>NC_000072.6:61428983-61737594 GCF_000001635.26 Mus musculus
TGAAAGTCATGGTTCATGGCTATGTTTGTGGAAGTGCAGCATTACTTACTATGTGATCAAGCCTCTGGGCCAGGACCACCTCACTTTTCTTCATTCGCTTGCTGACCTTGGGACGGTCCACTGAACGACTTTGGAAAGCGTGTGGAGTTCCTGCTTTTCAGCATAGAGGTCTGGTTTGTAAAGTGAGACCTAGACCTACATGTTTTATTTCTTGAAGCTACCTTCTAATGTCATTCATAGCGTTCATTTATAAGCTGTTGGTGGGAGTCATCAAACAATTGTATCATTGGCCTATTTCCAGCATTATAATTTTAGAGAGATATAGTTATTTGTGCTTGTAGATAGATTCAGATCTCCTACCTCAACTGTTAAGTGCCTGATGTGTTAACAGGACTGTGCTTCTCTGTGTAGACTTTGTGCAGATAAACAGGTGTTACTGATAAACTGTAGTTTATCTGATAAATTTTTGGTAAATAGTTGTGCTGATAAACTAGTGAATAACCAAAAGGATACACATTGACCCTTTAGTTTTAACAAAATTTCAAAATTACAATTGTGTCTGTGGTTGTAGGGTAGAAGTATATTTTGCTGTAAGAGCTCATGGTAAGTCTCTTAGAGTAATAAAGAGGTCAGAGGAAATTCCTCTTAGAAAGGGATGTTTTAGCGAAGATTTACAGGATCCTGGTTACAGAGGCAGAGGAGCAAAGGGAGAATGTTATGGCAGAGAGAAAGTTTGATTACATGTTTTGCAGTCAGAAATGTGAAAAAGAAATAAAAAGGGTGATGGGGACCTAGGGAATACAAGATACATAAGAGAGCCCAGGAGAGACCTCAGACAGAGCCTGTGAAAGCCTTCTGGTTTGTCATGGACAGCTCACTGGAAGTTACTGAATTGATGGAGTACAGGAGTTCACCTGAAATAGACAATATTCCTTCCCCAAACCCGGGTTAGTGATTCTACTCATGGTGCTTAAATTTAGATGTGGTGGATACACTGATGTATCTACAATTTTTGGAATTTTAGTTTCTACAAAAATCACAGAAATATAAGATGATGTTTTCTTTATAATCATAGATGTAGCAACGTGAGGCTACTTCGGAATGTCCAAAGCAGTTGACTATGATTCGCATAGTGCTCTAGCAGAAGCATAGTTTTTTTGCCAGCTGAAGATAATTTCTGTTATTATGTGATGTTTGGAATTCTGGGAACTTCTTAGAGCATATATAAAGTCCAGGGCCCAGAGAGGCAGGTGAGGGATTGGTTATTTCGGAAGTTGATTGTAGTTTTTTTTTAATAGTAGTGGTCAAAAAGGAAACAAAAAGGGAAGACATTAGATACAGGGAGTTTCCAAACTCCTCTCTCCCTTCTTGTTTTTCCCCTATTTAGTGCTAGAAGGTGAAACCAGGCGTAAAGGGTAGAAAAAAAAAAGAACCCACATAGGAGCAAAGGCGAGATACAGATTGACACCATAGAAATTGGCAAATTCTATGCACTTTGGCGTTCCCTCTCTTTCATACAGCTAGCAAAATGCCCTCCCCATACCATTAAAGGAAGATTTTTGAGAGTCTAGTAATCACTGTGGTAACTCATGGGAGTGTTCGCTGAACTGTTTAACTTGAAGCAGGTCAGTGTGACAGGAGACCCTGGTCAGCCAAGGCAAATTAAACACAGTTACTAAACAGAAAGTATCAATGGGGTAGAGATGGGATATTATTTTTATTACTAATTGTTCCAATGTTTAAAACCATACAAGTGTGGACATTCTAGTGATGAATAAGTAATGATTCTGTTCTCACCATGTTAGTGAATATTGCAATTAGCACTTTATAAATGAGTCACACACATGACTCACAAACCCTCTTTCAAACTCAGTGACAATTTACAGTGGAAATGTACAACAGAATATCTTGCTAAGGTCTTCATATAAATCCCATGATTCTTCACAACAATTTTCTTTCACTTACCCTCCATTACTCAATGCACTGAAATTTTCTTCTATGGCTAAACGGTAGGCACACAGAGTACTACCAGAACTATCCATGCTCTTCCCCATGTGAGTGTTTCAGAAGAATCAACAATAGCTTTTATTTCTTTAGTCTAAGCATAGAAGCAGTTGTCAGAAAGATAAAGGAAGAGATTTCTTCAGAGAGTCTTCACCCAGTGTGAGTCTATTCAAATTTGGGAGGGAAGCTGTTGGGAAGAGGCATTTTCTAATCACAGCTCATAGAGAGTTCAGAAGGATCAGTTTCCTATTTCTTGGCAGCTGGAAACACAAAAGGCAAATGCTAATTTCCTGCCTTGCTGCCTGAAGCAGGCCTGCTTGATCTGAAGAGGAAAGAAGGCTTAGTGCCTGCCAAAGCTGCTTCCTGAGTGTCAGAGTCCACGGGGAGGACACTGACCAAGGTGACGGAGGTAGAGGAGAATGAAGAACAAGACTGCGGCTTCCCTGGTTAATGCTAGGGCACCATAACATGCTGGCTGGAAGATAACCTTAAAGGCTCACTCCGTGTGCATTTGCTAGTCTCTATAGACTGCTTTATCTTCTGGATTGAGCCTCTCTCCCCACCACCAGAACAAAGGATAAGGAAGTTAATTCTCCTTATCCTGACTAAGGCCTTAGAAGGAAAACTTGGTAATTGTTTTTGTCTTAAGTGTCTGCTATTGTTCTGTAAAAGCAATCCTGAATTATATTAGCAAGCCTCTTGGCAGCCAGATCTGTCCTTTTGCATGCATATTTTTAAATGAGTTAGGTTCTTACCTTGGGCTTGGCATTTGAGATGATTGTTTTCTATCCCCTCTCCAGCTGTGCTGCTTTATTCATTCATCTCCAAGGTTGAAGAAAATCAAGGTTTCCTCCAAGCAATAGGGAATTCCTCTGCCAAGGACTGTGCCCCATATTTCTCCACTAAGCTACCCTTGCTGTACACCTTCAGTCACTCGGTGACCTTACAGTCACTAGTAATGGACGGATCTTAGAAGGACCTCTGGGACATTTAAACACAGGTCTTCTAGTCACGCTGTGTATGGAGACAGCAAGGTGGGAGGAAATGGGACAGGTTTTGATTTTTTAGCCAATTACAATTTGCTGACTGTGAGAGCACAGATGATCACTAGCTCTCTCCATGCCAAACGTTCATGCTCACCTTCTTGCAAGATCTCATTCACATATGGTTTATGCATTTTGAAGGCAGTAAAGTTAGTTGACTTGTGGTGGAAACCGTGTTTTCCTCACACTACTGTGGCTCCACAAAGACACGATCTGCACAGGTCCAAGTCAGACAAAACCCCAACTCTGGAAGGAAGGGGAGTGGGCACCAAGTCCCACTTGTAACTCAATCCTTTTGTAATTGATGCTCTGCAGGAAAATCAGGTTTCTCCAAAGGAGTGTCACTGGGTTTACCAACCACATTCCTGGACAGATCACATGCCTAGGGGGAGTTAACTCCATGGTATTAGTTTTTGCGTGGTAGTTTCTTTCTCTGTCTCTCTTTTTTCCTTTTATTTTGACAATTCTGTCATGTTCATTTTGTTCTTTTGAATACATCCCCCCCCATACACACACACACACACAGAGAGAGAGAGAGAGAGAGAGAGAGAGAGAGAGAGAGAGAGAGAGAGAGAGAGGTGAAATTGGGTGGGTAGGAGGGGTATATATCTGAGAATAGCTGGGGGTATTATCCAAAATAATATTCTGAAGAAAACTTTAAAAAAAAATCCCGTGTTACTCAAGAACCAGGAGACTTTAATAGCACAAAGACAAAAATTATGAAAAGAGCACTCTTGAGAGAAGCTTGTCTCATGATTGATAGACTTGTTATTTTATTTTCCTGCGGTTTATTGCTCCTCAGTAAGTCCCAGGATTTGTTCCCTTGTGCAGTCAGCCTGTCAAGTCAAGAACTCCCACTGTCATGTCATGTCTAGGCTGACAGGCCTTTGTACACTGAGCGTGTAAGTGCTATTTTTCAGATGACTTGGGACTACTTGATAAGATGACTGAAGTGTTTCAGTTCTCTTTATGGGGTAATATAAATACCGATTTATCAGATCCTCAAACAAGATTGCAAGTGCTCTACAAGTAGTGCCTATGTGTGCATGCAGGCACATAGCAAGCTCTCAGCTACCCATGCTAGCATATTACAGTGAATTCTGTTTTCAAACACATGTGCATTTTATTTATAGCTGTCCTATAACAATGTAAATAAAAGTATAAACCTTGAAGCAACAGCACAAAGTAATATTATCAGATAAGCAGGCAAAGCTAAAAGGGTATCACTTGCATGTCACGGGTACAGATTTTAAACTGTGTGGCAGAATTGCATTGGACACAAAGAAAGAAATCATTACAAAGAAACAGATGCAGTATCATTTGTAAAATTGTGGTAAGCAGGTTTATAGTTCTAGGAAAATATAGACATTCATAATGTATTATGATAGTTATTATTTTGTACATTTGTTGCAATGTTTCTATAAAAATGTGTTTACATGCTTTTTTTTCAAAGAAAGTGTTATTCTTGTGCACTTGTATATGTATATATCTGTGTATGTATGTTTTTGTGGGTGTGTGTATGTACATGTCTCGTGTGGGGTGTATATGTGGCTGTATGTTTGTGCATGTCTGAGCATGTGTGGCTGTGTACGCATTTCTGTGCATCTGTAGGCATGTGAATATGTACATGGCTATGTATGTGTAGGTATGCATATGTGCATTACTATGTATGGAGGGGTATATGTATTTGTATGTACGTCCATGAGGAGGCCAGAAGTCAACCTCAGGTATTATTGCTCAGGCGCCACCCACCTTTGATTGCAGTGTTTGATTGACAATTTTGTATACATCTACGATGTATTATGATCATATTCACCCCATTACCTTTTCTTATCCCCATCCTTTTGTGTCAATATCCTTCTTTCCTGCCTTTCAAGTGTCATATCTGTCTTTAGACTCCTACTTCTCCCATCCTTAGTCAGAGAGAATTGTGTTTGTGTGCAGAGGACAAAAGTTAATCCAGAATGTACAAAATAAACTACAGATGGTTCTCAGTCGTGAATGGGAAGTCTATATCACTCTTTTCAAAACCCAGGAAACATTGCTGATGAGGATATGGAAGGTAAGTCAGGGATGGAAGGCAGGAAGGCAGCACAGCGAGGCACAGGGCATGTTAGTTGTGCTCATGGGTACTCAGCAGCTCTGGCTGTTTCTGCATTTTTTTGTTGAGGTAATGTTTCTCTCTGTGACCTGAGAGCCACTGATTAGTCTAGGCTAGCTGCACAGCAAGCCCCAGAGATCTTGCCTTCATCTTTCTAGTCCTTCAAATAGAAACAAAAGTCAATATCCAAGCTCTTTATCTGGGCACTCAGAATTGACATCTGGTGTTCATACTTTTAGCTTTGTGGACTGAGCTATCTCCCTACTTCAAGTCTTACCTTTTCACATGTACTAAATTAAGGTCTATTTATAGCGTATTTGTGCTGGGCTATTGTTTTGTCCAAAGCCCCATATAATAGTAAGTCATTTATAACTAAAAATACTTGAGAAGTGACCACTTTCTATTTATATTTGAGATTGAGTGTATTTTTTTTTTTTTTTACTAGAAGGTTGGACAAACTCCATTTGTTGAAAATAAGTATGATGAATGCTCTTCTATTGTAAATAGTTCATCATTAACATATCAACACTTTGAATAATTCACAGATGAATATGGAATTTAAACAGTATTTTGTCATATGAGGTTGGAAAGAAAGCTCTCAAAATTAGGAAGTGCAGCAACTAGCTTGATTTAGAGCAGGGCTAAAAGTTTTCTAAAAGTTGTCCTGAAAGTTGTTGTGTTTGTGAGAAAAACATTAGAAACAAATTCTAATGACAAGTCTATCAGTACAACTTATAAAATGCAAAGTGACTTATATTGCCATTTGCTCCATAGAGTGAACCTACAATAAATACTAATATTTTCAAATATTTTTGAATTAAGAATCCCCCCATGGCTAAGGCAACTTGTATTCAAATTAACTACTTCATACTCAACTAACATCGAAATACTCCTGTGATGGAGCACATAAGACAGGATGTTAACTATCTACGTTCTTCATTGTTACTCAGTAGAAACCAGGAACAGAGCAATTCAGATCCGATATTTCCTATCTATCTGTTCATCTTTATGTCTCAGTCACCCTCTTTAATAGTTTTCTTAGTACAACATTCTTAAGTATGTGCTTGTTATATTATTTATTTCACAGTTTAGAATTTTTGTTGCACAGTTTATAGAAGCTATTATGTGCTGCCTCCAGCTTTACAGATACTAGTTCATTTAATATCTGCATTCATTGTGACTGTATCTTCAATAGTTATCCACAAGTCACAGTGAAGGAAATGAGGGTATAGAGACATGAACTAACCTGTTAAAAATGACTCAGGGTAAGAAGAGTAAATTGTACTTTCTTTACATAATCTTAATTTGCCAAGTCTTAAATTTGGCACAATATATAGTTATTTTTAATATTTTTCAGTTTCTATAAATTTTAGCAACCTGAAATATGCCATTATAAACCATTATAAACATGTATGTTGTATAAAACCAGCACATCTGCAGAATAAATGGAATTCAAGTTAAGTTATTCTTCTTCATTATTGGCCATCTCACCCATCAGAACCTTTGCATTTGTCTTCACAAGTGAACCAAGAAGGGAAGTGCTATGGACTTAGTGCCTTCCATTTTACTTAATCTATATTTTAAGTCTATTATGTTAGCTTTATCTTCTTTGGCATTCCTTTGCAAAATGACTTTTATTAACTTCAAATAAATAAGTAAATAAGACCAACATATGTTTTCGATGGCTTACAGGCAATTACGGAAGAATTTGTAGAAATAAGGCAGATGAGATGGCTTAGCAAGAAAATGCACCTTCTCCTAATCCTGACCTGAGTTCATTCTTGGGACACACATGGTAGAAAGTGCTGACAACCACAGGTGCCCGTTTATCTCTTCAGATGAATAATCATCACACATATACACACACTCACATACGGGGGGGAGGAGAGAGAGAGATGAAATAACATAAATGTAGATATACATAAGATTTGAAAAAAAGGGGGGGCTTCTCTGCAACTAATATATTCAATCTACATTCTACACATTTTATTGGGTGATATAATAGTTCACCAAATAGGGTGTCACTAGGTAATTTAGATGTATCATTATGATATTTCCTATTTTATACAATCAGCTTATAGTTTTCCTGTAATAAAAAAAGAAATCAGAACTGATAGTATGTGTGGGTCTGTGTAGATCTAAGGGTTTGTCAAAGATTTCTTTTTAAAAGTGATTTAGAGAGGTGGGTCAAGAAATAAGAGAGACTTTTATAATGAATCTGTGCTGGGAAATTCTAGTCATTGTGAATTTCATATGACTGAGCACTTGAAGTAATGAAGATGGATTTCAGTAATGGGAAATCTGTAGGACACTTTACCATGAAATCCTTTCTAATCTATACTGTTTCTTCTGATAAAGATCACCTGTATTTTTTTATGATTACACATATATTTGATTTTAAAACATTATATTTTCCTTAAGATAATTAAGGTATAGCATGATTTTTAAATATGTAAAAATTATAATGTATTAAGATAGTTTTAAATCTAGAATGAATGTGTTATGAGGTCTTTAAATGGCATTTTTTTCAATAAAATGCTTCATTTTTATATCTGTAGACTATTCTGCCCTAGTTATTATTTTGTTCTGGAGATGACTTCATTTTCTTTCTTTTATAGAAGGCAGTTTTTAATTTGTATCTAAATATGAATCTTAATACATTTGACATATTTTCTGTAAAATGCTGTTTCAGTTTTATATGTGAACTGGTTTGCATAACAGTTCTAAACAAATAACTAATTTACTTTAGTTACATGGAGTTAGAAGTCATTTCCTATGAGTTATCAAGAAATTAGTTAAGTTGTGTAGCTATCGCAGAGTGTAATGCAGATAAATAAAACCCTTGAGTTGGGACTGTGGCTCCAGTTCCTCCATCCTCCACATGACTGACAGCAAATCATTTGACTCAGTCCTTTCCTCCTTTCTTTTAAATTAAAGGCTTAAAATAGATATTCCTTCAGATGATATACTCCCTGAAATTTGCTATTTGATCACTTAGGTTGTACATATGCAAAACATTTGATAAAATAGCCAACAGTAATTATGTTTTGATGAATTCATAATATTTTATTTAATGGTTTTCTGATACAAAAGCTATTTTCAAGATCACACCAGGTTCTTGTCCCCAGTGCCTTTTTTCTCACTCTACATGTGAGTATAAACATGTTCTTGCCTTTGCAACACCTTCCATTAATGTTTTACTCTTTTTCATTCCATTCTATAATGAGCTAACTCAATAATATATGGACTGTTACATGTATGACTGCTGTCATAACTTGGCAAATAAAACACATTGAATTATGTCTATACTCTTCCTTGTCCATGAATATTGTTTCTACTGAATTATAAATAAGTGTATAAATATCTAAATAAACTTGATGTAGTCTACTAAGGATAGGAGAGTGTAACAATGACAAATAGATGATGTCTTTATTTTGTATTTCAGCATTTGGAACTCAGATGTCTTAAGAGAAATATGCTCTTTAGCTATAAAAACAAACTAGGAGTTATTGCATTATATTGAATTGTTACCCACATGCTTTATCATTTAATTGGAATGAAAAGTAAGGTGAAAAGAATTTTAAATGAATACGCATAGACTTCAGGAAACAAATAATAAAAGAATGCAAGAGAAAGCTGCTTCCTGATATTGAATGGTCATTCTGTAATTAAAATGTAATGTGTCCCTCAGATGTTTTGCACCATTAATTATTAGTATGGTGATTGAACATTTAATTTTAAAATTGAATACTCAATTGAGTTTTACAGCTATAAGATTTATAGGCCACAAATATAATTTTCTACTTATCTCAGAAAAAAAGAAAGAACAAGAAATGTTTTATTGCATCTATGCTTTCTTACTTCAGTTGTAGAATAATTTCCCTCCATACCTGTCATTTGCAGGCAACAGGAGAAAAACATTAGAAGCTGCTCAGTACTTCTTGAAATAAACTGGCACAACTATTTTCTCTTTCTATCATACTTATCGTACTATGGACAATTAAAACAGTACCTTATCATGTATTTTGCATTTAAAAAAATACCTTAACAAGATAGATACTTCTGAATATCTTTTGGTGACTCAGAGATCCTGGAGATAGTCTGTGGCTATTTCAATGCTCTATAAGAACCAAACTGGAAAAGTAACCAGCAGAGGACTCTGTTTACATTGCCAGGGAGCCCTGGCATCCTGTCTTTGGCAGTTAAACCACCAGTTCAGGGTATGTCATCAGTCTTGTGCTAAAGAAGAGAAATTTCAGTTCTTGTTTTACAAATGATACTCAAGAGTTTAAAAGCCAGAAAGAGAAGAGTTACAACACTTATAATATAACTTTCTTTAGGGAAGTTTCACCACCCTCAGGTTGAGGACCACTGCTGCAATGAAGTAATTCACTGTTGGAATTTAAGGGTCAGTGGGAGAAGATGTACCAAATCCTTGAGAGACTTGAGGCCTCAGGAAGCAGGGCAGCCTGATGGTACAAGAGCATCTTCTAAGGAACAGGGGGGGAGGAGGAATAGAATGAGGGACTGTGGGAGGGAGACAGGGAGGGAAAACAATGGCTGGATTAAAAATAAATTTTATAAAAATGTTTCAGATTTTATAGGGCTTGATAACATTACAGATATCAAACACTGGCCTTGTCCTCTTTCAATTTAGTTACATGATGGTATCATAATTATACAGCTATTTACAAAGAAAATAATTTCACATATAAAACTTAAATTTTATAAATATTACCTTTTATTGAGTTAGAAACTAATACTTCTTATAAATAAAAAACTATTTCATTTAACCCATTTCAAATATATTAAAACTACCCCATAAGATACTTAAATTATCTTGGGAGTAGGAATTTGTTAAGGGTTAAATACAGTATCTAAATCTGAATTGAGAACATTATGAAAAACAACTCTTATGTGAAATCATGTGTACATGTTTATGATAACAATTTTATGGAAAGATTAAATAAAATTCCATTGTCTTTACTAAGGACTCAAAAATAATATATGAAAATGGATTAGGATTGTGCTTCTCTCTGCACTGCCTACATCCTTAGACTGGAACAGTTCACTGTACTCCAAACATTCAAAATAGAAAGGCAAAACAAGTGCTCATGTATGAACTGTGGAGAAATGAAACGCCAGCATGTGCATACATGCCATGTCATGGAAAATTATTCACCCCAGACAATGGTGAGGCACTCATGTAAGATTCAGTAAGACTCTGTGATATTATATGGAGTGAAAAACTTTATTAAAAATTGACGATAAATTTATGATTCTATGTACAAAATATGTAGTCAGTTTTTAGACAAATCATGCAGAGATATATTCTAGGACCTGAGTAAAAAAAAACACAGGGTCAGATACAATTTGCTAAACACATGAAACTCAAGAAGAATGAAGACTGAAGTGTAGACACTATGCCCCTCCTTAGAAGTGGGAACAAAACACCCATGGAAGGAGTTACAGAGACAAAGTTTGGAGCTGAGATGAAAGGATGGACCATGTAGAGACTGCCATATCCAGGGATCCACCCCATAATCAGCATCCAAACGCTGACACCATTGCATACACTAGCAAGATTTTGCTGAAAGGACCCAGATATAGCTGTCTCTTGTGAGACTATGCCGGGGCCTAGCAAACACAGAAGTGGATGCTCACAGTCAGCTAATGGATGGATCACAGGGCTCCCAATGGAGGAGCTAGAGAAAGTACCCAAGGAGCTAAAGGGATCTGCAACCCTATAGGTGGAACAACATTATGAACTAACCAGTAACCCGGAGCTCTTGACTCTAGCTGCATATGTATCAAAAGATGGCCTAGTCGGCCATCACTGGAAAGAGAGGCCCATTGGACACGCAAACTTTATATGCCCCAGTACAGGGGAACGCCAGGGCCAAAAAGGGGGAGTGGGTGGGTAGGGGAGTGGGGGTGGGTGGGTATGGGGGAACTTTTGGTATAGCACAGGAAATGTAAATGAGCTAAATACCTAATAAAAAATGGAAAAAATTAATCTAAAAAAATTAATCAGAGTATGATAGAGCTGAACATAAAGTGTCCTCTGGCCTCTTGAGAGTGTGAACACAGACACCATGCTTATGTGTGTGTGCACACAATTTGAACAGCAATAAAAGCTGGAAGATTTATACAGTTCATTCAAAATACTATATATGATTACATATGTTTAGAGGACAATTTGTCTGCAATAAAACCTTTTTTCCTTTTTCATCTCAAAAAAAAAAAAAAGAAAAAAAGAAAACACAGGGTCTTAGTGGTTAGTGGGCATGCAGTTTTAGTTTGAGAAGATGAACATTTCTGAAGATGGATGGAGATGTAAATCCGGTTCTTTAGAGGATGAAAACTGATTAAATAAACTTATACACTAGAGTGGTTTACACATTAGAGTCACACAATGACTGTTTTACATAGTAGAGCTTCCCCTCCCCCCCCCCCCAAACTGATAGTTGCTCCATTTGGGAGGCTGGATGCTGCATCAGCCCTAGGGGATTCCTGGAGTGTCCCTGCTCTTCCATGCACATTGGATGCCTGAGAAACCTGGCTTCTTTATTAGCTCATGAATACTATAGACTTAGCAAAGGTGTAGATAAGCTTGAGAGTGAGAGTAAAGGCAAACAGGCTGAGCTTCTTTGTACTCTGGATTCTTGGCTCCTACCAGAAGGTGCTGCCTGCATTTAGGATAAATCTCAGATGCCCTAGGAAATCCCCCACAGGAGTGCTCCTTGGTACATCAGTGTGTGGAGGAATGTCTGAAAGAAGTGTATTTATAGTGGTTTTCTTTCCAGGCTCGAGCAAAAGCTCAATGGTTAAAGCATTTTCTCTGCAGAAGATGTGGCTTCAGTTCACAGCACACAGCCACCTATAACTCCAACTCACAACCACCTATAACTCCAGCTCGAGGAGACTTGTCAGGCTCTTCTGAGCTCTATGTGGTATACATACTTATTACATACAGGCAAAATACTCATGTAAAGTAAAAAAGAAATCTTCAAAATGGCTAACTTTTTTCTGACATTATATTTCTTTCCTTTTTCTTTCTAACTCTGCCATTACTTCCAAATTTGATATCTTTTAAATTTTATTTTGGTTGTGTGAGGCAGGGTCTTGTCACTTAGTCTCAGCTAGCCTCATACCTATTCATTCTATAACACAGGTTGACCTAAATCACTCTTCCTCTTTCCAGAGTGTTGCATAAAAGTATATGACTGTGCTCAGGATTGTGTACACTGCCTCCCTCACCACTCCTGATCCATCTATGCACAAATAGGCAGCAAGCTCACATGGAAGAGTAAAGGATAAAGTAAACTCCAAACACTCTCTGCCAAAATAGATGGAATTTCTCAAAGGCACAGTTAAACACGGACTCCAAGGACCTGTCTGAGGATACTCACATTTCCAACCCATGCTTTCCAGTCCTGGCTATTCTCAATCTACTCATCCAAGTCCCTAGATGTCTCATCATAAGGACCCCAAAATTAGCTTTGCTACTCGGCAGTTTCTGCCCTCCAGCCACCTGACAGCTTAAATAAGCTATAAGCAAAGAGCTTTCCTGAGACCTATACTTCTTCAGGAAAGCTGTCTCAGCAACAATCTTATCTCTTTATCTTATCCCATCTTCATCCCTGCAGCCAGGTCTGTGGTCTCATTTCATCTCTCATCTTCTGATCCTCTTCAGGCCCATTGTTGCCATCTTACTAGAATCCTGTCTGTTCTCAGTAGCCTCACATCTCATAAGCAATTCATTCTCTCATTTAATCTTGACTTCACTACTCAGAGAGTGTCCAAAGACTGCATTTCCAAAGTGTCATTCTTAGCATCAAGTATTTTTTACCTCCTCCACTCTTAAGCGGGATCCCTCCCCTCCCACTAGGCTTTCAATTCTGCAATACTCACCTGTTTTTATTCATGGCTTAAATACATATTGTTTACCTTCTACCAAATTTTCTTCTTGTGCTCCTTATTAGCCAATGTGGATTTGCCTTGTTTTAAAATAACTTCAAAAATGGAGAGCCCTGGGTTCATGTTGTATATTTTGTAGTTCCCCATCTTAGCATTTCAGCGAACACATAAATCTGTAACCTAATTATCAGTGGTGCATGTTCACAGTTAATCAGTCTTTTCTCTTTTTTCCCTCTTTTATTAGATATTTTCTTCATTTGCATTTCAAATGCTATCCCCAAAGTTCCCTATTACCCTGCCCCTGCTCCCCAACCCACCCAATCCTGCTTCCTGGCTCTGGCATTCCCCTGTATTGGGGCATATGATCTTCACAAGACCAAGAGCCTCTCCTCCCATTGGCAGTCTTTTCTCTTAATGTCAGAAAAAATCCTGGACTCTAAACACTGGAAGTGTGTTCCAGAGCATGGCTCTGTTTTTCCCCACAAGTCTAAGAAAACTTGCATCAGTCCTTGTCTTAGTGATGTTTCCCTTCAGCATTCTTCCCAACACAACTCTTCACAAACATGGGCTGTTCTAGCTCCCACTGTAGTCACCTTAATCTCAGATTACTTACATAAGACTGACTGGGTTGCTGCCTTCACATTCTCCTCATCACTCCTTTGTGCAGATCTTTGGTATTTTCTCTCTTCCCAGTTGCACTTCACACTGTAGCCATCCAGCAGCCATGGATGAACTGGGCTACCTGAAAGGAGGGCTGGAAATAAAAAAGCAACTGGGTGTGAGAGAAGAATGAAGCCAAGTCAAAGTTTCTGATCAAGGCTCAACATTTAATATTCAGTACTGTATGTATATAGGGAGAGCCTACAGACCACATCCTTTGTTTCAGCTGGATTATGTGGCAAATCAATCTCCTCCGAGGGCAGTCTACTACTGTAGGAAATTGCACATGGGGCAAGGCAGAAGACTCCACCTGGGTCATTAAGGTCCAACTGTTACAATCACTTAAGGTCTATTTAGCCTATTCAAGGCTAGGGGAAGGGCACACACACTTGCCTCAAAAGGACCCAAAGCAACCTCTTCCTCAGACTTTTGTTAGTTGTTCAAAAATATAGTCTCTTATCCTTTACGATATAAGAGAACATTCTGATACATACTAATTGACTAATCCTTACCTTGTCATTTTTTTTTCTTGAGACCAGTACTTTAGTTTTTTATCTTCTGTTGTCTCAGATCGTCTAAAGCATTTCTCATAATAAAATATTCTTTAAGTAAGTCTTGGATGTCCTTCCTTTGCAATTTGGATAGCTATTGTTTTCTATCTTTTCAAATAATCTTCCTCACTTTTTCAGTTCTTACTTCACACAGCTCTAACTTGGAGGTAGATGGGGACTATTTCACATATTCATGAGACTGTCAGGGTCGCTAGATGTTCATTATCATGCAGGTCACAGTAACTGGGAGAAGGAATATTTAATCTCGTGCTTTACTAATTACAGAAGAAATATGAGCTCAGAAGCAGGATGTGAGTCTCATGACGAATCCTACCCACAGTCTATAATGATTACAAAAGACCATTCCATATGGAACATGGATAAGTTAGATCTCTGAGATCTGAGTTCTCTCACCTGGGTCCTCATGAAATTTAAGATGGGTAGTTGGACTTAAGCTCATTCTTTGATTCAAGATTTCTAAATAAGTCTTGCGAAAGAACATCAAAACAAGTTACTTTCTATTTTGCATCATGTGTGTTATTTACAAGCTTGGGATTGGAATATTGAGAATAATATAAAATATCAGCTCTCATTACATGGGATATTAGGAAAATATACTAGAATTTCACTGACTTTAACCAAAGCATTTTAGAGGATCAGGTAATGTGAATAATTTTTTAAATGCATTTTGAATCGAGGAGGAGGGTGATTGGCATAGAAGAAGGGAGTTTGAGGAAAGATCAGTTTTATATACAGTCAGCTCACTAGAGATTATTTTATTGAACTGTAGATTTTACTTCTCTATGAAGAATCATAAATATAGCTTCTTCGATAATAAATACAAGGATAATGAGAATGCTTTGTGTTTTATCGAGCTCTGAGATTAATAATTAATGATATGGGTTGATAATTCTCCAAATTCATGATTAAGTTTTCTCTTATAATGAAAGCTATTTTTCAACTGTTTCCCTTTCTTCCCAGGAGCCTACTGTCTTGATTCATGTTTTAGTATATTATACAGAATCATTAACACCTACCTAATGCTAGTGATAGAGGAAGAGAAACCACTTTCCTATGATAGAATAGAATGCACTTTCAAGTATGAAAACAGAATTCAAGTGCCAAACATCTCTGCCTTACAGATTAAATCCTCCTATTTTATGTTCCTTATGAGAAGTAGTAGGAGCCACCAAAATTCATCCTGTGTGCATAAAGCTGAGGAAAGATGCAGGACAATAATTACCTTTTTTTTTTACTGGATATTTTCTTTATTTACATTCCAAATGTTATCCCCTTTCCCAGTTTCCCTCCCTCCCGGAAACACCCTATCACATCCTCACTCCCCTTCCTTCTATGAGAGTATACCTCTACCCACTCACCCACTTGTACCTCCCCGCCCTCAATTCCCCTACACTGGGGCATCTATCAAGCCTTCATAGGACCAAGGACCTCTCCTTCCGTTGATGCATGACATGGCCATCCTCTGCTACATATGCAGCTGGAGCCATGTATATTCCTTTGTTGATGGCTTAGTCCCTGGGAGTTCTGGAAGGTCTGGTTTGTTGATATTGTTGTTCTTCCTATGGAGTTGCAAACTCCTTCAACTCCTTCAGTCCCTTCTCCAACTCCTCTATTAGGGACCCTGTGCTCAGTCCAATGGTTGGCTGCAAGCATCCACCTATATTTGTAAGGCTCTGGCAGGCCCTCTCAGGAGACAGCCATATCAGGCTCCTTTCAGCATGAACTTCTTGGTATCCACATGCTCCAACATGTAATAAGGACACATGCTCTACTATGTTCATAGCAGCTTTATTTATAATAGCCAGGAGCTGGAAGAACCCAGATGTCCTTCAACAGAGGAATGGATGCAGAAAATGTGGTACATTTACACAATGGAGTACTACTCAGTTATTAAAAAATGATAGAATTCATGAAATACTTAGGCAAATTGATAGAACTGGAAAGTATGAGTGAGGCAACCCAACTGCAAAAGAAAACACATGGTATGCACTCAGCGATAAATATGCCCAAAAGCTCCACATAACCAGGAAATAATTCAAAGACCACATGAAGCTCAATAAGAAGAAAGACAATAATTATCTTAACAGATTGGTTTACACTTGAAAATTCTTGCTGTATCCTGAGGATCTCACGAAGCTGAGAAAGCTATATGATCTCTCTGAGTCTCAGAAACTGATAGACAAGTTTATTGTTGATTGGAAGGGATTTTTAAAAAAGGCTGAAATGTGTCAGTATAAATTAGATGCTAAATTCATATTATAAAGAAACATTTGTTAAGGTTAATTATTTTTCTCAAATAATAATTGAAATTATTCTGTGAAGTCAACTTCCTGAAGCTTAGCAGCCTTGTTACCCGTCCCAAAGTATGAAGGTGAGCACTGGAATAGTGTTGGTGGTGTTTAGGGCCCTTGCATAAGGTAGAGACCCAGTTTCCTTTTCCTGGTAATTTACTTGCTTACATTCTCATCATTTGTACCCATCATTGGATTCAGAGGTTCTTCTAATTTCTGCTTGCTAGTTTACACCTGCTGCTTCCAAACTTATCAACTTTTAAAATATCTCCAGCAGCTCTGTTAGTAGAACCTGCTCCAGTTATTCCTTTGTTTTAATTAAGTATTTTCTTCATTTACATTTCCAACACTATCCCAAAACCCCATGCCCTCTATCCCCCACTCCCTTACCCAACCCCTCACACGTCTTGACCCTGGTGTTCCCCTGTACTGGGGCATATAAAGTTTGTGTCCAATGGGCCTCTCTTTCCAGTGATGGCCGACTAGGCCATCTTTCGATACATATCCTGCTAGAGTCAAGAGCTCCAGGGTATTGGTTAGTTCATAATGTTCCACCTATAGGGTTGCAGATTCCTTTAGCTCCTTGGGTACTTCCTCTAGCTCCTCCATTGGGGGCCCTGTGATCCATCCAATAGCTGACTGTGAGCATCCACTTCTGTGTTTGCTAAGCCCCGGCCTAGTCTCACAAGAGACAGCTATATCAGGGTCCTTTCAGCAAAATCTTGCTAGTGTATGCAATGGTGTAAGCGTTTGGAGGCTGATTATGGGATGGATCCCCGGATATGGCAGTTTCTAGATGGTCCATCCTTTCATCTCACCTCCAAACTCTGTCTCTATAACTCCTTCCATGGGTGTTTTGTTCCCATTTCTAAGAAGGGGCAAAGTGTCCACACTTTGGTGTTCGTTCTTCTTGAGTTTCCTGTGACTTGCAAATTGTATCTTATATCTTGGGTATTTTAAGTTTCTGGACTAATATCTACTTATCAGTGAGTACATATTGTGTGAGTTCTTTTGTGACTGGGTTGCCTCACTCAGGATGATGCCCTCCAGGTCCATCCATTTGCCTAGGAATTTCATAAATTCATTCTTTATAATAGTTGAGTAGTACTCCATTGTGTAAATATACCACATTTTCTTAATCCATTCCTCTGTTGAGGGGCATCTGGGTTCTTTCCAGCTTCTGGCTATTATAAATAAGGCTGCTATGAACATAGTGGAGCATGTGTCCTTCTTACCGGTTGGGACATCTTCTGGATATATGCCCAGGAGAGGTATTGCAGGATCCTCCGGTAGTACTATGTCCAATTATCTGAGGAACTGCCAGACTGATTTCCAGAGTGGTTGTACAAGCTTGCAATCCCACCAAAAATGGAGGTGAGTTCCTCTTTCTCTACATCCTTGCCAGCATCTGCTGTCACCTGAATTTTTGAAATTAGCCATTCTGACTGGTGTGAGGTGGAATCTCAGGGTTGTTTTGATTTGCATTTCCCTGATGATTAAGGATGCTGAACATTTTTTCAGGTGCTTCTCAGCCATTCAGTATTCCTCAGGTGAGAATTCTTTGTTTAGCTCTAAGCCCCATTTTTTAATGGGGAAATTTGATTTTCTGGAGTCAACCTTCTTGAGTTCTTTATATATATTGGATATTAGTCCCCTATCTGATTTAGGATAGGTAAAGTCCTTTCCCATTCTGTTGGTGGCCTTTTTGTTTTATTGACGGTGTCTTTTGCCTTGAAGAAGCTTTGCAATTTTATGATGTTCCATTTATAAATTCTCGATCTTTCAGCAAAAGCCATTGCTGTTCTATTCAGGAATTTCCCCCCTGTACTCATATCTTAGAGTCTTTTCCCTACTTTCTTCTCTATAAGTTTCACTGTCTCTGGTTTTATGTGGAGTTCCTTGATCCACTTAGATTTGACCTTAGTACAAGGAGATAGGAATGGATCAATTTGCATTCTTCTATATGACAACCACCAGTTGTGCCAGCACCATTTGTTGAAAATGATGTCTTTTTTTTTACTGGATAGTTTTTACTCCCTTGTCAAAGATCAAGTGACCATAGGTGTGTGGGTTCATCTCTGGGTCTTCAATTCTATTCCATTGGTCTACTTGTCTGTTGCTATACCAGTACCATGCAGTTTTTATCACAATTGCTCTGTAGTACAGCTTTAGGTCAGGCATGGTGATTCCACCAAAGGTTTTTTTATCCTTGAGCAGAGTTTTTCCTATCCTAGTTTTTTTTTTGTTATTCCAGATGAATTTGCAGATTGCCCTTTCTAATTTGTTGAAGAATTGAGTTGGAATTTTGGTGGGGATTGCATTGAATCTGTAGATTGCTTTTGGGAAGATAGCCATTTTTACTATATTGATCCTGCTAATCCATGACCATGGGAGATCTTTCCATCTTCTGAGATCTTCTTTAATTTCTTTCTTCAGAGACTTGAAGTTCTTATCATATAGATCTTTCACTTCCTTAGTTAGAGTCATGCCAAGATATTTTATATTATTTGTTACTATTGAGAAGGCTGTTGTTTCCCTAATTTCTTTCTCAGCCTGTTTATCCTTTGTGTAGAGAAAGGCCATTGATTGTTTGAGTTAATTTTATATCCAGCTACTTCACTGAAGCTGTTTATCAGGTTTAGGAGTTCTCTGGTGGAATTCTTAGGGTCACTTATATATATTATCATATCATCTGCAAAAAGTGATATTTTGACTTCTTCCTTGCCAATTTGTATCCTCTCAATCTCCTTTTGTTGTCGAATTGCTCTGGCTAGGACTTCAAGTACAATGTTAAATAGTTAGGGAGAAAGTGGACAGCCTTGTCTAGTCCCTGATTTTAGTGGGGTTGCTTCTAGCTTCTCACAATTTACTTTGATGTTGGCTACTGGTTTGCTGTAGATTGCTTTTATCATGTTTAGTTATGGGCCTTGAATTCCTGATTTTTTTCCAAGACTTTTATCATGAATGGGTGTTGGATTTTGTCAAATGCTTTCTCTCATCTAAGGAGATGATCATGTGATCTTTGTCTTTGCGTTTATTTGTATACTGGATTACGTTGATGGATTTCCTTATATTGAACCATCCCTTCATCCCTGGAATGAATCCTACTTGGTCAGGATGGATGATTGTTTTGATGTGTTCTTGGATTCTGTTAGCGAGAACTTTATTGAGGATTTTTGCATCTAGATTCATAAGGCAAATTGGTCTGAAGTTCTTTTTTTTTTTTTCCATTTTTTATTAGGTATTTAACTCATTTACATTTCCAATGCTATACCAAAAGTCCCCCATATCCACCCACTCCCACTCCCCTGCCCACCCACTCCCCCTTTTTGGCCCTGGTGTTCCCCTGTACTGGGGCATATAAAGTTTGCAAGTCCAATGGGCCTCTCTTTCCAGTGATGGCCGACTAGGCCATCTTTTGATATATATGCAGCTAGAGTCAAGAGCTCCGGGGTACTGGTTAGCTCATAATGTTGTTCCACCTATAGGGTTGCAGATCCCTTTAGCTCCTTGGCTACTTTCTCTAGCTCCTCCATTGGGAGCCCTATGATCCATCCATTAGCTGACTGTGAGCATCCACTTCTGTGTTTGCTGGGCCCCGGCATAGTCTCACAAGAGACAGCTACATCTGCGTCCTTTCAATAAAATCTTGCTAGTGTATGCAATGGTGTCAGCGTTTGGATGCTGATTATGGGGTGGATCCCTGGATATGGCAGTCTCTACATGGTCCATTCTTTCATCTCAGCTCCAATCTCCGTCTCTGTAACTCCTTCCATGGGTGTTTTGTTCCCAAATCTAAGGAGGGGCATAGTGTCCACACTTCAGTCTTCATTCTTCTTGAGTTTCATGTGTTTAGCAAATTATATCTTATATCTTGGGTATCCTAGGTTTGGGGCTAATATCCACTTATCAGTGAATACATATTGTGTGAGTTTCTTTGTGAATGTGTTACCTCACTCAGGATGATGCCCTCCAGGTCCATCCATTTGGCTAGGAATTTCATAAATTCATTCTTTTTAATAGCTGAGTAGTACTCCATTGTGTAGATGTACCACATTTTCTGTATCCATTCCTCTGTTGAGGGGCATCTAGGTTCTTTCCAGCTTCTGGCTATTATAAATAAGGCTGCTATGAACATAGTGGAGCATGTGTCCTTCTTACCTGTTGGGGCATCTTCTGGATATATGCCCAGGAGAGGTATTGCTGGATCCTCCGGTAGTACTATGTCCAGTTTTCTGAGGAACCGCCAGACTGATTTCCAGAGTGGTTGTACAAGCCTGCACTCCCACCAACAATGGAGGAGTGTTCCTCTTTCTCCACATCCTCGCCAGCATCTGCTGTCACCTGAATTTTTGATCTTAGCCATTCTGACTGGTGTGAGGTGGAATCTCAGGGTTGTTTTGATTTGCATTTCCCTGATGATTAAGGATGTTGAACATTTTTTCAAGTGCTTCTCTGCCATTCGGTATTCCTCAGGTGAGAATTCTTTGTTCAGTTCTGAGCCCCATTTTTTAATGGGGTTATTTGATTTTCTGAAGTCCACCTTCTTGAGTTCTTTATATATGTTGGATATTAGTCCCCTATCTGATTTAGGATAGGTAAAGATCCTTTCCCAATCTGTTGGTGGTCTTTTTGTCTTATTGACGGTGTCTTTTGCCTTGCAGAAACTTTGGAGTTTCATTAGGTCCCATTTGTCAATTCTCGATCTTACAGCACAAGCCATTGCTGTTCTGTTCAGGAATTTTTCCCCTGTGCCCATATCTTCAAGGCTTTTCCCCACTTTCTCCTCTATAAGTTTCAGTGTCTCTGGTTTTATGTGAAGTTCCTTGATCCACTTAGATTTGACCTTAGTACAAGGAGATAAGTATGGATCAATTCGCATTCTTCTACACGATAACAACCAGTTGTGCCAGCACCAATTGTTGAAAATGCTGTCTTTCTTCCACTGGTTGGTTTTAGCTCCCTTGTCGAAGATCAAGTGACCATAGGTGTGTGGGTTCATTTCTGGGTCTTCAATTCTATTCCATTGGTCTACTTGTCTGTCTCTATACCAGTACCATGCAGTTTTTATCACAATTGCTCTGTAGTAAAGCTTTAGGTCTGGCATGGTGATTCCGCCAGAAGTTCTTTTATCCTTGAGAAGACTTTTTGCTATCCTAGGTTTTTTGTTATTCCAGACAAATTTGCAAATTGCTCCTTCCAATTCGTTGAAGAATTGAGTTGGAATTTTGATGGGGATTGCATTGAATCTGTAGATTGCTTTTGGCAAGATAGCCATTTTTACAATGTTGATCCTGCCAATCCATGAGCATGGGAGATCTTTCCATCTTCTGAGATCTTCCTTAATTTCTTTCTTCAGAGATTTGAAGTTTTTATCATACAGATCTTTCACTTCCTTAGTTAGAGTCACGCCAAGATATTTTATATTATTTGTGACTATTGAGAAGGGTGTTGTTTCCCTAATTTCTTTCTCAGCCTGTTTATTCTTTGTATAGAGAAAGGCCATTGACTTGTTTAAGTTTATTTTATATCCAGCTACTTCACCGAAGCTGTTTATCAGGTTTAGGAGTTCTCTGGTAGAATTTTTAGGGTCACTTATATATACTATCATATCATCTGCAAAAAGTGATATTTTGACTTCCTCTTTTCCAATTTGTATCCCCTTGATCTCCTTTTGTTGTCAAATTGCTCTGGCTAATACTTCAAGTACTATGTTGAAAAGGTAGGAAGAAAGTGGGCAGCCTTGTCTAGTCCCTGATTTTAGTGGGATTGCTTCCAGCTTCTCTCCATTTACTTTGATGTTGGCTACTGGTTTGCTGTAGATTGCTTTTATCATGTTTAGGTATGGGCCTTGAATTCCTGATCTTTCCAAAACTTTTATCATGAATGGGTGTTGGATCTTGTCAAATGCTTTTTCTGCATCTAACTAGATGATCATGTGGTTTTTGTCTTTGAGTTTGTTTATATAATGGATTACATTGATGGATTTTCGTATATTAAACCATCCCTGCATCCCTGGAATAAAACCTACTTGGTCAGGATGGATGATTGCTTTAATGTGTTCTTGGATTCGGTTAGCGAGAATTTTATTGAGGATTTTTGCATCGATATTCATAAGAGAAATTGGTCTGAAGTTCTCTATCTTTGTTGGATCTTTCTGTGGTTTAGGTATCAGAGTAATAGTGGCTTCATAAAATGAGTTGGGTAGAGTACCTTCTACTTCTATTTTGTGAAATAGTTTGTGCAGAATTGGAATTAGATCTTCTTTGAAGGTCTGATAGAACTCTGCACTAAACCCATCTGGTCCTGGGCTTTTTTTGGTTGGGAGACTATTAATAACTGCTTCTATTTCTTTAGGGGATATGGGACTGTTTAGAAGGTCAACTTGATCCTGATTCAACTTTGGTACCTGGTATCTGTCCAGAAATTTGTCCATTTCGTCCAGGTTTTCCAGTTTTGTTGAGTATAGCCTTTTGTAGAAGGATCTGATGGTGTTTTGGATTTCTTCAGGATCTGTTGTTATGTCTCCCTTTTCATTTCTGATTTTGTTAAATAGGATTTTGTCCCTGTGCCCTTTAGTGAGTCTAGCTAAGGGTTTATCTATCTTGTTGATTTTCTCAAAGAACCAACTCCTCGTTTGGTTAATTCTTTGAATAGTTCTTCTTGTTTCCACTTGGTTGATTTCACCCCTGAGTTTGATTATTTCCTGCCGTCTACTCCTCTTGGGTGAATTTGCTTCCTTTTTTTCTAGGGCTTTTAGATGTGTTGTCAAGCTGCTAGTATGTGCTGTCTCCCGTTTCTTCTTGGAGGCACTCAGCGCTATGAGTTTCCCTCTTAGAAATGCTTTCATTGTGTCCCATAGGTTTGGGTACGTTGTGGCTTCATTTTCATTAAACTCTAAAAAGTCTTTAATTTCTTTCTTTATTCCTTCCTTGACCAAGGTATCATTGAGAAGAGTGTTATTCAGTTTCCACGTGAATGTTGGCTTTCCATTATTTATGTTGTTATTGAAGATCAGTCTTAGGCCATGGTGGTCTGATAGGATACATGGGACAATTTCAATATTTTTGTATCTATTGAGGCCTGTTTTGTGACCAATTATATGGTCAATTTTGGAGAAGGTCCCGTGAGGTGCTGAGAAGAAGGTATATCCTTTTGTTTTAGGATAAAATGTTCTGTAGATATCTGTCAGGTCCATTTGTTTCATAACTTCTGTTAGTTTCACTGTGTCCCTGTTTAGTTTCTGTTTCCACGATCTGTCCTTTGAAGAAAGTGGTGTGTTGAAGTCTCCCACTATTATTGTGTGAGGTGCAATGTATGCTTTGAGCTTTACTAAAGTGTCTCTAATGAATGTGGCTGCCCTTGCATTTGGTGCGTAGATATTCAGAATTGAGAGTTCCTCTTGGAGGATTTTACCTTTGATGAGTATGAAGTGTCCCTCCTTGTCTTTTTTGATAACTTTGGGTTGGAAGTCGATTTTATCCGATATTAAAATGGCTACTCCAGCTTGTTTCTTCAGTCCATTTGCTTGGAAAATTGTTTTCCAGCCTTTCACTCTGAGGTAGTAGGTAGTGTCTGTCTTTTTCCCTGAGATGGGTTTCCTGTAAGCAGCAGAATGTTGGGTCCTGTTTGTGTAGCCAGTCTGTTAGTCTATGTCTTTTTATTGGGGAATTGAGTCCATTGATATTAAGAGATATTAAGGAAAAGTAATTGTTGCTCCCTTTTATTTTTGTTGTTAGAGTTGGCATTCTGTTCTTGTGGCTGTCTTCTTTTTGGTTTGTTGAATGATTACTTTCTTGGTTGTTCTAGGGCGTGACTTCCGTCCTTGTATTGCTTCTTTTCTGTTATTATCCTTTGAAGGGCTGGATTCGTGGAAAGATATTGTGTGAACTTGGTTTTGTCGTGGAATACTTTGGTTTCTCCATCTATGGTAATTGAGAGTTTGGCCGGGTATAGTAGCCTGGGCTGGCATTTGTGTTCTCTTAGTGTCTGTATAACATCTGTCCAGGCTCTTCTGGCTTTCATAGTCTCTGGTGAAAAGTCTGGTGTAATTCTGATAGGCCTTCCTTTATATGTTACTTGACCTTTCTCCCTTACTGCTTTTAATATTCTATCTTTATTTAGTGCATTTGTTGTTCTGATTATTATGTGTCGGGAGGAATTTCTTTTCTGGTCCAGTCTATTTGGAGTTCTGTATGCTTCTTGTATGATCATGGGCATCTCTTTTTTTATGTTTGGGAAGTTTTCTTCTATTATTTTGTTGAAGATATTAGCTGGCCCTTTAAGTTGAAAATCTTCATTCTCATCAATTCCTATTATCCGTAGGTTTGGTCTTCTCATTGTGTCCTGGATTACCTGGATGTTTTGAGTTAGGATCCTTTTGCATTTTGTATTTTCTTTGACTGTTGTGTCGATGTTCTCTATGGAATCTTCTGCACCTGAGATTCTCTCTTCCATTTCTTGTATTCTGTTGCTGATGCTCGCATCTATGGTTCCAGATCTCTTTCCTAGGGTTTCTATCTCCTGCGTTGCCTCGCTTTGGGTTTTCTTTATTGTGTCTACTTCCCCTTTAAGTTCTAGTATGGTTTTGTTCATTTCCATCACCTGTTTGGCTGTGTTTTCCTGCTTTTCTTTAAGAGCCTGTAACTCTTTAGCAGTGCTCTCCTGTAAATCTTTAAGTGACTTATGAAAGTCCTTCTTGATGTCCTCTATCATCATCATGAGAAATGTTTTTAAATCTGGGTCTAGATTTTCTGTTGTGTTGGGGTGCCCAGGACTAGGTGGGGTGGGAGTGCTGCGTTCTGATGATGGTGAGTGGTCTTGATTTCTGTTAGTAGGATTCTTACGTTTGCCTTTCGCCATCTGGTAATCTCTGAAGCTAGCTGTTTTAGTTGTCACTGTTAAGAGATTGTTCTTCAGGTGACTCTGTTAGCCTCTATGAGCAGACCTGGAGGGTAGCACTCTCCTTAGTTTCAGTGGGCAGAGTATTCTCTGCAGGCAAGCTCTCTTCTTGCAAGGCAGGTGCCCAGATATCTGGTGTTCGAACCAGACTCCTGGCAGAAGTTGTGTTCCACTCACTAGAGGTCTTAGGATCACGTGTGGAATCCTGTGTGGGCCCTTGCGGGTGTCAGGCGACTCAGCTGGCAAGGTAGCCCGGGGCTCGAGTCTCGAGTCGAGCGGAAGGGACTTGTGCCCCAGATCAGGCCCGGGTAGCCTGCTTCCCTATGTACCGCAGTCTCGAGTTCTGCGCGATTGGATTGGGGCAGGCACTGTGATCCACTCACCAGAGGTCTTAGGGTCCCGTGGGGAGTCCTGTGTGGACCCTTGCGGGTGTTGGGCAAGACTCCGCTCGGTCTGAAGTTCTCTATCTTTGTTGTGTCTTTCTGTGTTTTAGGTATGAAAGTAATTGTGGCCTCATAGAATGAGTTGGGTAGAATACCTTCTGCTTCTATTTTGTGGAATAGTTTGTGAAGAACTGGCATTAGATCTTCTTTGAGGGTCTGATAGAACTCTGCACTAAACCCATCTGGTCCTGGGCTTTTTTTGGTTGGGAGACTATTAATGACTGCTTCTATTTCTTTAGCGGATATAGGACTGTTTAGATCATTAACCTGAGCTTGATTTAATTTGGTACCTGGTATCTGTCTAGAAACTTGTCCATTTCATCCTGGTTTTCCAGTTTTGTTGAGTATAGCCTTTTGTAGAGGATCTGATGGTGTTTTGGATTTCTTCAGGATCTGTTGTTATGTCTCCCGTTTCATTTCTGATTTTGTTAATTAGAATGCTTTCCCTGTGCCCTCTAGTGAGTCTGGCTAAGGGTTTATCTATCTTTTTGATTTTCTCAAAGAACCAGCTCCTCATTTGGTTGATTCTTTGAATAGTTCGTCTTGTTTCCACTTGGGTGATTTTGCCCCTGAGTTCGAATATTTCCTGCTGTCTACTTCTCTTGGGTGAATTTGCTTCCTTTTGTTCTAGAGCTTTTAGGTATGTTATCAAGCTGCTAGTGTGTGCTCTTTCTAGTTTCTTTTTGGAGACACTCAGAGCTATGAATTTTACTCTTAGAAATGCTTTCATTGTGTCCCATAAGTTTGGGTTTGTTGTGGCTTCATTTTTATTAAACTCTAAAAAGTCCTTAATTACTTTCTTTATTTTTTCCTTGACCAAGGTATCATTGAAAAGAGTGTTGTTCAGTTTCCAAGTGAATGTTGGCTTTCTATTATTTATTTTGTTATTGAAGATCAGCTTTAGTTCATAGTGATCTGATAGCATGCATGGGATAATTTCAATATTTTTGTATCTCTTGAGGCTTGTTTTGTTACCAATTATATGGTCAATTTTGGAGAAGGTACCATGAGGTGCTAAGAAGAAGTTATATCCTTTTGTTTTAGGATAAAATGTTCTGTAGATATCTGTTAGATCCATTTGTTTCATAACTTCTTTTAGTTTCATTGAGTCCCTGTTTAATTTCTGTTTCCATGATCTGTCCATTGGTGAAAGTGGTGTGTTGAAGTCTCCCATAATTATTGTGTGAGTTTCTGCACCCCAGTTTTAAATGGGGTTATTTGATTTTTTGGAATCAACCTTCTTGTGTTCTTTATATATATTGGATATTAGTCCCCTATCTGACTTAGGTTAGGTAAAGATCCTTTCCCAATCTGTTGGTGGCCTTTTTTTCTTATTGATGGTGTCTTTTGCCTTACAGAAACTTTGCAGTTTTATGAGGTCCCATTTGTTGATTTTCGTTCTTACAGCACAAGCCTTTGCTGTTCTATTCAGGAATTTTTCCCCTGTGCCCATGTCTTCGAGGTTTTTCCCCACTTTCTTCTCTATAAGTTTCACAGTCTCTGGTTTTATGTGGAGTTCCTTAATCCATTTAGTTTTGACCTTAGTCCAAGGAGATAGAAATGGGTCAATTTGCATTCTTCTATATGACAACCGCGAGTTGTGCCAGCATCATTTGTTGAAAATGCTGTCTTTTTTCCACCGGATGGTTTTACCTCCCTTGTCAAAGATCAAGTGACTATAGGTATGTGGGTTCATCTCTGGGTCTTCAATTCTATTCCATTGGTCTTCTTGACTGTTTCTGTAACAGTACCATGTAGTTTTTATCACAATTGCTCTGTAGTACAGCTTTAGGTCAGGCATGGTGATTCCACCAGAGTTTCTTATATCCTTGAGAAGAGTTTTTGCTATCCTAGTTTTTTGTTATTTCAAATGAATTTGCAGATTGCCCTTTCTAATTCGTTGAAGAATTGAGTTGGAATTTTGATGAGGATTGCATTGAATCTGTAGATTGGTTTTGGCATGATAGCCATTTTTACTATATTGATCCAGCCAATCCCTGAGCATGGCAGATCTTTCCATCTTCTGAGTACTTTAATTTCTTTCTTCAGAGACTTGAAGTTCTTGTCATACCGATCTTTCACTTCCTTAGTTAGAGTCACGCCAAAGTATTTTATATTATTTGTGACTATTGAGAAGGGTGTTGTTTCCCTAATTTCTTTCTCAGCCTGTTTATCCTTTGTGTAGAGAAAGTCCATTGATTGTTTGAGTTAATTTTATATCCAGCTACTTCACTGAAGCTGTTTGTCAGGTTTAGGAGTTCTCTGGTGGAATTTTCGGGGTCAATTATATATACTATCATATCATCTGCAAAAAGTGATATTTGACTTCTTCCTTGCCAATTTGTATCCTCTTGGTCTCCTTTTGTTGTCGAATTGCTCTGGCTAGGACTTCAAGTACAATGTTGAATAGTTAGGGAGAAAGTTGCTCCAGTTATTCCTAAAACAACTATTTGTATAAAAATCAATGTTAAATTTTGTTTGAAATCCTTTGCCCCACCTTTAGATAAATATAATTTATGCTGAGTGTATCCCAACATTTTTGAGTATTTTCTCACCTTCTGTTAAGTGGTCAATATCCTCTATCCATATCAAAGGTCGCACTGATTAGGGAAATGAGATTTAAACACTGAGAACTTACTATTACTATGAATTTGCCACAGGTTCACATGCATCATTAACTGCTAGTTTGGTTGTCTAAGAGTTTGCTGCTTCTTCATACTTTAGATATATACATCTAGACATAAAATCAGCTCTTACAGCTTGACAGCATTTGTACCTACTTGCCCTGATCTTAAGTGACAACTGAAGTGATGGTAATTTATTCCATGTCAGGAAAAGTATAAGTTCTTTCCTCTGAGTAAATAATACCCTCCAATGTAATGCTATTTATTAAATTTAGGATAAAAATGCCCACTAATTTTTTTAACCTGCGTTTTAGTATAAATATTGAGTTAGTAATTATGGTTAAACAATGAGTAATTTAGTTCAAATATATGATGATTTCTTTTTAACTATAGTTTGAGGGTGTATAAGGCAGAATTATAAATCTATAGATGTCTGTATTAAAGATCCCAGAATTCATTAATAAAAGACACTCATTTATACAGCTTGAAGTTTCGATTTTAAAGAGATATTTCTGGAGTTGTCAAGCTATTGCAGCTATGAAATTTTCGCATGGCAAGGAGGAAAGTGAACTCAACCACTTTGCTTTATCTGCTGACACACAGTTAACAGAAATTTACAATAAAATAAATTAACGTCAATTCACACTTTTATTTTCCTTGGTAAAGGTATATTAAATAAAATCTTTTGAAAAATGGTTTATTAAGATTATCTGATATAAGTTTAGAAATAAATAGAATCCTCTAAAAGTATAAGTGGGGTTTATGATAAAAATGTTACCAGTATTACTGAAACGTGATTAGATAGATAGTGTAGTGAAATTCAATGAAAACTAATGGATATCACATAAGTCACAGCAGTTAAAAAAACTTAATAGAGTGGCTTCAGAGTCTGAGACAGTCATTGAATTACTAACAGAGGCCATGAGAGGAACCAAAAGATTCATTGTGCTATTTTCTAAAAATTGATCTGTGACATTTGTTATAAAGAAGAAAATAGAAAAATTCATACTGAAATTAATTCACTCAGTAATATTGTGCTTATGACTTAGAACTTAATACAGGTGCATTCAGTGTGGAGTGTTGACCCAGATACACAAATAGAATTGAAAGCAAGTAGTTTATTAGTGGATAAACTCACATTTATAAAAGTTAGATAGTTTCCATTGTATTAGGATTGATTTGTCCCTGTAAATTGAAGTGTGATCGATTTCCATTATTCTAAGCTTCCAGGGGGAACAAAACCGAAAGATTAATTTGGTCTCAAAACTTCTAATTTTGAACATGTGCTCTGGTCATTTTAGTTAAACATACTTCAGTTTAACATACTTCACCATGCTTTACTCAATGGATATTTTCCATAAGGGAAACTATAGAAAAACTAACGAAATTAATCAGATAGATAGAATAAAGAAACAATGAGAATTTTAAAGTACTTATTCTGATTTCAATGGAACAATATAGAAATTATAAAAATCAATTACTCATTATTTTCATCTTGAGTATATTTAGAATTATTTTAAAGGCACATCTCTGGTCATGCCGCTGAGATATTTCTGAAGAGAATTAACTGAGGATTGAATGTAAGTGGCCCTACAAAATGACATAGGGAAGAAAGCCAGGTGAGCATACAGTTATCTCTCTGCTCTGCTTCCCTGGTTCATTTAGATATAGTCAAATACCCCATGCCTTTCCAAATGTAATAAAAATATAACTAAGACTGAAAATTGGTATGAGGAGTGTGGTCATTGCTGTAATAAATCTAAACTCTGGTTCTTATGCTTTCAGAGAATTGTTTTTGTTTTTTAGAAAAATAGGAACATTTTGATATGAAGGCTACCAAAGACCTGGAATGGTTTAATAAGAGCTTCATAGGTGATTCAAATGGTAGTATAGAAGATTGTAATTTTGATAGATACCTACACAATAAAGGATGGGATGATGAGGTTTACAAGGGAAGAAGCTACAGCCAACAGTTATCTCTTCTACATTCCAGCAAAAACAAAACAAAACAGAAAAAACAAGAACACCACAACAAATTTCTTACACTCTCATGATGTCCTGGAATCATGAGTCAGAATGAACACAACAGTCATTGTATTGATTGGTGGAGAACATTTGAAGACAAGGTGACAGTCAGGCTGTGGCATGGTTGTTCTGTATCCATGTGAGAAAGCAACAAGTGGAGCAGGCAGGGATGAAACAGATACAACTTGGCACAAAAAGGAGAATGGCACAATTCTAAAGGATACTGGTGCCATTAAGAGAAATCAGAAAGTCAATATCCAGCCAGTGGTGAAAGACCCACAACGTGAGGACTCCCCCACATTCTGACTCAGGAGAGGCGACACCCCAAAATCACCCACGAGAAACGGTCTTGCTGCAAGCTGCAAGAGGATTTTTATTCAAGAGCGCTCTCGGGCCCACGGTCATACATCACACAGGGGTAGAGGACCGTGGTGCCCTGAGTAGCTGGATAAGGGGTTATTTAAAGGAAGAAACCACAACTCAAGAAAGTGGGAAGGGCGTTGTTGGAAAATACCAAAAATACCAGTTAAGAGTCACAAGGAAGTGCAAAGTCACAAGAGTCACGAGGAATACCTGGTAATTGTGAGGGTTATTTCTCAAGACAGTTTCTAAGAGCCCTTAACAATAGCACCTTTGCATAGCTGGTTCCAGCAATGGTCAGGGTGGGTCAGGGTGACTTTCTTTGAATGAACACTCTTTGAACCCAGGAAAGGGGTGGGTGGAGGAATGTCAGTATCTGTTTTATGATTAACATACCTTCGAGCATTGAGTCACAAAGGCTACATTCCCAAGCCTGGCCTAAAGGCCTAGAATTTTGTTTTTACTACTCTTTCAGTGGAAAGCTCCGAGGTTTAAGAATGAAAATACAGTGTCTGACACATAGAGGCTTCCAAGACCTCTTGCTGGCAAAATGACTGCCTGGAGAAATGTTTTCAGAGGTTTGGCCATGAAAGCAATAAGAGGCTAACACAGCTGTGACAACAGAGGTCTCAATGTTATCTTGAACTGGCAGTGTCCTTTCGTATGGCTTTTATGGTGCTGGTTTGGCAGGTTTTGAGAACGGAAGACTGTGAATATTGTGGAAACTTATACTGAGGTTCTAGAAAGCTCTGAGACTAGGCAATGTGTACCAGTTTCCATTCCCTCATGAAGCTCCTGAGCAGACTGGGAATTGAGCAGATGATATGAGACTTTAGTAACCTCCTATACCTCTGGAGATTGGAAATAAATGTGGAACATTTGCAAAAGAAAGTTAAACACATCAGATAGAGTTGGCACTGGAGGGAATCTACAATTGGCATAAACAAAAATGCTGAAGGATGGTACTCAAACACAGTCTCCATGGACTTCAGATGCCAGACAAGTACAAAAGAGTAAATTCTTCTTCCATATTTAATTTACTTCATTCTGTATTAGTTTCTATAAGAAAAAAAACCCACTAAGTTAATAGAGATTAGTCTATAGCTTTGAGTGCTTCGATCTTTGTTTTATTTGAGTCAAATACTTTATCTCCAGGAAATTAACCCAGAATGAAATATTGAAGATGTATTAGCCCTTGTAACATGTCTTAGCCTTCAATAAGAATGATTTTCATATCATTTTAGTCTTGATAATAGGTATATTTTATATTTGTGGTAATTTCACAAGAAAAAGATTAAAGCATGCATAATAATAGAATGCTGAACCTGGCGGAATAGTTATTGTAAATGTAAATTTATGTTCTTAAATGATAGAAAAATCTTAGATCCTGATGATTAGAGCTATTAAAATCTGTTCTCACAAAATTAAACTACTAATCAGTGATCCCAAACATTTTTATATTTAAAGGATTGTATCTTAGCATTAAATTCTGTCCTCTGAATTGGAAATAATTGCTTTTCCACTCTGTCCTTCTTGCTTTGATCTATTGAAAACAATGAGGTAATATTCTTTATGTCCACACTAGGAAAGCCAGCATAAAAATCACATGATAATATGAGTAGAGGATGAGGATTTATTAGTATCAGTTTCTCAGCTATGATATGTCAGATTTTATTTGTGATGGCCGAATAGATGAATAAAACATAACCAAGATGAGAGCTTTATCAATATACTTTTGGCCTTCAATATGAGGTGCAGTCTACTGTTTTGATCTTAACCATATAGACTAATAAAATAGTTTATTATTGTAATAATGTTTCAGTTCACATTAAAAGAAACCTGCAATAATCTGGTACATTCCCAAAATAAGCACAGATATCTGACGATTACAAGAAATGTCAGGATCCTTTTGGGTAGCTGGTCCTAATTGCATGATATTTGCCTACAATAGATTGGGATGTTGGTACAGGTCGCCTGTGATGTCTCCTGGAGTTGTGTAGCCATTGTTGCAGCTCGTAACAAGCCTTGCCTGATTTTGTCTTTCTTGTACATATTATTATCAGATTTTCTTTAAGTATTAGCTATCTTTAAGTATTATCTATCTATCTATCATCTATCTATCTATCTATCTATCTATCTATCTATCATCGATTCATTTATTACGAAGGTGTTTATATTGGTATATTTTACATGTGTGTATGCATGTGTGTTTTGTGCCCATGAGCATTGGATCTCCAGGAATACAAAGTATAGGTACTTATGAGCTATCTCACATGGTACTGGAAGTGAACTCCAGTCATCTTCAAGAACAGTATGAGTGTTTAACTTCTGAGCCATCTTTCAAGTCTCTATGTTTGAGTTTCTTATTCTTCTATGTTACAGGCCATTTCTATTTCTAAAATTCCTTTGGGCATAATTTTTCTGGCTTAATCTGTATATTTATTTTTTTAAAGAAAATTCTCAATTTAAGTTAAAGTGCAAAACTGGTGGTGAATGCTCTGAAAATTTACATGTATATATTTTAGTATAAATGTATCTATGTTTTTGTGTGGATGTGTTTTGAATACATGGTATATGTTAAAAATATATAATTGTATATTATCATATACATATATCTAATAGAGAAAGAGAAAAATTTAAGAGCTAGAGATAGTGGCAGAAAAGCAAACACATGCATATATTTTACATAGATATAGAAAGCATAGGACCAATATGCGATGCATTCCATAATTTTAAGTAATGCATATATGGACTGTACGGATAAATTATGGACTGTACGGATAAATTATGGATAAGCATAATGATACTCTCTAAGTGAACTTAGAGCACAATGACAGATACTTTAGAAACATTATTATTGTATCACAAAAGGAGATAATCTCTTGCTCATGATGAGATGTGATGTGAGGTTCCATGTTAAATGGGTTTCTTATTAAAACTCCCCATTATTGCCTCTTAGTCCCTATATCCTTGGGTAAAAACAACCCTGATCTGGTTCCCCAGCACTTTAAACTCACCTCTGTTGCAATTCTGCCATGGAATTTCACCCACTTCTATCTGTAGAATCAAATAAATACTTTATTTTGCTTCTATTGTTTGTGTCTTGCTAAAACCTAGCATGTCAGCAAGTATGTTTTGAGTGAGGGTAAGGACACATTAAACAAAGGCCAGAGCATTCCTTTTCTTTATGTGAGACATACTTTATCTACCTATAATATTCTAGAAGGGTAACATCAATGTGAATAAGCCGTAGCCCTGTAAGTCAGTGTCCTCAAATTTAGAGAAAATTAGGAATTAGAAATGCTTTTAGGCCAGGCGGTAGTGGCGCATGCATTTAATCCCAGCACTCGGGAGACAGAGGCAGGTGGATTTCTGAGTTCGAGGCCAGCCTGGTCTACAAAGTGAGTTCCAGGACAGCCAGGGCTATACAGAGAAACCCTGTCTCGAAAAACAAAACAAAACAAAACAAACAAAAACAAAAAAAGAAAGAAAGAAAAAAATGGTTTTAGTCATGTCATAAACACAAACCTAATGAAGATAAAAAAAAATATTTATATTTTCTTATTTGATTTTTGAAGTTTTACTACGCATTACTGTTTTTGTTTTACATTTCATTTTGTAATTTTAAATTCATGTAATTTTATGTAATTACTTACATGTAATTAATTACATGTTATTTTTCAGTGTTAAAATGTAACTTTGAAAAGTAGCAAACATTGCTAATATTGTTAATTTAAATAATTGGCTATTTTCTGCTTTGTATTTCACAAACGTTGCTTTTCATTTTGGACTTTGGCTATTATTTCTTAGTTTATACAGCAATAATACTTTGATTCTTTTCCTAATACATAGGTGGGTAAGACTGATAAATATTCACTTTTACACTTCTCTTGTTTCTTCAATAATGTCTTTAAATAGTTATTGCCTGGTTTTACTGTCTATCTGTTATACAGATTTTGACATTTAACAAGGAAAATTGAAGAATTAAATGAAGCACAGAGGAATGTGGTTTTGTACATTGAAATAAAATCCAGGCATGAAAGAACACACTAGTTGTTTTTTTTTTTTTTTCTTTACACTGATTGCTATTCACTGAAAATACCAGTGATTATCTCTTTTTGTATCCCAGAGCAATAAAAGCATAATGGCTCAGAACAATGATGAAAAAAATAAACATGCTGGAGTTATGTCATTATTCCTTACCATTCCTTAGCATCTTTTCTCATCTGTTTAAAATATAAACAAGTATAGAAGTCATAAGGCAGAAGTAGAAAAATATTTAAATGATGGTGGACTTTATATTGTCTAAAATTACTTAAGGAAAATGTACATCAATCTAATTTCAAACTGTAATATTAATCTCAGGGATTTCTATTTTATTTTTACTACAAGGAGAATTGCTACATTTTTCTCGTTGGTGAAACCACATAAAATAGAAACAAACAGATTTAACGCAGCAACAGCAGTGCATGCATAAAGCTTATGTATTGGTAGAGAAAACGCAAACATAAAAGAAGCACTACACATTTTATAGTGAAGGGTGGTCAGTTTAAATTATCCAGCAATTATTTGTCTTCAGTATTGGATAGAAAGAGATAATATCAAGGTTCTCACTGTCCCACTTTTTTTTTACACCTCTCACTTTGTGATGTAAAAAACAAAATTTTCAATCTTTAGCTACAATTATCTATAGTCGAGCCAGCTTTTCTTCATACCTAAAAGCTTTCACATCAATCTCTTTTCTCTCTCAAAATCATGAGAACTAGGGACAATATATAGCAAATTTAAATTTCACAGAGTTTTCAGCCCAAATTCTTAAACACAGTTATAGAAAGAACCCTGAAAACAGGAAATTGAGTAGATTTAATAGATAATACAACATGCCATTTATAGTACATTATACTTAAACACGAGCTCATGTGAGAAATTGATTTCACTTAATATATTTGGAATTTAGTGAATTTAATCAATTTTCATTGTGTGACTATAAAAGTAATGAGCTCACAAAAACATTATGATTTAGCAAATATGTATCAAATTGAAGAACACTGGGAAGTGGAAGGAATTAATCATACATAGAAGAATTAAGTTATCTGTGTTAAATGATAACTTCTGAAACAGGATGAATGAGCATGTCTTTAGTCTACCTGACTATGTGTCTATGTATTTTTCATGTATGTATATGTATGTATGTATGTATGTATGTAGCTATGTCTCTGTGTTCATGTCTCAATTATCTTTATATCATCTATGTTATATGTATGTTACTATCATCTGTCTGTCATTTATATTCTTTATTGATAATCTATTATCCATCTCTATCATCTGGTGTCTATCATCTATTTATTATTTATATTATTTACCATCTGTTTGTATCATCTATCTATTTGCTTGTCTTTCTTACTGTTCAGCAGCATGCTTTATTGGTCTTATGCTTTCCCAAAGGGTTAAGATCACTGAAATCTGGCCTGATGATACAATCTATAACTACTCAGTAATTACTATGAATCACCCTTGCTTTGAGAAAGGAATTTACTGTTTTTTATATTCTTCTATTTAAAATGATCAAGTATGAGCTTCAATGCACGTATGATGCATCAGGATTATAGAAATTTTGTACTCATCAATTATTTTTACTGGTTCTTTCACAGTCATTTTTTTCTATTATTAGTGTTAGACTTATCTAGCTCACTTTAATATTATTATAATTTTAAACCATAGATCTAAATTTTTCATATTCAAACATTCATGTTCATGAACTATAAATTATCTATTCTTGTAGTTAATTGTTTTATTAATAATAAATATCACAACTAATTTTGAGATTTATGATTTCTTGATATTTACTAAACAACATTGCTAAATTACCATTTATATATGTTAATGTAATATATTTTGAGATGTTTATATATAAGCTTTTTTTCCATTTATGTGTGGAATATAGAAATGGTTCACACATACATTTAATAAATTCAAAGCATATGGTTGATGGAGAAATTTCTAATCAGAGGAGATTTTGGAATTATATACTTCTGCTTTTATGTGTTTACATATGTGTATCTCTGTGGATTTAAATGTGGGCATTCCTATGCATATATTGAGGAGACATTTCTGTCACACATTCTCATAGTACAAAGCAGTTAGTTCTTTGCTCTCCTATCAAGGAAGAAAACCAACTTTTACTCTTTACTGATTTCTATAGTGTTTAGCAATATAGAAGTCAGAGATTTTAGCAAAAATTAAAATTGCACTGAATTTTAAATCTACAGCATTCAGAAAGAGGGATAGATGCCAGTGACTACCAAGATTAATGTATTAATATATATATATACATATATATATATATATATGTATATATACCTATCTATATAATTTCTCTCTCTCTTTCTTGTTTTTAGTTTTACATTTTTAAATTTATTCTTCCCTCATATCATACCTTCCAACTACACTTTTCTCTCCCCCATTCCTCCAGGTAGACCCCTTCCCACCTTCCTTCTCCTCAAGATCCACTCATCTCCTTTTCCCTTCAGAAAAGAACAAGCCTCCCAGAGATAGCAACAGAATTCAGTCTCACAGTTTACAAGACTAGGCACAAACGCTCACATCAAGGCTGGTCAGTGCAACCAAGTAGGAGGGAAAGGTTCTCAAGAGCAGGAAGAAGAGTCAGAGACACATTCAAAGAATCCAAACATCCCTTTGTTAGGCTGAAAGATTAAATCTTTAAATTGGGGAGTGGATATTGGAGATTTAACTTCTCCTCTGCCTTTTCCTGGCCTCTGACTTCATGATGATTATATCAGAGCACAATTGACTATGACCAGCTTCCTCACATCCTTCCCCCCGCCCCCCATTAGTTTGTTTTATATCCTATAAGATTGCATGGCACTGAAGTAGGAAAACAGGGGTTAGTTTAAAACATCTCAATGCTGAGTGCTAGGTGAACAAGTTTATCATGATGATGCTACTTGAATTTTTAAAATATTCACTTTATAGAATGAAATATTAAAGCTAGAGTTAGCAATATATGCATTATATATGGAGGTATTTTTCCTAGCAATTGTTTTGCTATTTCAAAAATCATGGCTACATTTTTATGGAGCATGAAGATTAAGTCTGTGTCTAAAGGCAATTAATGCCCTGAGTCTGTAGTAATGTCAGATTTTCATGGTTTATTAATCTCACAGTGTGCTAGAATTTAAGCACTTCTTTAGATGTGATCATTCACATTGGAAGATAATATATTATGCTGAAAAGTCCTTAAAGGACAAATGCAAGTTAAAATAAATGAATTGGAATGAATATATTTTATAATATGCAGAAAAATATTCCATTACCAATAATGTGATGTTTCAAAACTTTATGCTTACTCCATTCTTTTAGGTGTTTATTGCATTATAATCTTTCTTAAAGTATGAGATTCAGATCAACAAAATTAGTAAACTGTTTCTAAATGGTCAAATACATGAAAGCATTTTAATATTGTATGGAATGATGACCTGTTAAGTGACCTTTTGCTATTTAGTCACTGATCTACTTTACAAGTTACTATCATAGGGTGAAAACACTATTTCCATTTTTCTCATCTTGTTAGAGTTCCTGTGGAACACAAGTTTCACCTAGCACAATTACACATGAAACAGAAGTTGTTCCAGGTTTCAGCATCTTCTCTTTCTGAATTTCAACAACACTGTTCTAGACATCATTTATACTTCTGGGTCTCTGTTACTCCATGGAACATATTTCATTTTTAAGTTTTCTTATTTTTAAGTATTACTTAAAATCTAATTACAGCATTCTATCATTACTTCTCCAGTCCTACCCATATCATGCTATCCTCTCAAATTCATTGACTTTTCGGTTATTATTCCATATGTGCAAATAAACATATATGCAACCTACTGATTCCATTTAGTATGATTGTATAGGATGACAAGTTGATATTACATAATCAGTTGTAGACTTACCGATGAGGAAGACTAATTCTTCCTTTTTTTAGCAGTAATTAGTTCATTGTATCTCTTCATCTAGGGATGAGGCCCTGTGAGAATTTCCCCTTCCATAGTGGTATGTCAACTTGTTTTGTTATTGTTCTGGTCTTATTTTAGTGGCAAGGGTTGCACTGTAGATATATCAGTGGCAGTTTGGCATCCCATAATCAACTGTTCCATGAATTGTGCCATATGGTGTCTTTCTGTGATGGTCTAATTATAAAGACTTTTCTTTGCCGATGAGCAAGAGCTACTCTTAGCTGTGGTTCTAAGGATGAGCACTTACTAGGTTGACTATACTGATACAGGAACATGACAATGATATTTTTCATCTCACATGGGTGATTGGGCTAGGTTTACAGTACCAGGTATGGTTCCCTGCTGTTTAATAGTCCTTAATTCTACCTAACAAGCTGTTGGGTCCCATCAATATATAAGTGGCACCATATAGTGCTATCATTCCATACTGATCATTTTTGTAGTTAACTTGCAACACAGTTGAGTAGGTCTAGTGTTTACATTCCTCTCTCAGCAGTGTGTAGATACATTTCTGTACTATTTTATGTATATGATGAACGTTTTGTCTATGTGCGTGTATAGGCATTGTGAGTGTAGCTAGTGGCCTGCAGAGGCCAGAGGAGAAATCCAGAACCCTTGAACCTGGGAATGTAGTACAGAATGTAGTAAGCCATCATGTGGGTATTGAGATCTGAGCCAGTGTTTCTAAAGCAATAGGTTCACATCTGGCGAGGAAGCTAGACAACATACCTTTGACTACTCTTTCTGCAAGGTTCGCAGATCGTGAACTGTGCTCAGTTGTGATGAAGGAAGGAATACTTGCTCAAGTGATCTGTACCCTCACTAAGTATTAACAAGTGTCTACAGGCTCTTTTTTTTCTGTTGAGTAAATGTCTCCTTGTAAAATTTAATTCAACTGAGAAAGACACAGACAAAAGCAGTACTTGTAATTTTACAATTGGAACTACAAATGTCCAAAAATTCAGTGAAATCCTGCTCTATAAAATATGGCAGTTTGGTTGCGAAACACATTGCAGAGTCTGTTGTTCACCTGTGAGATGGCATAGGTGACTGGGCACAGAGCTTATAACCATTGACACAATCACAAAATATTATCATATTGCATATTATGGCTAGCCTTGGAGAAAAAAAACTATCAAAAACAGTTCCTACTGCATGTGTATTGTATTAATGTTATCTAAAAGCTGTAATACCCCAATACTGTACTGAAAGTCTGAATCTAGAACAGAACAGAAAAATCCATATTTTAGGATATATTTTAGATTATATAGATAGGCACTTTCTGAGAAATACCTTTCTTTTGTTTGTTTGCTTGAAACTTGAATAATGACTCAAAGAGACAGCTATCAGCCCAGGGCAAGGATCAGTTTAGACGGATAAAATAGTATATTGGACAGTGCAATTTTTCAGTTAAAGGGATTAGTGTGAGGAAAAGTAGGTATATCTATTTAGTCCAGAAACAGGTGACATCACCCTTCCAAAGGAGTTTAATATATGAAGAAATTGTAAAATTGTAATCTTGGCATAGGTGTCTACTAGGTGATGATGGGAGACCTGAAGCAAAACTCACATAAACAAATAAACAAATAAGACAAAAAATGAGCTGTTATGATCCCAAGGGCCAAAGTGGTACCATAACATGACACAATTGGGAAGGATGGTATCTCAGAGGCCTCCAGTTCAGGAACAACCAGCTAAAAAAAAAATCCATTGAGGGAGCTAGAAAACCGATTCCCAAATTCACTTTTTTCCTGCCTTCCAGGTTTCAAAGAGGCAGAGTCTCCATTGCTAAGACATGGCCCAGGACCAGGTGGGACAGCACTTTTGAGGACAAGCATCACAGAGAGGGGGAGGATTTGGGTATCCAGGAGAACTTCTGGAATTTACAACATTTCACTGTGTCTTTTGCTTCTGTTGTGGAATTGTATTGGAGGAAAAATGAAGAGCTGTTGTAATTGGTGGTAAGAGGCTCCCATTACTTAACAGTCCCTTTGGTGGCCTCAATTCATCTGACTGCCAGTCAGGTTCACAGGTATATTTAATAGAATTTGATAATAGAGTGAATAAAATTAGTGTCACAGTGAGTCTTCTTCAGCCAACTTGTGTCACTGTATAAATCTATGTAATGCTATGATCGCCATAGGAAAATTGTGTAATAATTCAACAATGGTAGGGATGTCTAGGCAGCTGTAGATATGAAATATCCAAGTGGAAATGTCAACAAACTGAATATACAAACTTAAAGTAGTCTCACTGAAAGGACATTTGGAAATTCTCTGTAATGGAATTTGAATGTAAAGTCATGATATTGATAAGAAAAAAATAAATGAGAAGACCAGAAGGAGATATGCTGGATGAAACTTTATGAAATGTGGCTGCTTTGGGCAGATATATCAAAGAGTAAGTCAATGAAGAAGTTCTATGCTAGCACTAAGCTAGTAATTTTATGCACGTTACCTACTTCGGTTGTCACTATTTGATAATGTGAACATTGTTATATTATGAACAAAGATCTGAGGGGCAATTTAATGATAATGGCAACAAATGACCTTTGGAGTTTGCCTTGCTTCAGAGTCAGTGCACTGTTTTCTATGGCATCAGGAGTCCTATTATATATAAGTATTTATTAAAGTCAAAACCTTTGAACAGTGACAAGAATAACAAAAGCAATAACAAAAATCCCTAAAAAGAATAACATAAGTTTAGTCATATGCCTTACAGTATTTCCATCAACAATAGACCTCCTGACGTCAGGGTCACCAAAAAATTTTACCATAGATTATCACTAATGCATTGGTCATGTGGATGATATGAAATATCTATTGTGCTGCTGCCAGTCATATACAACTATAACACATAGTATGTGGAAATGATATAAATGTCTAATGGTTTGCTGTCAATGATACTATCATTTAATCCTTATTTCAGTAAATTGTATGTATATTATATATGTATACATGCACTATAAAGTATCCTATAATTTATGCCATTAGCAGATTCATCATCTTAGCTTTACCACATTTCTTGAGCATTTTTATCTTGTTTAGTTCATCATGGCCCTAGGATAAAAATGTCCATACTGTATATATGAATATGTAGAGAATATATCTTTCAATATCATGTAAAAATGGACTATGATAGTAGTTCAATGAAGAAAAGTACTTAACTATGCTTTAACTAGGCATTTCTCAGAAATCCTCATCATAAAATTAACTATGAATAGAGGTTTCATTTCCTCTTACTCTGTATGTCACCTCTGAAATCGATAAACCACTTTAACTAGCCTCATTTCCACTCATTATATGGTTTTCAATCTTTTAAATGAAGTTAACTCACACAACTAAAACATATTTTAAAAATGGATTTGGTTATAGAGTTTCCACCAATTTGATTTTACATCCTAATGAGTGGAAAATTAATTTTATCTTCAATCTAGATTTACAACAAGCTCTGGTCTTAGTTCTAACAAATTGTTCCTAATAAGTGAGCACATGATTTATTAATAGAGACTATAGAGGAGGAATTTCAAATGGAAAATTGAGAACAAGCCCTGGCATTTAAACCTCGCCACATAAAATATGAACTCCACTCTTTTCCATTACGATGTTAACAATAGAGCTTTGAACATCTCTGGCAATGACCTCAGTTTCATGATCAGCCCATTAAGCATCTTTTGTGATGGCAGGAGCTTCATGATTGGCCTATTAAGTTGTGGTGATGATGAGAGACTGCTTCACTCAGGCATCTGTACAGTTGAAGGAAGAACTTACCATTAGTACTAACACACTCAATCTTGAATGGGAAGTGTAAAGGCACATTTGACTTTATCCTGTTTTGAGACACTGTGGTAGAAATTTCAATCATAAAATATTCATAGTTTGTGACATTTTATAGATTTTGTTTTGCCAGGTGAATATCATCAGGGTAGTCATAATTTTGTGTTTGTTTTCAACCTCTAAGGACTAAGGATTTGCATACATTTGTATAAGTAGGATTGTTTCTGTCTGCCAGATTGTACACAAGGTTTCCACTGTGATATTTAACACAAAGGAGAGGGAATTGTCTCCACTGTTTGAGGCATGTATTCACCTTAATAAAGAGAATCAGAATTTTTTTTTTTTTTTAGCTTGGAAACATAGACAAAATGTGAACTTTAATTTTACAGTGAAAATATATTAATCTAATAATTTGTAAAATTATCGTTCTATTCCATGTATCAGATTCTGCTTCTGTATTGCAGTGCAGTTTGTGCCTAGCGCCTGTAATTTATGCTCATTTTCTGTGAGCCAGACATGCTTTTATCTCCTGATGATGAACATTTCAAACATCAGCAAGGCTTCACTCTCATGAAACTAGCAGGTATAATTTTGGAGAATCAAAGAAGTCGATAAACTTTAATATGAGTTGTTCATGAAAAACGAAATTATATAGTTGGTTAACAATGTTGCATAAGTATACAATTTAAAAATTTTCAGATTTTGATGATGTTAACATAATTGGAAGCTGATATTTATGAAGAAATGTGTTTTGTCCTAAAACAAGACATACTGGAAAAGGATAAAACAGACTTTCCAATGATATGCTAGCTTATTAATTAAATATTTTAAAGGGGGTATTAAAATGTAATAATTTTATTACAAATCTTCTCCTTCTAAAATTGAGGTTAATTACAAGAATTATGTAGCTAATAGGATTTACTGATTTTCTTACCAAGATACTGATAGTATGTTTACAGATACTAGGGAGTTCTAACTCTTGTTGTAATGCCTTAAGACCAAAGTGTGCCTATTTGTTTCAGAGTAGCTATTTGCTACCAATGACTAAATGATCCGGCGAGGTTTATAAACATCTTATTCTTTAACCTACTTAAAAAGCATGTTTTCCTTGAAATGAAGAATTGTGAAATAGCTTTATAGTCTATCATGCAATGGCTCCGATATGAAGTTTGAAATCATACCCCCTTGGCTGTGAATTTGCTCATTAAGCTTCTCAAGGCTCCTGTTTTGCAAATGCAAGATGGCAATCCTGAATGCTGCCTTTCATTGTCACATGATGCAGTAATACTTTAGCTGATAACCTGGCTGGCAGGTAATGAAAGAACAGCAACAAACCAAGCCCTTGAGAAACATGAATTACTGGTTTTACAATTTTAGTTCATATAATCATTCTATTATATAGTTTATGTATAATTACAACATATAAAATTATACCCTTTGTTTTAATTAAAATATAATTATATGGAAATACTAAAATACTCATCATTTTGACTTTGACATGTCATCACCTGAGACTTGTATTAAAGTCATCAGCACCTAAGCCAGCTGGTGCTTAGCATGTTCAACTAACAGGTGTTTTAATGAGTAGTTCTAGATTTTGGTGGCATTCTTCTTTAACCCTTCAATTGTTTGTGAAATAATATCAATTATCCCTCTTTAGAATATCAATTATTCATAGTATAATTCATTAAAAAATGTTCTGTGTAAAAAAAAATCCATGGCATAACAAACTAGTAATGCAAAGGAAAAAAAAATAAAGGTCAATTTTGAATAGTACAGTTATGAGTATCCTTCTGTTTCTTGGCAAGGGCAAGGTAAAATATTGTGATGTTGTATTTAATTGACTGGATACATTGAGAAAGTAAATTTGGCAGCACATCTCTGATGTAATAGTCCACACGTACCTGAGGTTTATACCTTGCATTCCACAGCATGAGATTTCTGCCTTCCAGGACAGAGTAAGCTCTTTGACATCACCCGGTTGAGCAGCACAGTGCACCAGGGCTTTGTCAAGCCTTGCTGTGGCCTTGATGGGGACAGTGTGACATGGTTTCTGCTCCTGGGACAGGGCCCTGGTGTGAGCCTTCAGGAGTGTCAATAGCGGCAGTGGATATAAGGCTTGCCTGTGTAATAATGTACATATTTTGTGGAACCAGTAGTAGTGGTGGAGAGCTCTTAGCTTCTGAAGAATGTCCTCCCTGGTAACATCAATGACTGGGAAAATTAGAAACAGCACAAGTCCAAGAGTCGAGGGTGTGGCTATATCTCAGCAAAATGGTCAACACTGGGATCTTATGGGAATCCCTTAAAGCTTTGAGAAACTGCTCTAAATACATTGATTGGGAAATATATAATTTCTCAACTATGCAAAATATAAGTATACAATATGAATTATGAGAGGCTTCATGAATCTAAAGGAGTAAAGATAGCTACACTATGAGTCAATTTGTCAGAAAGATACAAAGGCAGGCAGATTCCTGAGTTCAAGGTCAGCCAGGGACCCAAAAAGTCCAGACCCAAGAGTAGTGAAAATGGTAATTTCAGGGCAGGGTCCCACCTAGCTATTTTGGAGCACTGGAAGACGAAAGAAAAATAGAGTTAATTGTCTTGAAAAGCATGTTGATTGTAGCATACTTCTCCTCATAGGTTAGCAATGGAGCACTGTGGCAACTATATGCTGTTTGTACTGAATAGTCTTTCTTCTTTTCCTTTTTATGTATTTTCTCAGAAAATAAAATGAAAATAAAACAAAATAACACAAACAATTGACCTATTTTCTTTACTTTTGCTTTTGCAAGTACTATAATTTGTTTTCATGCATTTCCCCACCCCCACCCCCTTTGGAACAGGGACTGTCAAGTTAAGGTTAAGAGAATGTGGAACACATGTGAATTTGATGTCACACCTTTAAAGTCAGCCAGCCTTGGTTTCCTTTCGTGACCTTTATCCTATGTACGTCCTTAAAAAGGGATGTCTTCCTGGCCCCTTGTTTAAGCACACTTTCTGATTTGACGTAACTGCTCTCCAGTGAAAACAATGTCTGTTTCTTTAGTCAGATGATTTTTTGGGCAGTTTTCCACAAGTTCAAACATTGATGAGTTTTTCAACTCAATTCTGTATAGTTTCTCCTTTCTTTGAATTCTAAGGAGTGTATAATGATGTCATTATCTAGACAGTCTCTCCAATAAATGGCTTTATCATGCAGCCCGTCTACCTCTTAATCCCCAAATCTAGTGTTGTAGCACTGACTATAGAGTCTGTCCCCTCTAATCAGAGTGTTAGTGCCCCCAGCCTTTGATCCTATACTCACCATAACCTAGCAATGCTCTCCTCTCTCCTCCCCTGAGCTGAGCCTCCTTATGTCCAGTTCTCCTCTAGAAACATGAGCTCCTTAGATCCTGCTTGGGACCTCTCTTTTCTGTTTTTTTTTTTCTTTCTTTTTTTTTCTTCGATTGAAACTTTATTGTTTATTTCATATAAAGACAGTTATAATGTAGTCTAATATGGCTAATAAAGAAATACATATGAACACTAAAGAAAATACAGTCTTGTTGTTACTAGCACAGAATAATATACCCAGGCAATCACAATTAACTCTATTTTCTGTAGTGGGACCTCTCTTTTCTAAGACCTCTTTTGAGTTCTTTCCTTCTTTATGAATTGTTGTTCCACCTTAAATAGGCAATAAACTACAAACTCAAGGAGAATATTCATCCTAGGCTTGGAGGGTTCTTCTTGGAATCTGTTCAGGGCCAGTCTAAAAGGCAAAGGCTCTGGTATTTTCCTCCTGGCTTCATCTTCCCTGCTCTGTTTCAGAGTGCAATATATTGTTTGTAATAATTATGCTCTTAGAATAATGTATTCTATGAACATAGACTTTTTCTGCTTTCATTCTCAGTTCTAAGATAGTGTTTGCTGTAAAGTGCACACCAATTGGATTTTAATTGAAGGACTCTTCTTTTAATTTACTTCCTTAAATTCTCATATCAGGACTGACTGACGGATTTATGACCCATGATAGTCCAAATTTAATATCCAACCTGTTACTAGTTTAGGGACTTCACATTACAGGAAGTTAAAAGGGTTTGGGGTTGTTACTTATAAATTGTTCACATTTGAATCCCAGTGCACCACTGATAATTTAAGATCTTTCTAAACAATAAATTCTATTATACTATTAAGAGGCAACATCTATGTTTTCTTTTGATGAGTAAAAAAAAATACAGTTTTCAAATTTTTATATGAATAGCTAGGGATAAGCCTCATATCAGTCAAAAACCAACCAAACAAGTATAAAAGACAGGTTCTCATCACTTTAGACTTGTTTTGCTCACATAGTGTTCTGACACATAATTAACTTTACTGGAAATGAGCTATCCCGTGACATTTTTGTTTCTGTTACAACTAGTGCTGTAATATTGGCCATGTCAGTTTCATTATCAGGAAAAAGGATTCAATGTTATCCCTAAACACGGTATTACCATGGATCTGAAAACACCTAAAGGTTTGTGAGAGAACTGAAAAGAAAATAATATGTTAACAGTCACTATAAAATGTCAGTGCTTATAGACATATAATAACCTATAGGCAGTGTTGCACTATAAATATCATTATCTAAATAGCATTCTACTCATAGTGATCAAAACATAGGTGGTGAAATGAAAACTGATCGATTCTATGCTATACCAGCGACTGGACTTATTTTTGTGTTCTAGGAGGAGCTCAACAGCCTAATGAAAAGAAAAGTACATTCCAGAACACATAAAAGTGTGAAGAAATTATAAGGGGGATGGATGATCTGTGTTGACTTCTTGAAGATGATATCTTTTTTTTAATTAGGTATTTTCCTCATTTACATTTCCAATGCTATCCCAAAAGTCCCCCATACCCACCCCCCAATCCCCTACCCACCCACTCCCCCTTTTTGGCACTGGCGTTCCCCTGTACTGGGGCATATAAAGTTTGCAAGTCCAAAGGGTCTCTCTTTCCAGTGATGGCTGACTAGGCAATCTTTTGATACATATGCAGCTAGAGATAAGAGCTCTGGGGTACTGGTTAGTTCATATTGTTGTTCCACCTATAGGGTTGCAGTTCCCTTTAGCTCCTTGGGTACTTTCTTTAGCTCCTCCATTGGGGGCCGTGTGATCCATCCAATAGCTGCCTGTGAGCATCCACTTCTGTGTTTGCTAGGCCCCAGCATTGTCTCACAAGAGACAGCTATATCTGGGTCCTTTCAGCAAAATCTTGCTAGTGTATGCAATGGTGTCAGTGTTTGGAAGCTGATTATGGGATGGATCCCTGGATATGGCAATCACTAGATGGTCCATCCTTTCGTCACAGCTCCAAATTTTGTCTCTGTAACTCCTTCCATGGGTGTTTTGTTCCCATTTCTAAGAAGGGGCAAAGTGTCCACACTTTGGTCTTCTTTCTTCTTAAGTTTCATGCCTTTAGCAAATTGTATCTTATATCTTGTGTATCCTAAGTTTCTGGGCTAATATCCACTTATCAGTGAGTACATATTGTGCGAGTTCCTTTGTGATTGGGTTACCTCATTCAGGATAATGCCCTCCAGGTCCATCCATTTGCCTAGGAATTTCATAAATTCATTCTTTTTAATAGCTGAGTAGTACTCCATTGTGTAAATGTAGCACATTTTTTTTTTGTATCCATTCCTCTGTTGAGGGGCATCTAGGTTCTTTCCAGCTTCTGGCTATTATAAATAAGGCTGCTATGAACATAGTGGAGCATGTGTCCTTCTTACCAGTTGGAACATCTTCTGGATATATGCCCAGGAGAGGTATTGCGGGATCCTCCGGTAGTACTATGTCCAATTTTCTGAGGAACCGCCAGACTGATTTCCAGAGTGGTTGTACAAGCTTGCAATCCCACCAAAAATGGAGGTGAGTTCCTCTTTCTCTACATCCTTGCCAGCATCTGCTGTCACCTGAATTTTTGAAATTAGCCATTCTGACTGGTGTGAGGTGGAATCTCAGGGTTGTTTTGATTTGCCTGATGATTAAGGATGCTGAACATTTTTTCAGGTGCTTCTCAACCATTCGGTGAGAATTCTTTGTTTAGCTCTGAGCCCCATTTTTAATGGGGTTATTTGATTTTCTGGAGCCCACCTTCTTGAGTTCTTTATATATATTGGATATTAGTCCCCTATCCGATTTGGGATAGGTAAAGATCCTTTCCCAATCTGTTGGTGGTCTTTTTGTCTTATTGACGGTGTCTTTTGCCTTGCAGAAATTTTGGAGTTTCATTAGGTCCCATTTGTCAATTCTCGATCATACAGCACAAGCCATTGCTGTTCTGTTCAGGAATTTTTCCCCTGTGCCCATATCTTCAAGGCTTTTCCCAATTTGTCCTCTATAAGTTTCAGTGTCTCTGGTTTTATGTGAAGTTCCTTGATCCACTTAGATTTGACCTTAGTACAAGGAGATAAGTATGGATCAATTCGCATTCTTCTAAACGATAACAACCAGTTGTGCCAGCACCATTTGTTGAAAATGCTGTCTTTTTTCCACTGGATGATTTTAGCTCCCTTGTCAAAGATCAGGAGACCATAGGTGGGTGGGTTCATCTCTGGGTCTTCAATTCTGTTCCATTGGTCTACTTGTCTGTCACTATACCAGTACCATGCAGTTTTTATAACAATTGCTCTGTAGTACAGCTTTAGGTCAGGCAGGGTGATTCCACCAGATGTTCTTTATCCTTGAAAAGAGTTTTTGCTATCCTAGGTTTTTTGTTATTCCAGATAAATCTGCCGATTGCCCTTTTTAATTCATTGAAGAATTGAGTTGGAATTTTGATGGGGATTGCATTGAATCTGTAGATTGCTTTTGGCAAGATAGCCATTTTTACTATATTGATCCTGCCAATCCAAGAGCATGGGAGATCTTTCTATCTTCTGAGATCTTCTTTAATTTCCTTCTTGAGAGACTTGAAGTTCTTATCATATAGATCTTTCACTTCCTTAGTTAGAGTCACGCCAAGGTATTTTATATTATTTGTGACTATTGAGAAGAGTGCTGTTTCCCTAATTTCTTTCTCAGCCTGTTTATCCTTTGTGCAGAGAAAATCTATTGAATTGTTTGAGATAATTTTATATCCAGCTACTTCTTTGGAGCTGTTTATCAGGCTTAGGAGTTCCCTGTGGAATTTTTAGGGTCACTTATATATACTATCATATCATCTGCAAAAAGTGATATTTTGACTTCTTCTTTTCCAATTTGTATCCCCTTGATCTCCTTTTGTTGTCAAATTGCTCTGGCTAGGACTTCAAGTACAATGTTGAATAGGTAGGGAGAGAGTGGACAGCCTTGTCTAGTCCCTGATATTAGTGGGATTGCTTCCAGCTTCTCACCATTTACTTTGATGTTGGCTACTGGTTTGCTGTAGATTGCTTTTATCATGTTTAGGTATGGGCCTTGAATTCCTGATCTTTCCAAGACTTTTATCATGAATGGGTGTTGGATTTTGTCAAATGCTTTCTCTGCATCTAACGAGATGATCATGTGGTTTTTGTCTTTGAGTTTGCTTATATACTGTATTACGTTGATGGATTTCTGTATATTGAACCATCCCTGCATCCCTGGGATGAAACCTACTTGGTCAGGATGGATGATTGTTTTGATATGTTCTTGTATTCTGTTAGCAAGAACTTTATTGAGAATTTTTGCATTGATATTCATAAGGGAAATTGGTCTGAAGTTCTCTATCTTTGTTGGGTCTTTTTGTGGTTTAGGTATCAGAGTAATTGTGGCTTCATAGAAAGAGTTGGGTAGAGTACCTTCTCTTTCTATTTTGTGGAATAGTTTGTGAAGAACTGGGATTAGATCTTCTTTGAAGGTCTGATAGAACTCTGCACTAAACCCATCTGGTCCTGGGCTTTTTTTGGTTGGGAGACTATTAATGACTGCTTCTATTTCTTTAGGGGATATAGGACTGTTTAGATTATTAACCTGATCTTGATTTAACTTTGGTACCTGGTATCTGTCTAGAAACTTGTCCATTTCATCCAGGTTTTCCAGTTTTGTTGAGTATAGCCTTTTGTAGAAGGATATGATGGTGTTATGGATTTATTCAGTATCTGTTGTTATGTTTCCCTTGTCATTTCTGATTTTTTAATTAGGATGCTTTCCCTGGATCCTCTAGTGAGTCTGACTAATTGTTGATTTTCTCAAAGAACCAGCTACTTGATTGGTTGATTCTTTGAATAGTTCGTCTTGTTTCCACTTGGTTGATTTCACCCCTGAGTTTGATTATTTCCTGCCTTCTACTCCTTTTGGGTGAATTTGCTTCCTTTTCTTCTAGACCTTTTAGGTGTGTTGTCAGGCTGCTAATGTGTGGTCTCTCTAGTTTCTTTTTGGAGGCACTCGGAGCTATGAGTATTCATCTTAGAAATGCTTTCATTGTGTCCCATAAGTTTGGGTATGTTGTGGCTTCATTTTCATTAAACTCCAAAAAGTCCTTAATTTCTTTCTTTATTCCTTCCTTGACCGAGGTATCATTGAGAAGAGTGTTGTTCAGTTTCCATGTGAATGTTGGCTTTCTATTATTTATTTTGTTATTGAAGATCAGCCTTAGTCCATGGTGATCTGATAGGATGCATGGGACAATTTCAATATTTTTGTATATGTTGAGGCTTGTTTTGTGACCAATTATGTGGTCAATTTTGGAGAAGGTACCATGAGGTGCTGAGAAGAAGTTATATCCTTTTGTTTTAGGATAAAATGCTCTGTAGATATCTGTTAAGTCCATTTGTTTCATCACATCTGTTAGTTTCACTGTGTCCCTGTTTAGTTTCTGTTTCCATGAACTGTCCATTGGTGAAAGTGGTGTGTTGAAGTCTCCCACTATTATTGTGTGAAGTGCAATGTGTGCTTTGAGATTTACTAAAGTTTCTTTAATGAATGTGGCTGCCCTTGTATTTGGAGAATAGATATTCAGAATTGAGAGTTTCTCTTGGAAGATTTTACCTTTGATGAGTATGAAGTGCCCCTCCTTGTCTTTTTTGATTACTTTGGGTTGGAAGTTGATTTTGTTAGATATTAGAATGGCTACTCCAGCTTGTTTCTTCACACCATTTGCTTGGAAAATTGTTTTCCAGCCTTTTACTCTGAGGTAGTATCTGTCTTTTTCCCTGAGATGAGTTTCTTGCAGGCAGCAAAATTTTGGGTCTTGTTTGTGTAGCCAGTTTGTTAGTCTGTATCTTTTTATTGGGGAGTTGAGTCCATTGATATTCAGAGATATTAAGGAAAAGTAATTGTTGCTTCCCATTATTTTTGTTGTTAAAGTTGGCATTCTATTCTTGAGGCTGTCTTCTTTTAGGTTTGTTGAGGGATTATCTTCTTGCTTTTTCTAGGGCGTGGTTTATTTTTTTGTATTGGTTTTTTTTTCTGTTATTATCCTTTGAAGGGCTGGATTCGTGGAAAGATAATGTGTGAATTTGATTTTTTCATGGAATACTTTGGTTTTTCCATCTATAGTAATTGAGAGTTTGGCTGGGTATAGTAGCCTGGGCTGGAATTTGTGTTCTCTTAGTGTCTGTATAACATCTGTCCAGGCTCTTCTGGCTTTCATAGTCTCTGGTGAAAAATCTGGTGTAATTCTGATAGGCTTACCTTTATATGTTACTTGACCTTTTGCCCTTACTACTTATAGTATTTTATCTTTATTTAGTGCATTTGTTGTTCTGATTATTATGTGTCGGGAGGAATTTCTTTTCTGGTCCAGTCTATTTGGAGTTCTGTAGGCTTATTCATGGGCATCTCTTTCTTTAGATTTGGGAAGTTTTCTTCTATAATTTTGTTGAAGATATTTGCTGGTCCTTTGAGTGGAAAATCTTCATTCTCATCCACTCCTATTATCCGTAGGTTTGATCTTCGCATTGTGTCCTGGATTTCCTGGATGTTTTGAGTTAGGATCTTTTTGCATTTTCCTTTTTTTTTTCTTTTTTGATTGTTGTGCCGATGTTCTCTATGGAATCTTCTGCACCTGAGATTCTCTCTTCCATCTCTTGTATTCTATTGCTGATGCTCGCATCTATGGTTCCAGATTTCTTTCCTAGGGTTTCTATCTCCAGCGTTGCCTCACTTTGGGTTTTCTTTATTGTGTCTACTTCCCTTTTTAGGTCTTGGATGGTTTTATTCAATTCCATCACCTGTTTGGTTGTGTTTTCCTGCAATTCTTTAAGGGATTTTTGTGCTTCCTCTTTAATGTCTTCTACCTGCTTAGCAGTGTTTTCCTCTAATTCTTTAAGTGAGTTATTTGAGTCCTTCTTGATGTCCTCTACCATCATCATGAGATATGCTTTTAAATCCAGGTCTAGCTTTTCGGGTGTGTTGGGGTGCCCTGGGCTGGGCGAAGTGGGAGTGCTGGGTTCTGATGATGGTGAGTGGTCCTGGTTTCTGTTAGTAATATTCTTATGTTTACCTTTTGCCATCTGGTTATCTCTGGGTTAGTTGTTATAGTTGTCTCTGTTTAGAGATTGTTCCTCTGGTCATTTTGTTACCCTCTATCAGCAGACCTGGGAGACCAGCTCTCTCCTCTGAGTTTCAGTGGTCAGAGCAGTCTCTGCAGGTAAGCTCTCCTCTTTCAGGGAAGGTGCACAGTTATCTGGCATTTGGACCTCCTCCTGGCCGAAGATGAAGGCCCAAAACAGGATCTTTCCCAGAAGCTGTGTTGCTTTGGCCTGTCACAGAAGCCGTTGTTTCAGTAGTCCACACTCTCACCTGTGGTCCACACTCTCACCTCTGCAGACTGTCCTCCGCAGACCCAGACTCTCGGAACCAAGATGGCTCCCGTGGAACCTGAGGCAGATGCCTCCCGGGCCAGGCAGACACCTGTCCTCTGGTGGGGGGCGGGGGGAGGTGGTTGGTTGTCTGGAGCCGAAAATGGCGATGCCTCAGAAGATCTGTGGCTCTTGCCTGTCCCAGAAGCTGCTAGCCTCTGTAGTCCACACTCTCACCTGTGCAGTCTGCCCGCCACGGAGTCCTGGAACCGAGATGGCTTCTGTGGAACCTGAGGCAGAAGCCTCCAGGGCTGGGCGGACACCTGTCCTCTGGCCAGGAAGGTGGCTGGTTGTCTGGAGCTGAAAATGGCACCGCCTCCGAATATGATATCTTAAGACTTGATTAGAATTAGTTTTGTAGAGGTAAATAATATTTTACTTTGCTAATAAAGGCATTATTAAGCCTGAATTCACGCATTGAGCTTAAGTATCACCCAGCAAGCTGCCCTGACATTCAGTGGCCCTCAGCTGAGGTGTACAGAGCAGGGCAGTGAGACTAGCCTTTGAAACAGAGAACTTTGTCCTTCCTGTCTTGTTTGAGTTGAAGACTGACCATTTATTTCTGCAAATGTCAGACCAAGAAAAGGCAGCTCCTTCGTCATCCACACAGATGCTTGTGTTTCTAAATTCTTGTAATCCAGTTTTTGTCAAGTTTTAATAATATATCAAATTATAGTTGCCAATATCGGATACCTAGGTATAATAACAGAGGCCCAAGAAAGGAAAACAAAACATGAAATTTAGCCTCTCAGTTGAAAAGGAATGCCTGATTCTCGGGCAGGTTACAGGAGAATGTCATGAAGTTCATGTCTGGGGTCAGATTCTTCAGCTTCTTCAAACTATGCATATTTTAAATCCCTAGATGTTTTTGTTCTAGAACAGTAGCTCACGGTATTTTTTCTTGATAAAAGTATTTTTATAGCATAAAGATTTCCATTGAACATACAGGACAAAGACAAAGGTAAAGACAATCTAAATACATTAAATACATTAATTTTATTTAAAAATATGTATGACCTCATTTTGTATGTTTTTTTATGGAGTAGAGGTATTTTATTTTTTATATTAAGTCTCATGAGAGACAGAATTATTACATGTATTTGACTAAATGGTACTAAAGTCAGTCAACTATACATATTAAATTATATCAACAATGCTGTGACAACTGTTAACATCTTCACTCCTACTCTCCTAAGTGTTTTAATGAAATAGAGAAATTATTTCATTGTGTGTAAACTTTAGCTAAATGCCCTGTAGAGTTTTCTCATTGAATTCCCTCCTGTTTAAATATATATTTGTCCTAAATTTATATTATTAAACTTTGCAAACTTCAAGTCAAGTTTAAATTATTGAATGGTTTATTCTCTTAATATTAATTTCTCTTAATCATAACAAGCCAAAATGAAAAGAAGCCTTGTTCTTTCCTCTAGAATACCATACGTTTTATGTCTATAGTTTGAAATCTGTAATGGTACCTTTTCAGGTCTGTTGTTACCCATATCTTTATGATAAAGAAACATCATCTAACAGATTTGATTTGACATGTCTTAGGAACTCATATTATCATAGAGCCTGACATAGTCACTTATAGTTTAATGTATTATTTCACACACTCATGGTTTAAAAAAAAAAAAACTAAGCAAAAAAAGCAGTTCTTTGGGTATTAGTAAAGTAATCTGCTAAATATCCTTACTAAAAATAGAAAACCATCCGTCCTGCATTGAGGGGAACACAGGTAGACAAGTACCACTGTGAATCTAGTCTTTCTCATCTTACTGCCCGAGGTCTTTTTTGGCCAAGCATAATGATGGCCTAGGCCAGCTTTGTTCTCTTTTGAAAGCAAGAACAGCAACAAGTAAGTGAAACAGCTTCAAAATCAGTGCGTTTGTACTGAGGGTTTTCTCATGCACCATGAGGAATCTAAATACACTAATAATATGAACATAACCTCAGGTGACTTTTGAGGGATATAAAATTGATGTAATAGAAAAGTAGAACACAGCCTTCCTCACATGTATGCTCAAACAGACTGAGTGTGCATACACATGCGCGCGCGCGCGCGCACTCACACACACACACACACACACACACACACACACACACACACACTGTACAAATGAATACAAAAGTCAAAAAAAGAGAAACAACTTGTCAGTTCATGTTTTTAAAACTCTCATTACATGTTAGGCTACTTTATTAACTACAATCATGCTTTCATGAGTAGGAAAAGTGATTAGCATGGTTTTACTCTTTAAAAATATCAACACTCATTCAATGTCTCAAATAATAAAACATGAATCAGCTAAGATGAAAAGAAAGCTGATCTGGTTCTTCCCTGTTCTAGAAGATTGTTCTAGTAACATTGCTTACTAACACAAAAGACTGTTGTTTATAAACATGACCCTTCTACAGAGTAGAGAGATGGCCCAGGGCTTAAGAGCATTTGTTGCTTTTACACAGGACCTGTGTTGGGTTCCCAGTGCCCACATGATGAATCCCAAACACCTGCAACTCTACTTCTAGAGGATCCAATGCCTTCTGAAGTCTGTGCTATGCACACACTTGGTAACTATGCACACACAAAGCCAAAACTCAAGTACATAAAATAAAAATATAAAATAAAATATTTAACTTTAATAATTTAATTTCTCTTCTTTATATATCCATTCTTTTATATTCTGAGTTGACTAAATTAGTGATTTGGAATTTTGTTCAGCTAGTATATTTCAATAAATTGGGATATTATTTAGATAGAAATAAAAATGTTAGTTTGCAAAGCTTTTCATAAAATATGCAAGACTTGAAGGAACACACACCAGTTCCCATTTATATTTTATCACCACATTAAATCTTTTTGCCGACAGCACAGGGGAAATTACAATGATTTAGAGAGTGAATCTTTATCAGTATTTGACAGAGAAAGGAAATGATGATAACACAGAAACAGTTATTTATAACAGAATTTAACTTGAACTTGGCAGTTGCTCAGTATTTGATTTGCACGTTTATTCTCGGCAGCAGAGCAGGTTTGCACAGTCCATTGGGTCCTCTTTTAATCTGGCTTTGAAATTTTAAAATAAATATTTTAGATTTAATGATGATTATTGAAATTCAAATGAGGGAATAATTGTGGGGCATGATTTTCAGATGGTTTTCCTTCTGTTACAACACATTTAACAGATAGTCTTTGATTTTTGACATCTTAATTATCTTTGACATTTTCATATCTAGATGACACCAACCATTTTCTCTTTGTAATTCTATCTTAAACTCCAAAGCTATGGAAAATCCAAATTAACCATTAAAATTATGATCCAGACTTCCAATTAATGAAAAAAAATAACAACCTGAACTTTGTGATTGCATGCCTTGGTATATTCAGATTTAGTAATATATTTTTGGTTTTTCTGTTTTAGAAGTTTATTCCATTTAGTTATTCCATAATATGTAAATGTCACTTTTATTTCCTCAGATGAAATGATGAGATAAGATCTGTACCCAAGCTCAGAGAATACACAACTTAGCTGAGCCCAGCACATTTCCTTCTCTGTTCTAACTATGCTTTGACCTAAACCTGGAAGGTTTTAATCTCCAAACAATCTACATCTGGATTCTCTAACTGAATTAATTACTCTGCTTGGCTTCTTACTAAATTTGGCAATATGTTCTAATCTGGCTCCTTCTCCTCTACTTCAGTCTGTCATATACACCTCCAAATCCCTCCCCTTTTCTTTCTCTGTGTGTCTGTGTGTCTGCTTTGCTGCTCTTAAGTAGCCTCTCCTGTCTGTCCTCATGAAAGTTGGGCATATCCTATTTCTTTTCTTTTCAATTTTTTATTAGATATTTTCTTCATTTACAATTCAAATGCTATCCCAAAAGCCCCCCCCCTCCAACCCACCCACTCCTGCTTCCTGGCCCTGGTAATTCCCCTGTATTGAGGCATATAATCTTTGCAAGAAGGGCCTCTCCTCCCAATGATGGCCGATTAGGCCATCTTCTGCTACATATGCAGCTAGAGACACAAGCTCAGGGAGTACTGGTTAGTTCATATTGTTGTTCCTCCTATAGGGTTGCAGGCCCCTTCAGCTCCTTGAGACGGGAGGAAGGAACATGCAGAGACTGCCCCATCCGGGGATCCATAACATAATCAGCCACCAAACCCAGACACTATTGCATATGCCAGAAAGATTTTGCTGACAGGGCCCTGATACCTGATATAGCTGACTCTTGTGAAGCTATGCCAGTGCCTGGCAAATATAGAAGTGAATCCTCAGAGTCATCTATTGGATGGAACAGATCCTCTTTCTTACTCTGAAACATTTCTCTAATTTCTCACTTTGTTGCCCTGTCAATGAGATATCACTTTAAAACAAAGCTGTTTCCTTTTACATAATAACCTTGCATTCATTGTTAGGAATTAAAGATGTATACTAAGGACACGTCTCTATTCCAGCAACATCATACTTGATCCAGTGTTTGTCTGCATTCTAGGGACCATATCTTTGGATGTGATCCCTCTTCAGAGCAGACATGCTGCATAATTAAAATTAACTATGTGATGGTCTTTATTAGCATTTATAGACTCTATATAAACTTCAAGGGCTTTATAATAATATATCATGATACCTGTCAGTTGAAGAGGCACTTTGCAGGCTTATTATGGGCTGTCTTCTCTGAAAGTCCATTTGGCTCTGACATTATCCTGTTGTATTCTTGTATCCAGTCATATTTTACAGCTACCTAGAAAGCAATGTTGCTTGAAGAATAATCTATTTCTATATATGGTTGAATGTCATTCCTTCATAGATGTGCAAGTTGCTTCCTTGTCTGATTTTCCTATACAATTGTTTCATGGACTTACAGTGTATTCCCTAAGGAAGTATTTTTGAGTTCAGTGACATAGAGGTAACTGTTTTGCTTAAGATTTAATGCTTTTCTGCTTTTTTTTTTTTAAATATAAAGATTAGCTTTCTTAGGAGGCTTACTTATTTGTCCTTCATCTCAGTATTTTCTGCATCCTTTTGCATGGCACATGCTGGGCTTATGTATGTTTCTAATTCCATTTTTAATATTCAGTTGACATTTTATACATCACAACCAATAATGGAAAACCTATGTGTGCTGTGTTTCATTTATGGTCTTTTTCTTCTATACTGGCTTTCATCATGGTGATTTATGTTCTGAAAGACCCAAGACATGAGGACTTCCCCACGTTCTGACTCAGGAGATGCGACACCCCAAATCACACAAGAAACAGTCTTGCTGCAAACTGCAAGAGGACTTTTATTCAAGAGCGCTCTCGGGCCCATGGTCATACACCACGCAGGGGTAGAGGACTGTGGTGCCCCGAGTAGCTGGGTAAGGGAGTATTTAAAGGAAGAAACCACAACTCAAGGAGGCAGGGAGGGCGTTGTTGGAAAATACCAAGATACCAGTTAAGAGTCCCAAGGAAGTGCAAAGTCACAAGAGTCACAAGGAATACCTGGTAATTGTTCCGGTTATCTCTCAAGACAGTTTCTAAGAGCCCCTAACAATAGCACATTTGCATAGCGGGTTCCAGCAATGGTCAGGGTGACTTTCTTTGAATGAACATTCTTTGAACCCAGGAAGCTGGTGGGTGGAGGAATGTCACTATCTGTTTTATGATTAGCATGCCTTGAAGCATTAAGTCACAGAGGTCACATTCCCAAGCCTGGGCCTAAAGGCCTAGAATTTTGTTTTTTTGGTATACTTTCAGTTCTTCATAGCTAAACATCATAAACAGATTGCTGCTGTTTGACTATAAAATTTTGTATGAATTATTCTCATTGATCAAATCACTATTTAGCAAGTGTCTTGTATAAGTAAGTCAGTGGAGTAATGAGAAAACTTGGGATCTCTTATTAGCTTTCCTTTAAACATTTAGTCTGATGGTTTCCTCTCCAGAAGATGTCATCCATGTATCCACATGTCCTCTTTCATTTAAATGTGTACTGTATGATGCTTTCTTTTGAAGAAGTCATTCATGTATCCACATGCGTATCTTGTGCTCTAATGGATTAATGACTGATTGCTACTGTGCCCTAAACGAAGCTATAGCCCACTTACTTCTCTACCAACATACTAACATGATGAAAGTGGATGAAAACTACTCTCCTCCAGATAAACCTGTGAGGGCACCATTCATCATGGTTATTACCATATTTAGAGGTATGAATACTGAGATTTGTCCCATCCAGAATAACATAGATCAGTTTTCCGCTGTTTAGTTCTGTTATGATTTCTCATCTTAATTCAGCTATTGAAAGAGTTCCTCAAATTACTGAGCTTTTCTAAATGATTTTTTGAGGCTATAGAATATTACATATTACCAGATGCAGATTCACTTTTCCCTTGAGGAAGAGTGCTTACTCAAGGGAAAGGAAATGGTTTTCTTTTCTCTACAAAATCTTCAGGATTCTCAGCAACTATGTGAGAACTTGCTCACTTCCTTTGGAACTAATGAGGATATGAGTGCCCTCAGCATACTTTTCACCTAGTGTTTCATATGTACAAAATAATTATAGGCAATAGAATTGCAATCTCAAGTCATCACTTGCTAAGGTAAAGTTCAAGAAACACACTCACATAATACTCATTGTGATGCTAATCCTGGCCAAAGGCATCAGAGTTGTAAGGTAAGCGATGAAACCATGCCATAAAGCAGAGGAAAGAGTAGAACCTAGTGTAGAATACAACTGAGTCACAAGCTGTGTTTTCTGGAAACCTGCTGTCAACATAGTCGGCTGCACCAATGAATACCTGCCGAATTTCCTTTGTCTTCAGAAGAAAAATTAAGCTCTTGATAAAGCAAACATTTCTCGTTCAGATAAATCATTGTCTTTATAAACAGATGTTTATGGTTCATTTTAAATAGAAATTGAGGGGCACCAAATAATAACTCACATTTGTTTACTATCCTTTCAATATCTGCGATTTACTTTTATGCAAATTTTCAGAGGGGAAAGGAATTCTTTTCCTGGCAATTGTTTTTCTTTTTTGCAAGGAGCCATAGTAGAAATACAAAGCAGACTGACAAAGGAAATGTCATTTTTCTAAATAAGCATTTCTCTGCACGTAGCATATGCATTGTTAGTTCTTTAAAATTGGACTGCCTTGTAAAGACCTTAGAATCTCTACAGTGAGTATTTATTCTCCTGGAGGGTTCCTCTTTGGGTTTAATACAATCCTCAGTAGGTTTCCTGTACTGCATGTTGCCATCTTTAAGGAAAAACAAACAACTTTTAACTTTTAAAATTATTACCTTTGCTCACCAGGTGTCTTTTCATTAGTGTGTATGGTTGTGAGCATGAATATTTATTTTACAAACCCATTTAACAAAAAAAAGGCTTTTTGAATCACTAAGGTGGGAAATACATTCATCAGACCTTTGAATGCCAAATTATTTGAAGGATAATTACATGCTTCACTCCATCTATAGTCAGACTAGGCAGATGTAGTTACTTACTTAGAACAGAGACCATGCTACCTCAGAACAGCGAGGCACTTAGCACTGTAGTGTACAGACTATTGACACATCACTGACATTTTCTGTAAAGCCAGGCTTGGCTCTAGTCTGGTTCACAGACACACAAAAATATGTACATACACATATTTTTCTAGTTTATGATTTTACAAATCAGCCACCTAATTTTCTTACTAGATGTTTCTCAAATAGAATTCAAATAAAGAGTCAGTCACTATGACTTACAGAGTCTTGCCCTTTCTGATCTCTAGACAAGTTCCTTGTTAGGAGTCATCACATATAATACACACCAAGTCCTTACATCAAATTTAATGGAACACACATACACATCTTCCAGGAGTACACATGGAAGATTTTAATAACAATCCTTTTAATCGAGACCAATAGCATAATATAAGAAAATGTAAAGATAGTTATTATCTAAATATGCTTAGTTGCCCTTCTGGCCCAGAAACTAGGCTCTTCTAGCTACTGCACTCTTCCTGTAAAATACTTCAAGGACACTCACTGAGGGATGGTAGTTTTCATTTCCTGTCACTGTTTGTATTCTAATTGAGTGACCTCATACCTCTAAATCCAGCCAGCATCTGTCAGACTCCCCTCTACCTAGACCTAAGCTACAGGGAGGCAATGAAGCCTGGCATCATTAGCATTTGTTTCTTTTTAACTTTTGCTTATGTAGTTCTATGTTTTCATCTGTCTGCTGTTATCTGATCATTTGTTTTCTTAATCTGCTTTTGTAATTACTTTCTGTGCTTCTCATCCTTTTTTAAAATTTAGTCTTTCAATATTATTCTTTCTGTAACTGTAAGAATATACCCCAAGGCAAAATAACATGTAAAAAAAGATACTTCTATAGTTGTTTTTAGATGAGTCAAAGTGTGGCTTTGGTGAGGACCTTAGGTCACAGTGGTTCTCAGCCTTCCCAGTGCTACAACCCTTTAATATAGTTCCTAATATCCTGGTGACCCAACCCGTAAAATTATTTCTTTTCTATTCATAACTGTAATTTTGATATTGTTAGAAATCACAATATAAGTATCTAACATACACGAGATCTAATATATGCCCCCTGTGGGTGTTGAGGCCCACATGTGGAGACAACAGCCTTAGGATGAATGTCAGGAGTGCGTGCAGAAGGGAGAGATCTCTACCCTAGACAAATAGATAGCCAGAGATTGATTTAGGGTCAGACCTCTACTTTTCCTAGAATTCATCCTTCAAGAGCATAACAACATAAACAATCTTAATTCCTTTCAAGAGTGATTTCTTCAGTAAACTCACTGTTTTACAGCAGGCCTTGCCTATGAAAGGCTTGAGCAAAACTCCCAACAGTAACTCTCTTGAGGGGCATTCTCAAGCCACGTTCTCAGCAGTAATCTAGAGCAGAGAAGGCAAAACTCTTCAGTATAGGCCAAGTGTAGTTATTTATATTTCTATAACTTATGATCGTAATGACAAGTAGTTCATTAGCACTTCCATACTCTTTATCTGGACTGAGTTGCAGCTCTACAGAGCAAATGCCAGGACTCTAAACTATAGCATGCAGTCTATGCATGCGGTTTTGAGTATTTCTTTTACCTAATTTTTGTGTATGTCTATTTAATTTTGTGTGTAATCACACCAAAATTGTGGGTTCTTTTGTTTGTTTGAAGAAAATTAGTTTTATAAAGAGAAGGAATGGGTAGAGTTGTTTTTTAGTATTTTCCTCTTTTATAACTCCAAGTCTTTCAATAGTTATTTAAAAAAAAAACTCAGCTGTATTGATGTAGCCTCTTGAGCATCTGCCTCCCGTGTATTCCTCCCAAGTGTTGGCTGACCTTCTTTTCTCTTTATCCATATTGCTTTTATCCAGGTCATTTTAGATTAAACTTAGGAAGTTCCTCTAGTGCAACATATTGCTCTGAAAGAGAAGTGTTTTTATTTACTTATTAGTATCATTAGTTTTACGTTTCACAGGGTCTAAAATTCTTTCATTGTATCCTGATTTTATGATGTTCACTATTACAAATAAAAAAGAAAGAAAAAGAAATGAGGTGGCAATTTTCTTCACTTTAACTGCTGCTCTCTGGTTAGCTCAGTGGACCTTGTGTGGCCATCACAACACTAGGCCTTTTCTTGCTCTTCTGCACAGAGGCTAAGATGCCTTTGCTTGCTGCACAGTCTTTGAGGTTCACCTCTGCTGGCAATCTCCAACCAGGAGTTCTGAATGTTTAAAGACTTTTGCTTCTGTATGAGTATCTGGGAACTCAATTATTTCAATGTCTACATTTTAAAGTAATTATCTTAAAAATCATGTGACTCCTTTTGCTTTCCAAATTGGGAACAACCACTGTTAATATTTGAGGATATTTCCACATATTTATTTATCCACTAATTAATTCAAACCTTTATTTTCAAAAACCATGGTCATGTGGCTAATGTTTACTGTGTGACATGGCCTTGGCGACATGATTCAAGTACCACAAATTTTCCCAGAAGCCAAGTCAAGAGCTTTAACTAAGAATGGCTCATTTACATTTTAAATCAGTCTGCTTTTGACTTTCTATATTCAAGCAAAGAATTGTGCTGCTGATAAACTGCTGACAGCTTTGGGGCTGCGGCACTGTTTATTGCCTCCTTGAGTGAAACATACCATTAAAAACTATTTGCTGCTTGCAGTTGCCGCCCAATTGAGTGCACTAGATGGGAGAATGTGCCAGTTGCTTTTACTATGCTCATTTGTCTTTTATGTGAAAACCTTTAATAGTGAAGAGCTTTGTGTTCTTATTGGCAAAAATTAAGGGACATGTCAGAAGGCTGAAGGAAAAATAGAAGTGAATGGCGCTTTCAAATGCTCATGTGCACGCTGCCGACATTTGCATAGAAAATATTTTTGTAAGTTCAATACAAACATTTACTTTTCAACCACATAGGATATGAAATCCATTGAAACTGCACTGCCAGGAAGAACTATGAAGCAAGCATTGTGACAGGACCATCACATTCTCAGGTGCTCATTTAGGTTCTAATTTGTCTTAGTAAATTATCCAGCTAGCAGGAGCTTGAAACATCTTGTAGACAATGCCACACTTTACAACTCAGAAAAACACTACCTTAAAAATATAATGCAAACATAGGAAACAAGTGGAATTAATTACCAAGTTTTCAGTGATCTAAATCCATGTGAAATTTTGATATATGTATGCTTTGTGTGCTATTGAAATTAAACAACAATGTCCATCACCTTAACATTAAGTATCTTGAACAAACAAAACATATATATGAAAATTTTAGACACTTTATTTATATACATTTTTATTTGGATCCTTTTCTTTGGAAAATGATATTTAGCATTTTTATATGACACTGTTAATATATCTCAATTAGGAAAGAGCTTGATAACAGACACTTGTGCTACAGATCACTCTTAGGAGATTATTTTATGTTTAATATTGATACTAAATCACGGTTTACTTTATGAAAATATTTTTGACAACAGAATTTATTACAAATTATCACAGAAAGCCACTGCACAGGGTTGAGCAGTACTCAGCAAGGAGACTCATGGATAGCTACAGTCACACATGGTTCTGCATTCGCTCATGGAATGTTAGACTCATGGGTAGCTACAGTCACACACGGATCTGCATTCGCTCATGGAATGTTAGCACAGTAAGAATAGCAACCACTTTTCATCGTAATATTGGTATTAGACTGCCAGGAAAACAATAATTTAATAAAAATAATTAAGGAGTGGTAGTGTCTTCTGGAATTCCAGCACTGGGAATACAGAGACAGAACAACTACTAATTTGAGTCCAGCTTGGGATCCAGAGAGACTCTATCAAAAACATCTAACTTTTCTAGTCATAGACAACATTAAAGGCACAGACAACTTTGAAGCATGGTACAGGGGAACAAAGTGTGCTTGTATTTTTAATGAACTTCTACATTTAATATTCAGACACTCAGCTTACTCTCATAAAGTCAGATTAGGTTTTAAAGGAATCTTCTGAGGGATTCTCTTGCCCATCTTCACTGAAAAGCTACAGTGTAATTAAATGTTTTCACTGCAGTATTCTTGATTTCTATAAGCTTGGATTGTTACAAAGGACAATGGATATATTTTCTTTTTTTTCATGTTTTTTTTTAATTTTACTTTTTATTCTTTTTTTTCCATTTTTATTAGGTATTTAGCTCATTTACATTTCCAATGCTATACCAAAAGTCCCCCATACCCAGCCCCCCCCCCACCACTCCGCCTTTTTGGCCCTGGCGTTCCCTTGTACTGGGGCATATAAAGTTTGCAAGTCCAATGGGTCTCTCTTTGCAGTGATGGCCGACTAGGCCATCTTTTGATACATATGCAGCTAGAGACAAGAGCTCCGGGGTACTGCTTAGTTCATATTGTTGTTCCACCTATAGGGTTTCAGTTCCCTTTAGCTCCTTGGGTAATTTCTCTAGCTCCTCCATTGGGAGCCCTGTGATCCATCCATTAGCTGACTGTGAGCATCCACTTCTGTGTTTGCTAGGCCCTGGCATATTCTCACAAGAGACAGCTATATCTGGGTCCTTTCAGCAAAATCTTGCTAGTGTATGCAATGGTGTCAGCGTTTAGAAGCAGATCATGGGATGGATTTCGATATGGCAATCACTAGATGGTCCATCCTTTCCTCACAGCTCCAAATTTTGTCTCTGTAACTCCTTCCACGGGTGTTTTGTTTCCTATTCTAAGAAGGGGCAAAGTGTCCACACTTTGGTCTTCGTTCTCTTGAATTTAATGTGTTTAGTAAATTGTATCTTATATCTTGTGTATCCTAAGTTTCTGGGCTAATATCCACTTATCAGTGAGTACATATTGTGTGAGTTCCTTTGTGAATGTGTTACCTCACTCAGGATGATGCCCTCCAGATCCATCCATTTGGCTAGGAAGTTCATAAATTCATTCTTTTTAATAGCTGAGTAGTACTCCATTGTGTAGATGTACCACATTTTCTGTATCCAATCCTCTGTTGAGGGGCATCTGGGTTCTTTCCAGCTTCTGGCTATTATAAATAAGGCTACTATGAACATAGTAGAGCATGTGTCCTTCTTACCAGTTGGGGCATCTTCTGGATATATGCCCAGGAGAGGTATTGCTGGATCCTCCGGTAGTACTATGTCCAATTTTCTGAGGAACGGCCAGAAGGATCTCCAGAGTGGTTGTACAAGCCTGCAATCCCACCAACAATGGAGGAGTGTTCCTCTTTCTCCACATCCTCGACAGCATCTGCTGTCACCTGAATTTTTGATCTTAGACATTCTGACTGGTGTGAGGTGGAATCTCAGGGTTGTTTTGATTTGCATTTCCCTGATGATTAAGGATGTTGAACATTTTTTCAGGTGCTTCTCTGCCATTCAGTATTCCTCAGGTGAGAATTCTTTGTTCAGTTCTGAGCCCCATTTTTTAATGGGGTTATTTGATTTTCTGAAGTCCATCTTCTTGAGTTCTTTATATATGTTGGATATTAGTCCCCTATCTGATTTAGGATAGGTAAAGATCCTTTCCCAATCTGTTGGTGGTCTCTTTGTCTTATTGACGGTGTCTTTTGCCTTGCAGAAACTTTGGAATTTCATTAGGTCCCATTTGTCAATTCTCGATCTTACAGCACAAGCCATTGCTGTTCTGTTCAGGAATTTTTCCCCTGTGCCCATATCTTCAAGGCTTTTCCCCACTTTCTCCTCTATAAGTTTCAGTGTCTCTGGTTTTATGTGAAGTTCTTTGATCCATTTAGATTTGACCTTAGTACAAGGAGATAAGTATGGATCGATTCACATTCTTCTACAGGATAACAACCAGTTGTGCCAGCACCAATTGTTGAAAATGCTGTCTTTCTTCCACTGGATGGTTTTAGCTCCCTTGTCGAAGATCAAGTGACCATAGGTGTGTGGGTTCATTTCTGGGTCTTCAATTCTATTCCATTGGTCTACTTGTCTGTCTCTATACCAGTACCATGCAGTTTTTACCACAATTGCTCTGTAGTAAAGCTTTAGGTCAGGCATGGTGATTCCACCAGAGGTTCTTTTATCCTTGAGAAGAGTTTTTGCTATCCTAGGTTTTTTGTTATTCCAGATGAATTTGCAAATTGCTCCTTCTAATTCGTTGAAGAATTGAGTTGGAATTTTGATGGGGATTGCATTGAATCTGTAGATTGCTTTTGGCAAGATAGCCATTTTTACAATGTTGATCCTGCCAATCCATGAGCATGGGAGATCTTTCCATGTTCTGAGATCTTCTTTAATTTCTTTCTTTAGAGACTTGAAGTTTTTATCATACAGATCTTTCACTTCCTTAGTTAGAGTCACGCCGAGATATTTTATATTATTTGTGACTATTGAGAAGGGTGTTGTTTCCCTAATTTCTTTCCCAGCCTGTTTATTCTTTGTGTATAGAAAGGCCATTGACTTGTTTGAGTTAATTTTATATCCAGCTACTTCACCGAAGCTGTTTATCAGGTTTAGGAGTTCTCTGGTGGAATTTTTAGGGTCACTTATATATACTATCATATCATCTGCAAAAAGTGATATTTTGACTTCCTCCTTTCCAATTTGTATCCCCTTGATCTCCTTTTGTTGTCGAATTGCTCTGGCTAATACTTCAAGTACTATGTTGAAGAGGTAGGGAGAAAGTGGCAGCCTTGTCTAGTCCCTGATTTTAGTGGGATTGCTTCCAGCTTCTCTCCATTTACTTTGATGTTGGCTACTGGTTTGCTGTAGATTGCTTTTATCATGTTTAGGTATGGGCCTTGAATTCCTGATCTTTCCAGAACTTTTATCATGAATAGGTGTTGGATCTTTTCAAATGTTTTTTCTGCATCTAACGAGATGATCATGTGGTTTTTGTCTTTGAGTTTGTTTATATAGTGGATTACATTGATGGATTTTCGTATATTAAACCATCCCTGCATCCCTGGAATAAAACCTACTTGGTCAGGATGGATGATTGCTTTAATGTGTTCTTGGATTCGGTTGGCGAGAATTTAATTGAGGATTTTTGCATCGATATTCATAAGAGAAATTGGTCTGAAGTTCTCTATCTTTGTTGGATCTTTCTGTGGTTTAGGTATCAGAGTAATAGTGGCTTCATAAAATGAGTTGGGTAGAGTACCTTCTACTTCTATTTTGTGAAAAAGTTTGTGCAGAACTGGAATTAGATCTTCTTTGAAGGTCTGATAGAACTCTGCACTAAGCCAGTCTGGTCCTGGGCTTTTTTTGGCTGGGAGACTATTTATAACTGCTTCTATTTCTTTAGGGGATATGGGACTGTTTAGAAGGTCAACTTGATCATGATTCAACTTTGGTACCTGTTATCTGTCCAGAAATTTGTCCATTTCGTCCAGGTTTTCCAGTTTTGTTGAGTATAGCCTTTTGTAGAAGGATCTGATGGTGTTTTGGATTTCTTCAGGATCTGTTGTTATGTCTCCATTTTCAGTTCTGATTTTGTTAATTAGGATTTTGTCTCTGTGCCCTCTAGTGAGTCTAGCTAAGGGTTTATCTATCTTGTTGATTTTCTCAAAGAGCCAACTCCTCGTTTGGTTAATTCTTTGAATGGTTCTTCTTGTTTCCACTTGGTTGATTTCACCCCTGAGTTTGATTATTTCCTGCCGTCTACTCCTCTTGGGTGAATTTGCTTCCTTTTTTTCTAGAGCTTTTAGATGTGTTGTCAAGCTGCTAGTATGTGCTCTCTCCCGTTTCTTCTTGGAGGCACTCAGAGCTATGAGTTTCCCTCTTAGAAATGCTTTCATTGTGTCCCAAAGGTTTGGGTACGTTGTGGCTTCATTTTCATTAAACTCTAAAAAGTCTTTAATTTCTTTCTTTATTCCTTCCTTGACCAAGGTATCATTGAGAAGAGTGTTGTTCAGTTTCCACGTGAATGTTGGCTTTGCATTATTTATGTTGTTATTGAAGATCAGTCTTAGGCCATGGTGGTCTGATAGGATACATGGGACAATTTCAATATTTTTTTTTTGACTTAGAAATATTTATATTTATTATTATTTTTTTCCTTTCCATTTTTATTAGGTATTTAGCTCATTTACATTTCCAATGCTATACCAAAAGTCCCCCATACCCACCCATCCCCACTCCCCTACCCGCCCACTCCCCCTTTTTGGCCCTGGCGTTCCCCTGTTCTGGGGCATATAAAGTTTGCGTGTCCAATGGGCCTCTCTTTCCAGTGATGGCTGACTAGGCCATCTTTTGATACATATGCAGCTAGAGTCAAGAGCTCCGGGGTACTGGTTAGATCATAATGTTGATCCACCTATAGGGTTGCAGATCCCTTTAGCTCCTTGGGTACTTTCTCTAGCTCCTCCATTGGGAGCCCTGTGATCCATCCATTAGCTGACTGTGAGCATCCACTTCTGTGTTTGCTAGGCCCCGGCACAGTCTCACAAGAGACAGCTACATCTGGGTCCTTTCAATAAAATCTTGCTAGTGTATGCAATGGTGTCAGCGTTTGGATGCTGATTATGGGGTGGATCCCTGGATATGGCAGTCTCTACATGGTCCATCCTTTCATCTCAGCTCCTAACTTTGTCTCTGTAACTCACTGATAAGTGGATATTAGCCCAAAACCTAGGATACCCAAGATATAAGATACAATTTCCTAAACACATGAAACTCAAGAAAAATGAAGACTGAAGTGTGGACACTATGCCCCTCCTTAGAAGTGGGAACAAAACACCCTTGGAAGGAGTTACAGAGACAATTTCAATATTTTTGTATCTGTTGAGGCCTGTTTTGTGACCAATTATATGGTCAATTTTGGAGAAGGTCCCGTGAGGTGCTGAGAAGAAGGTATATCCTTTTGTTTTAGGATAAAATGTTCTGTAGATATCTGTCAGGTCCATTTGTTTCATAACTTCTGTGAGTTTCACTGTGTCCCTGTTTAGTTTCTGTTTCCACGATCTGTCCCTTGATGAAAGTGGTGTGTTGAAGTCTCCCACTATTATTGTGTGAGGTGCAATGTGTGCTTTGAGCTTTACTAAAGTGTCTTTAATGAATGTGGCTGCCCTTGCATTTGGAGCGTAGATATTCAGAATTGAGAGTTCCTCTTGGAGGATTTTACCTTTGATGAGTATGAAGTGTCCCTCCTTGTCTTTTTTGATAACTTTGGGTTGGAAGTCGATTTTATCTGATATTAGAATGGCTACTCCAGCTTGTTTCTTCAGTCCATTTGCTTGGAAAATTGTTTCCCAGCCTTTCACTCTGAGGTAGTGTCTGTCTTTTTCCCTGAGATGGGTTTCCTGTAAGCAGCAGAATGTTGGGTCCTGTTTGTGTAGCCAGTCTGTTAGTCTATGTCTTTTTATTGGGGAATTGAGTCCATTAATATTAAGAGATATTAAGGAAAAGTAATTGTTGGTTCCTCTTATTTTTGTTGTTAAAGTTGGCATTCTGTTCTTGTGGCTGTCTTCTATTAGGTTTGTTGAGGGATTACCTTCTTGTTTTTTCTTGGGCAAGTTTCCCGTCCTTGTATTGGTTTTTTTCAGTTATTATCCTTTGAAGGGCTGGATTTGTGGAAAGGTAATGTGTAAATTTGGTTTTGTCGTGGAATACTTTGGTTTCTCCATCTATGGTAATTGAGAGTTTGGCTGGGTATAGTAGCCTGGGCTGGAATTTGTGTTCTCTTAGTGTCTGTATAACATCTGTCCAGGCTCTTCTGGCTTTCATAGTCTCTGGTGAAAAATCTGGTGTAATTCTGATTGGCTTGCCTTTATAAGTTACTTGACCTTTTTCCCTTACTGCTTTTAGTATTCTATCTTTATTTAGTGCATTTGTTGTTCTGATTATTATGTGCCGGGAAGAATTTCTTTTCTGATCCAGTCTATTTGGAGTTCTGTATGCTTCTTGTATGTTCATGGGCATCTCTTTCTTTAGATTTGGGAAGTTTTCTTCAATAATTTTGTTGAAGATATTTGCTGGTCCTTTGAGTTGAAAATCTTCATTCTCATCCACCCCTATTATACGTAGGTTTGGTCTTCTCATTGTGTCCTGGATTTCCTGGATATTTTGAGTTAGGATCTTTTTGCATTTTCCATTTTCTTTGATTGTTGTGCCGATGTTCTCTATGGAATCTTCTGCACCTGATATTCTCTCTTCCATCTCTTGTATTCTGTTGCTGATGCTCGAATCTATGGTTCCAGATTTCTTTCCTAGGGTTTCCATCTCCAGTGTTGCCTTACTTTGTGTTTTCTTTATTGTGTCTGCTTCCCTTTTTAGGTCTAGTATGGTTTTGTTCATTTCCATCACCTGTTTGGATTTGTTTTCTTCTATTTTTGTAAGGACTTTTACCTGTTTGATTGTGTTTTCCTGTTTTTCTTTAAGGACTTGTAACTCTTTAGCAGTGTTCTCCTGTATTTCTTTAAGTGAGTTATTTAAGTCCTTCTTGATGTCCTCTACCATCATCATGAGATATGCTTTTAAATCTGGGTCTAGGATTTCGGGTGTGTTGGGGTGCCCTGGACTGGGCAAAGTGGGAGTGCTGGTTTCTGATGATGGTGAGTGTTCTTGGTTCCTGTTAGTAAGATTCCTACGTTTACCTTTTGCCATCTGGTAATCTCTGGAGTTAGTTGTTATAATTGACTCTGTTTAGAGATTGTTCTTCTGGTGATTCTGTAACCGTCTATCAGCAGACCTGGGAGAGAGACTCTCTCCTCTGAGTTTCAGTGCTCAGAGCACTCTTTGCTGGCAAGCTCTCCTCTTACAGGGAAGGTGTGCAGATATCTTGTGTTTGGACCTCCTCCTGGCCGAAGAAGAAGGCCCAAAACAGGACCTTTCCCAGAAGCTGTGTTGCTTTGGCAGGTCCCAGAAGCTGTCAGCTTCTGTGGTGCATACTCTCACCTGTGCAGACTAAGTTCCTAAGTTCGGTGGAGTCCCAGAACCAAGATGGTGACCGCTGCTCCTGAGGCTGAGGCCTTCCGAGCCAGGCGGACACCTGTCCTCTGGTCGGGAGGGTGGCCGGCTGTCTACAGCCCGAAAAGGGTGCTGCCTCAGCGGCTCTGCGCCTCTGCCTCTCCCAGAAGCTGTCCAGTTCTGTGGTGCACCCTCTCACCTGTTCAGACTAATTTCCTAAGTTCGGCGGAGTCCCGGACGGATATATTTTCATATGACACATTGTGGTACAACATGATGCATTACATACTAGTCCTAAATCTACCTGAAGTGTCTCCTTTCGATGGAAAGCTTTTTGATCAGTATGAATATCTGTAACTCTTTGCTTAACAGCTGGAAGTTCAAGAAGGTAGACTCTAATTGAGCAACACATGCTCATACCTCAGGTGACCACGCTGAAGCCACCTCACTGGGTTGGTCCTTTCTTTATTCTCTTCTGGCTGACTCTTGGGGCTATTTGCTACTAAACTTTGTCAACTGTGGGCTTGGCTGTGTGCTTGGAATCTCTGCTTTGACCTTGATTTCCCTAGAATGAGTAGAAAGCTTAGACTTAATAGGAAGTGAGTCCATTGATGTGGAAATTGAACATCTGGGTTAATTACCACCACTGTTATTGATGTTCTTTCATTCTAAGTCTTCTCTCTCCCTATTGTCTTCTTTCATTGGTTGGTGCATCAATAGCTCTGAGACAAACACATCTGTAGTGTGTGCTTTGAGAGGTCTGACTAGAGCAGAAGGACCATTGTCCGTGTAAGTTTGAAACTCTTTTTATTCATCATCCTGAGTTCTTTTGGTTTCTGGTTGCCTTGAGATAGTGCTTTTTTTTTTTTTTTAATCTCTGTTAGCAATCTAATTATTTTTCCATTTCTAATTATTTCACACTTACACACGATAGACTTGAAGACTGTTTAATCTCAAAGGGTATATTCCAGAATAATTTTTCTAAACATATTTTTCTATAAGAGCCACTTTAAAATGTATAATACAGTCATCCTTTTATCCTTAATTTTTGTTGTCTCATTGCCTTGCTATATTTTTAAAAATTAGTATATTTATAAATTATTTGAGAATTTCATACAATGTATTTTGATCATATTCACCCCTCCTTCCCCAACATTGCCCAAATCTACTTCAGTACTACCCATCCAACTTCCTGTTGCTGCTTTTTTTTTTCTTCTAACTCATAAGTCCATTTTGTTTTGACCATATAATCTAGAGAAAGGGGCCTGCCTCTTAAAGTAGCCTACCTATTCCGATCACAGTCTTATAGAAAATGGTTCTCTGTCTTCCAATACCAACAAATACCAAAAGCCCTTCAGCTTGAGAAGGACTTTATGCCACAAAACTACCTCCATGTTGGTATCTTTTCTGGATTGATTTTGTTCATTCTCTGTGCATGCTGTCTCAGTTACTGTGAACTCATATGTGCCAATTCCATGTGGTGTCCTGAAAATACAATTTAGTTGTCATTATCCGCCATCTCTAGCTCTTATCTTTCTGCCCCTTACTTTACAATGATCCCCGAGTCTTGGGGTCAGAGGTGTAAAAAGGATATCCCTTTCAGGCCTGAACATACCCAACTCTTATATCCTCTAATCATTGACCAGTTATAGGTCCTGTTGTTAATTACTATATACTTCAAGAATAAGCATCTCTGATGACACGTAAAAGATTTACTATAGGTATCACAATGAGTCATTACGATTCTTTTAACCATTATATTCATTTAGCAGAATATGAATGAGTACTGAAATTTCCTTGTAGTCTACAACCTATCTGACCACAGATTCTTAGCAATATGGCTTTCTTCTCAGCAATTAAGAAAGAAGGTAGCTGCTCTGGTACATTTGTTCTACTGTATCACTAGTGGGCATATTTTGCCAGGTCTGTAATTACTATAGCTCAATGCTCCCCAATGGGATAGGATCAATGTTTCCTTTTGTTCGATCTACAAAGAGGAGGGTGTATAGGACATTTCAGTACCACGAAAGGTAGCCAATAAGGGTGAAGTTTCTAATCCCTTATCAGTTTGATTTCTCTATGTTCTATGTCTCCACTATGTGGTATCTTCAGCAACAACACCTCTCCATCAAGTTTAGATAGAAGCATAGGGCACTGACAATAGACTGAATTTTTTTCTTTTTTTGAGTAGGCATGTTCTATGGTACCCTACTGACTACCAATGCGAATAGGTACCGTATTTCTGATACTACCCTTTTGCTTTGTTTTTGCTAGCATATGGTGCTTAGTTGGGGTACTGTATCCTTGTTATGGGGTAACTGCATTTAAACTCTTTTTATAGATGGATTATGTATATATTTTAGGAAGCTTATGCAGTAGGTTCCTTTTCTCATATAATCTTTTCAAAGACTCTTTAGTGTTAACTAACCCTTCCCATATTTTCTCCTTAATTTTAGGCCTCCACCCCCCTCCCAATTAATCCTGTTCCATTATTTCTCCTTTCCTCTTTATAGGTCTGTATTCTCTATCTCCTTCCTGAAAAGATGTTCTGCTTCTTTGTGGCTCCTTATAATTTTCTTAACCTCTGAGTGCATTCCAAATGAAATAAAATATCTAAATATCAAAATAATATATACACAGATAAAGGAACATGTAATATTTGCCTTTCTTGGCTACCTCACTCACTCAGGGTGACTATTTCTAGTTCCTGCCATTTATTTGAAAAATATAAAATTTAAACAGCTGAATATTACTTCATTGTGTCTATATACCACATTTTACTCATCCAATCATCAGTTGATGAACTTCTAGGCTGATTCTCTATCTTGGTGATTGCTAACTGAGCGTCTGTGACCATGAGTGAACAAGTATCTTTGGAATAAGATACAGGAGTCCTTTGGGTATATGGTCAAAAGTAGTATATCTGGATAATGTTGTCCATGCAGCTTTAGATTTTGGAGGAATCACCACACTGATTTCCATAGATGCTGTACTAGTTTACATTCCCAGCAGCATTGCATAATTGTTTCTCAATCCACAAATCTAGGCTATCCCGAGCCTGTTCCTGCCAGCAGAAACAGACACAGGACGCCAGATTCTTCTGTGGTTAACTTTACTTCATAACATATTGAGGTAGACAAAGAAGACTCAGAAAGTGTGTGGCTTAAATACTTTTTGGTGACGTGTCTAAACTAGGACTGGTAGCTACAGCCAAGAATCTCATGCACCCTAGGGATAGGCTAAACGCCCCAGGGGTTGGGCTAGTGCCCTGGGGGATGAACCGGTGCCCCGGAAATGGGCTGGTGACTTTTGGTGGGTTTTTGCTTTTAGCACATGCGCATATAGCTTGTTCTTTGTTTAGGTGGCATAAGGTACTGCGGAGCCAGCGCCATCCTAACATGGTAAATGTTATTGTGGCTCTCCACACTAGGCCAGCTTTGTTGGGACATGAAAGAAAAAAACCCACCTTTCTTTTCTGTCTTCCATATACTATGCTTTCTTTGTTTCTTTCATTCATTCTTGGTGCTAACCACACCCCTCTTTTATAGAGAAAAGATTACGACATGATGGTCTGGATGCCATGGACTGATCCTCTTGACTAAAATCTGCCTGGCAGGAGCTCTGTGCCTTAACTTTGACCAGGGTTTTGAACTCATTGCTGGAACTGACTATGTCCATTGTATTCTGAATATCTATTTTTTTTTATTAATTTTCTGATTCTTTTCTCCCTGTTTCCTGAGGGCAATGGTCTCTTTTCCCACTTACTTTTTTCTTTCAATATTTGGTTTTGAATATTATTCATTTCTATGTCTTTTTTTTCATTTTTATTGGTGATTTTATTTATTTACATTTCAAATGTTATCCCCCTTTCCACTTTCCCCTCCATAATTTCTGATTCATGATGTTTTCTCATGCACAACTATATCATGGTCTGAGAATATTTAATTCCATATGTGTTCTTATTTACAACCTTTCATCCACTTTGTGGTAGAGTTCTTTATGGTTGATTTTTGTGGATTCTGTTTCTGACATTTCTGCAACATCTCATTAAGAACTTCTCTTACTTCTCCCTTAGGTGATGTAGCACTTCACACAGCATGGTTTGTGCTTGTACAGTGAGCACTACACAGCTATGTCAATGGAAGGCACTGCAAGCTATAACTGTATGGTTTTCCTTCTTGTTCTGTCACATCCTATATTTTCTTTACATTTCTTTCTTTCCCATCACCAATAGCTATGTGGTAATTTTTGCTCTCTTCATTTTTTTTTTTTATCTTATATGAGTTAGTAGTTTAGAGGAATTCAGCTACATATTGCTTCTAACTCTTCAAACCTTATTGGCATTTAGGTTGTGCCTGAAGTTTAAATGGAATGTGACCTTTTAATTGCTTTTAGTTTGAAACATCTTCCCAGTAATCCCTGCACAAATTTACATTGGCATATTTCATTAATTTTAAGTATTTGGTAGATTGTCTACTTCTTATTCCTCTTGTAAGTCCTCCCTCCCTCGTTTTCTCTGGCATCTTGTTCAGAGAGTCTCTGCAGAAGAACAGGAAAGGAAGATGCACTTGAATTTGCTCTTTCTATTTCCCTGTGGTATGGTTTGGAGATTCAGTCTTTAGATTGTGCTCAAAGAATACACCTAGAGTTTTATTTTCTAACTTTTTGCTTAAAACACAGAGTTAGATTTCTAGCTTCTTAGACACAGTGTTGCTGCTGACTTTAGCCACCCTGGATATCCACTGAATAGCATTGACTTGAAAGGTTTGATGAGTGGCTTTAATGTCTGGCTGTGATGGTTTGCCTTTTCTCTAATTGGCTTTTCCAATAATTCAGGCTAAGTGCATGCTGCACCAATGTTAGCATATATCGGCTTTTGGGTCAGACTGCCTATTGTCTTATTTCAAATAATGTTTTGTTTTGTTTTTTTTTACCACGCCTATGAAACAAAATTCATTGATGGATTATTCCCCTGTTCCATAATTGAAATCTTTGAAATATTTATCTTATGAAATCCCCGGAGTGTCTCTACAGAGAATTAATTTTTTTCTCTAGGAATAATGAAATGATATAACAGTCATAATGTGAAATGTGGTAATGAGGACTTTGTAGAATGCAATAAATCATTCCTTTCACTGGTATTCTTATTTTATTTTTTGTTATACTGTCTACATTGCCATCTGTTTTTTTATATATAACAGAAATGAAATAATTAAATGGAATAAAATTTTACATGCACATCGTTGCTAGATAAATATCTTACTTAGTTTATGAATACTTTTTTCTATTGACAAAATTTAGGGCAGAACAAAAAAACAATGTAAATTTATATTATACTTACAGGAAAACATAGAGCAAGTTTATTTGTAATTTTAAAACATTCATTAAAATTAAATAATATTAATATTTAAGAGGGTAAACTTGTCTGCTAAAGTAATATTTGATTTGCTATATATTGCTAATTATAAAACAGATTATCTAGTTCTGGGTATGGAAAGTTGAGGAATAAATGAAACAATAATATAAGATGTCTTTGGTGGTACAAACGTGATGCTGTAACCATGGAAACTTAACAAAGGAGGTCATTAGCTTGAGGCCAACCTGAACTACCCAAAGACCCTGTTGATCATTCTTACTTTGTGAGAAACATTGATGAAATCTGATCATTTATGAATTTTGAAAAATCACTTATATTTCATTAATGTTAAATTGAACATATATTTGAGTATAGATGTAAGCAGCAAATGGTCAGTACTCTAGATAAGCTTATTTACAACTCACACTGAAATTAATCTTAACATTAAATGATGACAGTGGGTTATTTTGTTTGTTTGTTTGTTTGTTTTGAAGCAGAGTTTTACTGCTTAACATTTTTGACTGTCCTGGAACTCACTTTGTAGATCAGACTGTTCTTAAAGTCACAGATACCAACTACCACTGCCTTCCAAGTACTAGGATTAAAGATGTACACAGCAGTAAACTTTTATTTAGCTTAAGTATCAGTAACTACAATTTATGTTTAATATTTTAGGCACTTTTTTAAAAAACAAAATATCTTCCTTTTCCAATCCTATATATCTTATTTATATAGCCCTTCTAGCCTGGCCTTGAGCTTAACAATTCATTTCCCTTAGACTTCTGAATATTGGCTTTATAGGTCTTTGCTAACAGACCTGTATTTATATGTGCCTGCATGTATGTTTTTCCTTTCCTCCTCTCCTTCTTACTCTCACTTTTTTCCTCTTATTTTTCTACCTTCTCCTTCACAACTCTCTCCATTACCCCTTGAGAGGAAAGATCTGCAGTGAATATTGGGATAAGCTCTTCTATTTGTAGTAGTCATCTTCCAATATTCTGTTTTATGATTTTAAGACTGAAGTAAAAAGCATGACATGTGCTCCTAAATAATTGCAGTATTATGTAATAAAGTTTTGACTATATAGGAAGACTTTCCATGAATAATAGACCAATGAAAGTCATTTCCATAGAAGTTAAAAAGTGAATACATATATGGCAAAAGGCAGCTATTGCCATAGGCTTTGTTATTATTTTCAAACATGCACAGAAATTCATTTCCCATGCTACAAGTCCTCAGAGTTAATGAAATGAAGACTATTACAATTGTAATGAAGATCTTTTAGAAAATACTGTACAACAGTTGATCTGAGAATATTATTGTACGAGGATCAGTATTTCCTCATTCCAACAATTTCAATCTGTTTATCAGCCTCTTTGTTTGTCTCACAGACTATTTAAAACTGCCTATATTAATATTAACTTTTAGACATAGTTTGTAAAGTGAAGCTGCTGATATCAAAGCAGAGAGTCTGTAAGAAAATACCATACATGGATCTCCACAACTAAGTCTGACCTTGAGCCTGAGGCAAGCTGTATAGTTATTATAAGCCTTTCTCTCCATATCTGATGTCTGTTAAATGGATGCAGTCACAAATTCATCTTGAAAATTATACGTATTTTTTGTATACTAACAATAGTTTGTCAAATATACTAGGTGGCTAGCATTTCATAAGGCAGAAATAAACTTCTGCTGTTCTTTGATTCAGATATAGTGATGCATAATAGAAGCTCAACCTATGAAGTACACTTTATTCAATCTTCTAATACGTTCAATCTTTACTGCTTGAAATTCTGACATTTATAATTCATCACTTTAATAGTTATAGTAACTCTCTACTTGTAGCAAGTTAAGGAAAGAGAAAGCATGGAGGGTTCTTAATCGCGTTCTCACGCCCGGCCAGGAAAGACGCAACAAACCAAAATCTTCTGCGGCAAAACTTTATTGCTTACATCTTTGGGAGCCAGGAGGGCAAGCGCCCAGCGCCCAGCCCCAAAAACGAAAGCCCCTTCTATATTTTTAGGAGCCAGAGCTCCGGCGCGCCAAAGCGCAGAGCGTGCTCTATTGTTTACATCTTTAGGCAGCGAGCGAGCGCAGGGCGCGCAGAGCCAGAGAGATGCCAGCGAGAGAGCGATGGCGGAAACCCCGTCCCCTTTTTTAGGAGCGTTATATTTCGCCTAGGACGCATCACTCCCTGATTGGCTGCAGCCCATGGCCGAGCTGACGTTCACGGGAAAGGTAGAGTACAAGTAGTCATAAAATACCCTTGGCTCATGCGCAGATTATTTGTTTACCACTTAGAACACAGGATGTCAGCGCCATCTTGTGACGGCGAATGTGGGGGCGGCTCCCAACATCTCCCCCTTTCCTTTTAATAAGAGCAAATAGGCCACCCATATTAATGAGAGTGGAGATAGAGGTCAAATCCCCAGTGTGTAGGTAAAGGAGCCATGTACAGGATTAGCTCTTAGGCTCACAGGCTTTTACCCAGAGCAACCCTGACCTGCTCCCGTGTCGTTTTGCCTGGAGAGAAGGACACTTGGACACTCAACCTTCTTGAAAGATGACGTATCTCCCTAGAATAGGCTCATATATGCCGCAGAGCCTTTCTACTGCAGTGCTTAGCCGTGCAACTCTCTCGGGCTGCTGAAGCACACTCACTCTATCCCGTGCAATGAGACTAGCCTCGTGGGATATAAGAGCTGAGTGGCCAGCGACCTATTGCCTAAGCATAGATAACCATATATCAGGGGGAGCACCATGTTCTAGAGCTGCAAGCGCCTGGGCAATAACCACCTTGTCTCTCCTAGTTTAGGCCTTAAGCTTACAGACCAATCAAAGAAGCAACACTAATCCACAGCAAAGTGTATCTCCAAATAATATTAATCCCACCCATTCTTTAAAGAAGGAAAATGCTGAGGAGATCTAATTGGGTAATCCTTTGGTCAGGGACAGGTCCAAGCGCGTGGAGTTGACCTGAAGTCTCAATTCCCGAAGGATCTGTTCAAATTCAGCCGTCCAATTCTGTAACATATACTGAAAAAGACTTTTTGACAAATTAGCTGTCCTAGTAAATTTCTCATACTGAATGGAAGTAACACACAATCTCGGAAACTTTTGTTTACACCCCAGCTGAGTTATTTGTCATAATACATCTAGTTGTATCTGGACAAGATCTATGAGTTGATTAACCAGCATGAGACCTCTCTGTATCTTGACATTAGCTGAGGCCTGTTCATCTATGACTGTAGTCACTGAGGCTGACAAAGTGTTAATGGTGTCAGTCGTCTGGACCTGTCCAGACAGAGCCAAGACTGTCTGAATCAAGGCCAAACCCAGTTCCCAGTTAGTGGTAAAAAAGCAGGAGAATACTTGAGCATTATACATCACCGTCATTGGGAGTGGAAATATCGACATTATCCCCCAACGCTGCTCTCTCTTTATTATTGACGCCCTGGACATCACCAAGACGAGGGACATCAGTATTCCCTTGGTCAGTCTGGATTTTTCGGGTGAGTCTTTCTGGTATCCAAAATGGGTTGTCTTCATTCTGTGGGAAAACACAGATAGCTCCCCTGGATCTTATCAAAATAGGATCCGGGCCATACCATTTATTATCAAGGACATTTTTCCATTTAACCATCTCATTGGGCCTATCTGGCTCTGTACAATGACGTTCAGCCGCAGTATGGCCATGAGCATCAATATTTAAAAAATTGAGTGTAAAGAGTGCCAAAGACACAGACACTCTTGGTGCTCGGGGTACAGTCTCCTCAAAAGTTCCCCTCTTCTGTTTTATAAGATAGGCTTTGAGGGTGCGATGCGCACGCTCAACAATACCCTGTCCTTGAGGGTTGTATGGAAGTCCAGTCAGGTGGGTAACATCCATCTGACGGCAGAACTGCTGGAATTTTTGAGACGTATAAGCTGGTCCATTATCAGTCTTAAGGAGTCTGGGTTTCCCCCAAGCACTCCATGCCTCAAGACAATGTTGAATCACATGTGAGGCTTTTTCTCCGGTTAACGGAGAAGCAAACATGATGCCAGAACATGTGTCAATGGACACATGGAGATATTGAAGTTTTCCAAAGGAAGAAACATGTGTAACATCCATTTGCCAGACCTGTAGAGGTCGAATACCGCGTGGGTTAATTCCCACATGAGGAACTGGCAAGAACTCACAGCAGCTTTGACATTGAGTAACAATGTCACGGGCTTCTTTTCTTGTCAAGGAGAAACGACTGCGTAATGTTTCAGCCGTCACATGAAAATTGTTATGAAAATTTTTTGCAGCCTCTACCGGGGATGATAGGGCAGCAGCCATCACTTTAGTGGCCTTATCTGCCAAATCATTTCCCAGAGCCATGGGGCCAGGTAGGCCTGAATGGGCTCTAACATGAGTAATATAAACAGGAAATCTTCTAGATAACAAAACTAATTGTATTTGCTGAAAAATATTGGCAACTCTACTGGAAGGCTTAATCACTCCAGCCACTTCTAAAAGATTTACTGCATTAACCACATAACAGGAATCTGACACAATATTAAGGGGTTCTAAAAAGGTTTTTAAAACTTCTAAAACCACTAAACATTCTACCACTTGAGGCGAATTTTCATTATATTGTTTGGATACCACTTTACCATTAGCCACATAGGCACCTATGCCAGTTTTTGATCCATCAGTATATACCACAATCCCATTTTTAAGTGGGTTTCTTCTAAACATGTAAATATTGATTTCTCTCAAAGGAGGAAATATGCGTGACATCCATTTGTCAGACCTGTAATGGCCTGACGCCACGAGGGTTTACCCCTACGTGAGTAGACAAAATTTGACAACAATCTAAAGGCATTATTAAGTAATCAGAATCATTTTCAGTAGAACCAATCTCTCTGGCAGCTCTAGGAATACCAGAGGAAGAAAAAACAGCCATGTAGGCTTGGCAAAATTATTAGTTGAGCTATTTTGTCCCCTTGTGATATAGAAAAGACAACTTGAGGACAAGAACAGAGAACCTGAAGTTCCCCTTTACAATCCTGATCTACAACTCCAGGGTGGACAATAAGACCTTGTAGGCTGCAAGAGCCTGCCTCTGTCATTATTGTCCAGTGGCTTCACCTGCTCGGGAGAGCGCCTTCCAGGCCCTAATAGCCTTTTCATCTGATTCAGAACTACTAAGAACTGGCTTCTCTAATTGATCTTTTTTCTTTTCTTTTTCCTTCTCCTTCCTTCTAATCTCTCCCCAGGTATTCTTACCTGACCTAAACTTTTCCTCAGGTTCAAGACCCTTGGAAAGGCCTGTATACTTATTTTGTGAACCATATTTTTTCTTTGCTCCTATTCTCTCTCCCCGCTTTACTTCTGATAGATTGTCCTGAACTTCATCCAGAATCCGCCCTGCCTTAACCACTTGATAACATGTGAAAAGGAACAAAAGGGCTTCTAACACTAGAGAAAGTTCAAGGCCAAACATACCTTATAAAGCTATTTTCCACTTTACTTCTGATAGACTGTCTTGAATTTCCTTAGAAAGTTCAAGGCCAGGCTTACCTCGTAAAGCTATACTTACGGGTTACCGCCGTTCCCCAGCTGAAAAGTTCTGAATTCATGCAGTTGAATCCTTCTTAACAGTCTGCTTTACGGGAACCTTTATTACCGCGACCCGCAGTTCTGGTTCTGGAATGAGGGATTTTCCCTGCGCCGGTGAAACTCCCGTCCCGAGTTTCCTCCCGGGTTTTTTCTTCCCGGATTTTTTCTCGTCCCGGAATTTCTCGTCCCGGATTTCAGCACCAATTCTTAATAGCGTTCTCACGCCAGGCCAGGAAAGACGCAACAAACCAAAATCTTCTGCGGCAAAACTTTATTGCTTACATCTTTGGGAGCCAGGAGGGCAAGCGCCCAGCGCCCAGCCCCAAAAACGAAAGCCCCTTCTATATTTTTAGGAGCCAGAGCTCTGGCGCGCCAAAGCGCAGAGCGTGCTCTATTGTTTACATCTTTAGGCAGCGAGCGAGCGCAGGGCGCGCAGAGCCAGAGAGATGCCAGCGAGAGAGCGATGGCGGAAACCCCGTCCCCTTTTTTAGGAGCGTTATATTTCGCCTAGGACGCATCACTCCCTGATTGGCTGCAGCCCATGGCCGAGCTGACGTTCACGGGAAAGGTAGAGTACAAGTAGTCATAAAATACCCTTGGCTCATGCGCAGATTATTTGTTTACCACTTAGAACACAGGATGTCAGCGCCATCTTGTGACGGCGAATGTGGGGGCGGCTCCCAACAGAGGGTGAAAACAAAGTATCTTGGGGTGAGGTAACAAAGCACTGAGCTGTGGGACATCAAACTTGGAAGGAAACAAGAGAAAAGCCGAGGAACTGGTACTCACTCATCTAAGGGAGAGGCATGCATGCTGAGTGACCAAAAGAGCATATGCCCAAATTCACATTGCTCAGGCTCAGATACACTTTATGACCAGTTATTCACTGTTACAGATGGTAACAGCAGAGCATACAACATGGTACAACAGAGTCAATAGGGCTTACCTAACCCCAGTGAATTAAATTCAAAAACACATACAGTGAAGTTTACATGTCTGAAGGTCTTTTAGAGGTCTTGACCCATCTCTCTCAATGGCAAACCTCCATCCTCTTGTTCTTTTCTAATACTTTGTAGTAAATATATACCTATGTAATATAAATATATTTATATCTGATATAAATATTAATATATGTAGTAAATATAAATACATATATTTCATACGCACACAAAGAGACACAGATACACACACATAATGTCTTAGGGTTTCTATTGCTTAGAAGACACCATAGTAATGCCAAAAATGAAAACCTTTAATTGAGGCTAGCTTACATATAGTTCAGAAGTGTAGTCCATTATCATCATTGTGGGAAGGCTGGCAGAATGAATACATAAATGGTGCTGAAGAGGTAGCTGAAAGTTCTACAGCTGGATTGGCAGGCAGCCGGAAGAGCAACAGAGTCACTGAGCCTGGCTTGATCTTCTGAAACCTGACAGCCTCCCCAAAGTGATACATTTCCTCCAGCAAGGCCACACCCATTCCAACAATGCCACACCTCCTAATAGTGCCAGTACCTATGAACCTATGGGGGCCATTTTCACTCAAATCACTACTCTGTGTGTGATCATTAGTTATATGATGTCTTACAAATATTTATTGTTTTCAAAACTGGCTCTGACAGTAGTTTATAGAAAACAATTGTGACTAAATGTTAATAGCCCTTTTGGTGAAAGCATTGTTTATCCAAAATGCATATTGTGAAATTTAATACCTAATTTTTTAATCATATCACTTATTTAGAGGATTTTTCGCAGTCTAATTCTAATGATTTTGAGTGTGCTAGCTACATACATTACATAATTCCTGTCATTAATATTATAGTCTTACAGCTCAATACTTTACTAATACTATTTTGCTAGCAATTATTTAAGATACTGATTATTGCTGGACAGACTGTCCAAAGGAAAAAAATCAGACTTAAAAGCATACAATTTCAATAGCCTTTCAAGGTAGACTTTCAGTTATCTGTTCAAATTGAAAGAAAAAGAAATAGTCACCAAAATGTCAGGTTCCATTAGATTCACTGATGTATTCTGTAGTGTAGATGGAAACAGAGTCAACACTCAGCATGGAGAGAAATTGAGATGCACTCTTAGCTGCCCAGATTCAGGAATTTTATTCTTTTTGCTGTTGCCCTGGGTAATGAGGGCATCAATAGTAGGAAAACTACCCAAAGCATCCTGCTCACCATAATTTTGTTTTAACGTAGAGAAGACGCAGTCAATTCAGGTTCTTGGTTGTGAGAAACTGCTAACAAAATTAATAGATCAAATCAGGAATAAGTTCAACTATAATATTGTGTGAAATAAAGTCTATAACACTAATCACTAAAAGCATGGATTTGTTTCACTATGTTTAAACAGCCAATTTTGAGCACCGCATTCCCAAAGAAACATTAGTTAAATGGTTTTAAGAAGTATTATATGTCTTTTACAGTGTGAGTACCTTTTACAGTTACTCATTTTTACAGTGTGAGTAACCATAATGTTTTTATTTTTTGCTTTGTGTTTGGGACTGTGGTTGGTGTCAAATTATGGAAAATAATTTTTCTAAATTATTCAATCTTAAAAATATGCTTGCACATAGTTAATTTAAAATTTCTTATTTCTGTATTTGAGATATGGAAATATACGCATTTAGGGCACTTAAATATTTGTATGTATTTGCACTGACCTTTGCTGGCAACATATTTGTAAATTCAGTGATTGACTAGAGTCTGTGTTCATTTTGTGCTAGGATTTCCAGAGTATCTGTTCATGTCTCTATAGTGGTATCATTTGCTCTATTGCCTAGAAATTGCAATGCTTATATACTTACTTTTCTTGGAGCAGACAAACCTAGATGCTATCTTAAAAGCACACTGCTTCCTGTTATGTGTAATTTCTGACTCAGTCTCTCCTGTGTAACAAGGGCTGTGAATAAGCAGATGAATACCACAGTGTTCATTGGTAAAGCTTGCATACTACGGAAGCCCACAATCATAATTGTTTCTAGCTAGGGATGTGATTTTAACAGTCAATTAAAACAAGTATTTCAACTGTGTGGCTGATCGTTCCTAGTTGTTGTTGTTGTGTGTGTTTGTTTGTTTTCTTTGTTTTTTTGGTTATAAGTAAGTGTAAAGAGACTGCATAGGATGTCTGGCAGTTGGTAGTTTTGTCATCACAGATTACAAGTCACTCTTCTAAAAGGATGTTTGCCACAGTACCTTGGACATATAATAGAGTCAACATTTGTTTGATCATAGAATTTGTGATCTTATGATTATTTAAGTTCCCTGTTAGGTGTCTTCAATTTTACTTAAAGTTACTAGGTATGTAACTGAAGTCATTTCCAAATTGGTCACTTTAATAACCTTAGAATGAACTTTATAGTTAATAAATATTTCTGACGATGGGAGATGAAAACTGGCAGGGCCTCTTTGGGTGCTAATTCAGATGTTGTAAAAGAAGATGGTATTTTACCGTGTATTTATTATAGTAAGGTGCCTATCACAATTTCACAGTCAGTGGCAGAAAGCTATGTAAAGCTAGGTTCTAGACAAAGAGTTTTGCCAAGTGAAGCAGAAGGCAGACTAGCATTGATTTGCAGATTTTTGAGTCCACATACCTATGTGGCTTCATCTGGCCAAGGGAAGTCTGCACATGTGATGTGGGGAGGGGCAGCTATCACAGGGAAACACTGAGATTTGACTGTTAGATAAGTGTTGGTAAACAGTTCTTCCTCTTTTTGGTCATGCAGCAGAACTGTCTTCATTACTATGTACAATAATAGGGAACATTCATAAACGACCCCTAATTCTGACATTAATTGTTGAGTTCACTTGCAGGAAATCCACCCTCAATTTCTAAGATTCAGTTAGACTCAGAGCACACTTAAAACTTCAATAATTCATAGTTTATGAAGGCATATCCGATATTTGCTGCATACATACCAGCAAAAGCTGTGAATGAAGTCCATTACACTTATTGATGAACTCTTGTTGAATGCAACATCATAGGGTCAGACAACCACGATTTCTAATATGGAAACACAGACTGAAGTTGGCCCAGACAAGAGATGCCTGCATTAGCTTCAGGAACATCACAGTGCAGAGCCCCCAATTTCCCTTGCTTAGTGTAATTATTGATAAGATGTCAGTGTTGTCAGTAAATAGAAGGAGACTTCTGCCGTGAAATAGATCTGAACTGCTTTACTTAGATACACATAATTTAAATAAACTTAGGGAAACTTATGTTGTGAGAAGAGACCACAGCATACCTGAAGTGATAACAGTTTTAAGAAATGGCATAATTTAAATTTATGTCTATTTTCTTTTAAGAAATGTGATTCTGAATTACCTATATAATACAAAAATTCTAGTTATAACATACCTAAAATTCTACCCTAATTTGTAGTGACACCATCCTCTTCCCTTGGTTTAGTGGTTAGAAAGAGAACTTACAAGCTCACTATCCCTGCAGGTCCTCTCAGCACTAACTACTAACCCCTGTTCCTATGAAAATACTTGAATTTTCATCATGGTCTTTGCTTCCTTGTCCCAGCTGACTAGGTTCTACAGAAATGAAAGTGTCTGTGGCTCTTTTCTCTTAGTCAGCCTCAGGAACTTACATATCTTCTAGTGTTTCATGATAAAAGAGCAAAAATATTTTTCTGAAGCTACTAGAAGTTTTCAAAATACATTTTTCCTAAATCATAACTGATTTGAAAAAAGAACTGCATTTTCAAATACACGGGGAAAGTGTTGTAAGCATTATTTTCCTCTAGGGATATTTAGGATTCATGTTATGAATAAAATTCTGAAAAATCTGTAGCTAAATCTAGTCCACGAGTAAAAGATAAACACAAACTGTTACATGCAATAGCATAGTTTCTCAGTGATTTGTTCAACCCCCTGGCATAAGACCCTATCCAAGTGCACAGCTGGACTATGTAGACAATTGAGATCTAAACTCAAGAAAATGAAGTTCCAAGAAAATGTACTTTTATTTGATGGTTTTATAGTGATAGCTCTTTGTTAGGAGTGATATCATCTAAACAAAAGATATTGGAATCCAGTCTATTGTATAAGCCCTGGATATTTTTTTTTTTTTTTTTTTTTTGTACACTGTAGACATTGGAATGGGGAGAAGCTGACAGAGATGTAGAGTTTTGGTTCATTGAACACAGTAACATTTCTCAGATACTGTTTATTATCAGCCTTTCATAGCAGAGGGTGCTTTTGCCAGGAAAGAACAGTAGATATAATGGCTTAATGGTTTCTCTCTCTCTCTCTCTCTCTCTCTCTCTCTCTCTCTCTCTCTCTCTCCATATATATATATATATATATATCTATCACTATTTTAACATTTGCCTGAACATTTTAATGTTCTATGTACAAAATAGACAAGGAGGCCAAAAAACAAGGACATAATGGACAATTATTTCAATATAGTAGTTTATGCAATATTTAAATTGTATTTGTTTAATTAGAAAAAATGGCTCTTTAAAAAAATTTATTTCCCATAGAGAATATTTTAATCAGAAATAGTATAAGTAAGATTCATTTTACTTTATTTATGTATTTGTTATTTGTTTGATCCTGCATCTCCAATTTGAGTATTTTCTTTTATAGTAATGAGAAATTCCTTAATAGAATTCCTTGATCTTATATAATTATACAAAAAATAAATCCTCAAATCAGCAAATACTCAGATTTTTACGGTTTTATTGCCTTTCTAAAACAGAACCCTATTATTAGCTATTCACAATATCTTTAATTTTTAAGGTTTTTCTAAACATTCTATAATTCAGCGTCCGTGTGCGAATTTCATATTTGAGCCGTTCTCATTTTGATTGGGAATGGACATTAATGGATTTTCAGGAAGAATTATTAAAACATTTGCTCTGCATTCCATCTTTAAATGTCAGAAAGCTAAAGCATAACTTTGCAGATAAATTCATGTAAGATTTAGAGAAATTGATTTGCAGTATTTATAGCTTTGGAGGTTGACATTTTGCCTGTGTCTGTTGTTAAATGATGGCAGTATAATTGTACAATGAAACAACATTTGCTCAACAAAATAAATAGATATCTCACAAATTGTTCTCTTATAGTTGATATATTCTCTGAGTGATAATTTTAATTGTGAAGATTAAGATATCATATTTATTTCATCATGGACTAATTTATGCTACTGATAGAGATGCTCATAAATTTTTAATAAATTATAAAAATATAATTTTTATAATGAAATTATATTTTCAGTCTCATGGTTCATTTTCTGACACTTGAACTACCTTATTATAGCTTATTATTCATGAGAAATGGAAAAATTAATATATATATTTTAGTTCTTTTAACTTTAAAAAATACAGTTATTATAAGCCCTGAACTTGAGAATGTTTGTGCCTCTATTGGTCTTAATTGAGAGAATGATTTCTAATTAAGAATAAGTTGCTAGATATTACATAATTGGTTCTTCTATGTGACTTTACAAATAGATATTAATTCAGAAAAATGACTATTGATAATAGTTTCTTTGTTCTTTAATTTATGTATTTGCTTTTTATACATATCAGTCTCACTGGTACGTGAAAGAGGCCTATAACATTGTTTGTGTTAAAAATTCTTGAAATATAATCTTCTCTTCAAAAACGCATACTCCTTTTTTCAGTTAATATTGATATCTGATCCCCATAATCTCTTAGTCTTAGCACTGTTTAAAAGTGCAAAGCCTATTATTTGACTCAAGGAAATCTCTAAAATGTAATCCCTTATGCAATAAAAAAAAGCAATCAGCATATACTGGCACAGATTATACATTACCATTCCAAGGCAAGTAATTAGTGTATAGTAAGTAAATACTGGTAAAAGCAAGACTAAAGGTCCATAGGGCAAACCCTAAATTCTCTACCTCCTTTTGTGATATAAAAAGGCTTGTTGTCCCTGCCCCTCCATTTATGCTGTCTGCAGTATGCATCCCTCTTCGGAGTTGCATGCAGACAGCTTTCCTGTACTTCATCTTCACCACTTCCACAATGGCATCTGAGGGACTTTTGCCCCCTCAAACTTCCCACATGTGTTGCCTAGCTACAGCAGCTCTCTGAAACTACAAAGAAAGGTTCTACTACCCCTAAACTATTGCATTCTTTGTGACCCTCATACAACTGCCAATGGTCAACACTACCACATTTGGCTACCAGCTTGGGATGAACCGAATCACATTATCAGAAGCTTTGGGTGTTTGTGAGTTTGTTGTTGTTATGTTTTATTTGTTTATTTTCTTTGTAGGAATAGAAATTTTCTTAGGCCTTTTTCTTTCACACTTGAAAGCTCAACTGAGTAAGGTCTTGCCTGAACTCACCATTTTCCCCATTACAGTGCAAATCAAATCTCCCCTTAATGGAGTTAATTTCCTTAACAATTAGAGACTCTTTTTCCAGGAGGGGCCCTTGACATAATGTTAAGTTTGTTACTATCCTTTTCTTTACAAAGAATACATCTTTTCTTTGTGGCTCATTTGCTCTTCTTCCTTTTAGACTTGTACAGGAGTGAATGCTAATAACTTTGTGATAGAATCAATATTGGGCAGTCTTGGAATCTCTTCTGCCAAGGAAATTAGTCCACACACGTCTCAATCACAGCTTATCAGGATAAAAAGCCAAGCTGGAATTCAAGCAAGCCAAGAACTTAAAGCCAGGAGTTGACAGAGACATGGAGGAATGCTGTGAATTGGATTGCATTCCATTGCTTACTCTGAGTGATTTCTTAAACAACTCAGAATCTCTTGCCAGCTTTGGCACTGCCCCAATGTACTGTGCTTTCTCCAATCAATCAATAATCAATAAAATATCCCACAATCATGCCTATAGGCTAATTTCATCAGTTTCTTAAACCCATTGGGGCATTTTCTCAGTTGAGGATCCTTCATCTTGGAAGACTTCAGTTTATGTTAGGCTGATAAAAAAACTTACCAACTTTTCCTTATAAGAGATGGAGAGTCCCTTTTTGTTTTTCTCTGTAGCATACACCTGGATTGCTGACCTATTAGCTTTTGGGTGTTGTTCTACCTCTACCTCTCATTATCATGGATCTACTTCATTGTTAAAGACTTTTTTGTGAGGCTAGAGAGATGGATCAATGGTTAAGAGCATTGGCTGCTATTCTAAGAACCCCAGTTAAATTCTCAAGACCCACATGGGAGCTTACAACTGTCTGGAACTCCAGTTCTGGGTGATATGTTCCCTTCACACAGACTGACATGCAGGCAAAACAACAATGAATATAAACCTTAAAAGAATAAACGTTTTAAAAAATATTTATTTTGTTATAAAGGATATGTGTGTCTTTGTGTGTGTGTGTGTGAGAGTTTGTGTATGTGTGTGTGTGTTGGTCTGTATCCATATGAGTGCAAGTGATATCACAATACCAAGTGCCAACTCTGTTGCTCTATTTCTCTCTCTATTTTATATTTATTTCTATTATTTTCATATGTGTGTGTGTGTGTGTTTATATGTATATATATATATATATATATATATATATATATATATATATATATATATATATATGCTCTCATCAGTTGATATATCTCTCCATCCCCTGGCTCCACTTCTTAGTGCTGTGACATTGACCATTAAACTTCATCATCTGGATTTTGAAGGGGATATACCCAACCACAGCATGTGTATAGTTAAAAAAATATTCCTGCATTTGTCAATAAATGTTAAATAATTCAACTTGTGATTTATTTTTATTAAATTGTTATTACACTTTACAAGCCAACATCAGCCCTTTCTCTCCTCCTAGTACACACACACTCATGTAGGTCCTTTCACATTTTCCTTAGAAGGAGAAACACCCGTCTGAATGTCAAACTCACATACCCCCTGCATCGCAATCCCCACCCTATCCCTCCACTGCCCACCTCCCCAATAAATGAAGATATCTACTTTTGATTATGTGATCTTAGTAAAGTAAATCATGCGTCTAGTCACCGTCAGAGAAAAATGTTAACTTTTGATTGATCAAAAGATAATAATTTGTTAATAGTATCCCTTTCCTGTGAGCTTGAATAGATGGTCTGGGCATATACCTTAATCATAGAGTGCTGACCTAGTAATTCAGATACCCAAGATTTGATCTCTAGCACTGAATGAAAAGAGAGAAAAAGACAATAGGTTACAGTGTTCAGGAGGTTTTTGTTGTTGTTGTTGTTGTATTGTTGTTTGTTTGTTTGTGTGTGTGTGTGTTTATCCAGATGTCTACCTTGTTTGTCTGGAGTTGTATATAAGGGAGAGTTTATACAGAGGCTCTGTTGTTACTATATAATGTGTCCACTAAGAGCACCACCAAAATGTCACTAACCAAAATGATGCTGAAGTTCTAATTCCTTAGAAAAATCAGTGTCGGACTGGAGAATTGCTCCTCATTGGTAAAGTGCTTAACTTTCAAGCTCAAGGGCCAGGTCTCAGTCCCTAGAACTCTGGTCAAAAATAAAATACAAAAATTCAGGTGTGGTGACTTTTTGGTCCTGTAATGCCAGCATCTGAGAAGCAGAGTCAGGGAGAATCCTGATGCTCACTGCCCAGCCAGCCTAGCCTGCTCTGTTGCAGCCCAACGCAAGTTCCAATGTCAGCAAACAGTGCATAAGTTGCCTGAGGAAAGACATTTCAATTGTTCTCTGACTCTCACATGCAACCATACACAGGAGCACATGCACCCCGCCCCTTGCATATGTAGATATACACAGGGCACATAGAGGAAACATCTTTGTGGTTGTAAATGTTTACTAGGGAAAAGATTTGACTCATGTCATCTAGTTACTAATGAAGACATTTAGGAAATAGTTTAATGCTTTTTAGATGACTGTTTCTTGCTGCACTAAGGAAGGAGGGTAGGGAGGACAGCACCTACAGTTAGTGGTGGATAAAACTGCCTACTCCTAATTAAATATGCGGGAGCTGAAGTACCTGGAGTATTCTCAACACTGACCAGCACTGGGTTCCATTGAGGGCTTTTACTTTCTGCTCTTTATCGTGCCCAGTGTGTGTTGTTTGCAGTGTGAACATTTGCTGAATTCTCACAGGAAAATTCACAGTGAATTTTATTTATTTATTTATTTATTTATTTACTGAAAACCAAGAATTTAAAAACCCACTTTCTATTTCTTTTTGGTTTCTTCATTTTCACAAACAGTGGGGAGCTGGGGGAAGCAAAGAAAGAGCGGACTTCACTCAGTAGCCTATATATAAAAACATGTTGGCACAGTGCAGACATATTAGAAGGTCATAGTGAGGGACTTTCTATAATACAGAAGAATAGCGACAGCCTGATATGCATCGGCCAGTGACTGTGGTTTTAAATTCAACTACAACAGAGAGTATTTTATTTGTGTCTCTGTGTGAACATTTTTGGCTACAATCCAGAGGGATTTACTTTTCTTGTTTCGAAGAAAGCCTGCTTGGCTCATCCCTTTAATCAGCAGTGGTATTGTGTCATTACACTCCCATGAGAACTTGTTTGATGGAAGCTTGTGATGTGCTCAGTATCAAATAACTCTTCAATTCAAATTGTATCTTTTGAAATGTCAGAATGATTTAATTTTCAGGAAAATCACAAGGGACACACTTAGAGAAATAGTATGTAAGTGATATTTTTATTATTAAATAATGAATACAAATTACTGCTTCAAGCAAATTACTAGCAATAAATTCATTATTGTTTCACTTATATTTTAATTGACAATACCAATGACTACATAATTAAAAGTTGCATTAAGCATCTATCAGTAAAAATGAATAATAAAACAATTTATTTCCAAGATAATGATTGTCATATATCTTATGTTTCATAATAAAAAACTATGGTTGATGACAGAATTTAATTAAGAAAGTGGATAACTTTGCTTTTCCACAAACATTATATACAAATGTTTTTACTACTATTTGACAGTTTATACCAGTACTGCACATATACAATGCTGCATAAAGTAGAGAAACACAGCAAAAAGCTGCATCCAATATGCTGGAAGGCTGGAGCACAGGGGGGCAGTTGGCCACAACTATGCTACTCACCTGTCATGATCTATTTAGAGGATGAAATTCAGCTGATTTTTTAAAAACAAAATAGTATTGTTTAGCAATCAATAAGCTAGTAATATACTAATATTAAAAAAATAAGTATGGACAGTATAAACCTGGTGTCTCAAATAAAAGGCATCTCACTATATTACTCCGCTTATCAATTGCTAGGCCTACATCTATATTACTAGTTTACCAGTAATTTGATAAAACTATCTACATTTGTGTACATGTAGCAGAACAGCAATGAATTAGGTGTCACAGGATAGTGCACTGAAAAACTATTTAGAAAGTGAGGGAAGATTCTTACAATCACTTACAGAAATTATTGTATACTTCTCCAAGTTATATGCATATGTAAGTTCTAATTTATATGTGTACTATAGGTATAAATATATGAAGATGAAAATTATGAGCAAAGTAGGAAAATAATGTACCATAGTATAAAACATAAGATTGATGATGATCAAATTGCATTCCAGAATAGGTCTGGAATACAATTTTAATTTTTAAATTATGTGAGTAAATGAATTTGGACATAAGATCCATAAAGATATTTTATTGCCTCATCAATTGCAATATTCCTATTTCATAGCCAGGGCCTCCATTATATGCCTTGAAATTATACAGGAACTGTGGGTTAGAATATCAGTTGTATTTATTATTTTATTTGGTTAATTAAATGCACTTTATTTAACAGTATTTATTTTTATATGTTGGAAGCTGACCCGCGGCTCACATGAAATGGGGTTTCACCTGGGAGGCGAGCCAGGGCTTAAAAGAGAGGGGAACTAGGTGGTCAAGAGAAATAATGGAGCTAAGTCAAGATTCCTGATCTAAGTTCAAATGTTTAATAAAACTCTGCGCTTATAAAGGGGGAAACCCATCCCCTGACATGCCAAGTTTCTTGATGTCATGATGCCAAGTTGTTAGCACAGCCTTTTAGCAGTAAGTCGCCAAATCCACAGGTTGCAGTTAACTCTGGAAAATCTTGAAGGACTGGTTTGGCCTCTCGGCAGGTGGTAGGCAGTGTCACATCAAAGGAAATTAGCTGAGTCAGAGAAGCTGTAGTGCAGGTGGCCCAGCCTCAGTGGCATAAGGTCTGATCCAGCCTGCTTTAGGCTGGAGGAGGTTACATTTATATAGTTAAGGTTGGAATTAAAATAGAAAATTGAAGTGTAAAAAGAAGGGACACTGCTATAGCTCAGTTAGTAGAATAATTGCCTAGCAGGCAAAATGCCACGGGTTTCATCCTCAGCTATGAATGAATATACTGGGCGTGGCTGCAAACGCTTGTAATCCTGGCACTCAGCTCAGAGGCCCACAGTCAGAAGTTCAAGGTCGTCTTAAGCTCGTTTACTTTTGCTCACCATTTTTTCACATGATTAACCAAATTCTTGCCCCCACTTACTGGTATGACGATTAACTTTAACTGTCAACTTGAAACAACCCAGAACCGCCCAGAAGAAGTGTCTCAGTGAGGGATTGTCTAGATCACGTTGGTTTACGGGTGAGTCCGTGGAGGATTGTCTTGATTGAGCTGATTGAGGAGAGCAGAGTCTGCCTCGATCATAGATGACATCAGCAAGGGGCTCCTGAAGTAACCAGGCTGGCTATTATCATGTATGTGTTCTTGATGGTGGGTGTAATGTGACTAGCTTCTTTAATGTCTCTCAAACGATTATCACATGCAATTGTGAACTATAACAAGCCCAATCTCGTCCATATTTCTCTTGTCTAAGGATTTTATCACATCAACAGAAAGGCAGCTAGCTGACAAGTGTAAATAAAACATATTTATCAAGATTTAAGTAGCTGGGTGCACATATGCAGGACTTGTGTGATCTCAGCAGGGAGTCATATCCTTTCATCTCTTGGCATATTAATTGCTTCACCCAACCCTCTCAATATATATTTTCTAACTTAGAATTTCATGGGTTTATGAAAAAGGTTATGAGATTATGCTTGAGTAGGCATCTATAATATCTTAAAGATGACTCAAATTATTGAATAATATTTACTCTGACTTGGTACATCAATCTTTGTCTAATTGCATAGTAACCTTCTTAAAACAAGAACATTGAGATATGCATAAAAGATTTCTGCTTTTTTTTCAAAACTTTAGGGAATAGAGTTAGTAAAATTTAAGAGCTGAAATGTTAGTAACAAATTATTATGTTTGCATGTTATCAGTCATTTTGCTAATGAAATAAAGGGTTCTGCTAAACATTTAATTTTTTAATTTGATTCATAATTAGCCTAATATGTATGTATTTGTCCTTACTATTATTTCATAATCAAAAACTATTTTCAGCACCTTAATATTTTTTAATTATAAAAATTGAAAGTACTATAATAGGTAATAAAACTTAAAGAACATTCAAAGGCACCTCTTTGAAGTCAATAACTTTGTTTTTTTTTTCCCAGACATTTTCTCAAGATATCATATATTAACTTTAACAACTGATTTTATCTTATACACAATATTAGGATGCCACGCTCTTCTGGCAATTTTCCAATGATGAGGTAATTTAGAATATCTTAGTCCCACAGTTGTCTGCTAGATACAGTAACAGAAAAACACAAGTGTCATGGTTGCACATTTCTGTCCTCCCTGTTATTTATTTATTTATTTATTTATATCATGGTCTTAGATGACCCATCTCTGCTTCATGATTCATTCTTGTACTCATGGCCCAACAGATTGCAGTCTCTGTAGGAAACGTCAAAGGGAAATCATTGTTAGCAAAGAACTGAAGAGGGGCCTCCCAGACATTTAGCAAAGGAAGGCAAGCAAGGTACAGTGGCATAGACTCCTGCCCAGATTACCTGCTGCTTTTGTGGGATCTCAGAAGACAATTTCCAAGTACTTGGAAGAAGGTCTTCCTTAGAAAGTGAGGGTGAGGCTGGTGAGATGGCTCAGTGGGTAAGAGCACCCGACTGCTCTTCCGAAGGTCCAGAGTTCAAATCCCAGCAACCACATGGTGGCTCACAACCATCTGCAACAAGATCTGACTCCCTCTTCTGGAGTGTCTGAAGACAGCTACAGTGTACTTACATATATTAATAAGAAAATAAATCTTTAAAGAAAAAAAAAAGAAAGAAAGTGAGGGTGAGGTGATGCTTGAAGCTTGCCGCACACATGAGCTGAGGCCGTTTGAGAAGCATCCTAGAGACTTGCTTTGCTATCCTTTTTTTCATCCTCCTGGTTCTCTCCTGTGGTTGTCCCACAGCTAAAGTCAAGGGAAAGCCAGCAGCTTGTGGATGTAAGTTAGGCACAAGTGCATATGTGGGTCACAAGGGTCTGTCTACTAGAGTAGAGGATAAGCTAGAAATTTCAGAAGTGGACCTCAGACACAAATGGAAAATAGCTGGCTAAGGAGCAACTACCATGTGAATTTTATATTTAATACTGTCATATTTCATGTGTATCATTCATCATTTAATGTTATAAACACACAGGTCATCTGCGTCATCTATAGTTTTAGGTTGACTCAATTATTTCTAGCAAATAAAAAAGAGGTGATTTATTAGATCTTATTCATTAGATTTATATTTTCTGTAAAATTAATATAGTTACATTTATTAGATTTACATATGCCTGTTACTAGCAACAATAGTAAATGTGTATAGACATAAGGACATACGTTATCTTTGCCATTTACATAAATTAATTACTGTTATAAAATCATTCCCTAAGCAAAATTCTTTCATAAATATTTTAGTCCGTTACCTCTAAGAACTCAAACACTTCCCTGAGTGTTACAGATGTAACAAAATAGTTAAAGTCCTGACTCCATGTCACTTATATTTCAGGCTTTAGTACCCTTTTGTCACTTTGCTATAAACATATATTCCTGGAAGATTTCTACTGTATGTATGTTGGCGGGGCGTCATATCAGCTGGTGTATGCTGTCTGTTTGCTGGTCCAGTGTTTGAAAGATCTTGGAGTCCAGATTAATTAAGACTGTTGGCTCACCTACAGGGTCACCCTTCTCCTCAGCTTCTTTCAGCCTTCCCTAATTCTACAACAGAGGTCAGCAGCTTCTGTCCATTGATTGGATGCAAGTATCTGCATCTGACTCATTTAGCTGCTTGTTGAAAGGGTGGTCATGATAGATCTTTTTGTGAGCGATCCATAGCCTCAGTAATAGTGTCAGGCCTTGGGACCTCCCCTTGAGCTGGATCCCTCTTTGGGCCTGTCACTAGACCTTCTTTTCTCAGGCTCCTCTCCATTTCCAACCCTGTAATTCTTTCAGACAGGAACAATTATGGGTCAGAAATGTGACTGTGGGATAACAACCCCATCCGTCACTGGATATCCTGTCTTTCTGCTGAAGGTGGACTCTATAAGTTCCCTTTCTCTACTGTGAGGCATTTCATCTAAGGTCCCTCCCTTTGAGTCCTGGGAGTCTCTCACCTCCAAGGTCTGTAGTACATTCTGGGAGGGGATACCCTCAACCTCCTATTTCCTGAGGTTGCCTATTTCCATTCTTTCTGCTGGCCCTCAGGCCATTGAGACTTTATCTCTTATTGAACCCTGGAGCTGATGCTTTCAGGTAGTCTGGTGGGCTAGCAAGTGCCAAAATTCTTCTTCCTCTACCTCCTTGGCACTGGAATGGAAAGCAGGTGCAGTTACCCAGCTTTGTATGTGGGTGCTAAGTACCAAACTCGTGCCATCATGCTTGCTTGATGAGCACCTTACCAATGGAGCTATTTCCCTAGTGCTATGTTAGGTCATAAACAAAGCTTCTGTAACTTTCTGAATCCCATGTTTTATATGAAAACACATAAACCCATATAGTAATTACCCAGGGTTATATGAAATCAGTTTTTCAACTCTGTTGGGTAAATACTATATAGCAAGAATCTATTCACTCAGAAACATCAAAAGCTCCATCACTGTGGTTGGAGTGCTTGGTATCCCATCAGTGCATACTGAGTCCACCTACGATTTCATAAATTTATTTACAACAAAGTTTTAAATATTTTGTGTCACATCCTTTAAAATTTACTTGAACCTACTAAGGATAACAATGAGAGTTATTCTCCTGATCTAATTCTGTTTTCTATGAGAATAAGCTTTTTAATTTGTAAAGCTTTTTAAAACACTTTTATTAACTTATTTTATAACTTGCATTGCTTATAGACTTTTAATGTTTTCTACCTAAAAATATTATTATTATTAACAGTGTTGATATTCACTGTTTTTTGTTAAGGTACAAATTTACAAATTTAATTCTTGTTAATGTCTAGCAAGGAAGTTCTTCAATCTGGTAGAAAGAAGACTGATGAATTAAATCCAACTCAAATTACATTTCACAATCAGATTCTAAAGTTAAATAACCTGTGAGTTACTGAAAAACATTTCAAATGCTTGCAAGTATTAAAAATTAATATAAAACTACTATACCAGTTTTCTGTTTCTCCTATAATGGTGACTTGGAAAAAGAGAGAGTTATCATGTTATTCTGCAGGTAAATTTAAGGCAGGCCTCAAAGGGCCCGCATGAAGGTGCCAGAGTGTCTGCTTTTATTGGAGCTCTGTGGAGAGTATGACTGTGCTCCCTCTCTCCTCTGAGGTGACCTGTACTCCTTCACATGTCCCCTTCTGCCATCTTTAAAGTTTGGAAAAGGCAGATGGAAGCATTGTAGCACAGCATACTTGCCTGTCTGTTCTCCAACATTCAGACTCATGATCATTATATTATACAATCCATAAGAAACCAGCACTAACTCTCTAATATTATGTGCTGCCGTGATATATTATGTCTACAGGTTCTAGATACTAGGATAAAGGTCCTTGTGTGTCTGTGGTGGGAGGGAGAGTACTTTTCTGTATATTATAGTAACTAGAAAACTCAGGGCATAGATCATCAATCAGTGGATGCTATACTCATCCACTCATTCATTAAGTAATTGATTTTAGGTAATTTGGAAAAATCATGGTACTAGCCAAGTTGAACATTACATTCTAACTTTGTAAATATTACTTCTGAATTCAAAAACTGCGGTTAAAGCATGTTTTTTCCCTGACATATTGAGAGTCTCTCTCTCTCTCCATATATATACATACATATATATATGTATATATACACACATATATGCACATATTTATATTTATATTCTTGATCTTGTACTTAATGGACAAAATTGCATTACATATCTATATCTAGCAATCTCTATATATGCAAGTATGTGGTATATACACATCTATATGTGTTTATATATATAATTTTAAAATATAAAGCTAAAGATGTTATTCATTTTTAATTATTGGTCACAAAAGACTTAATTTTTTAAATAAATGTTATATAACTAATTACCATTATTCAAATCACTTTATTTTTATTAGGATATAGATATTCAAATCAACCTTGAAAATCTTTGTTTATTTTTGTTTACTCTAGACCTAGCAGGCTTGTTGTTGTTGACGCAGTTTTTTCTAAACAATTCAGAGACAGCTCTGCTTCATGTTCTTCCCTGTTGTTTTGTTTTTTCAACTTCCTATGGAAATAATTATTCTAGGAAATGAAAATGTGGCAAGGTTAGATGTCATGTACAAGTTGGTAAAATCACTGCTTTCCTTCAGAGCTGTGCTCTTCATCTCATTAATGGCCTAACATTGCATAAGGAACCTTTCCCCTTAGACAATTAGCAGTTTCATCCAGTTCACATGATACCCATCTGCTCAAATATAATTTCTCAAAAAGATTACACATACCTCTTCACACTTCTGGCCTATGCTATTTTCAAAAGTCATATATAATTACTGAAGAGTATAAAATGCTAATAGGAAAAGCCAGTGGCCTTTAGGGATAAAAAATTACTTACAAGTCTTTTTCCAAATCTCTGAAACTCAGACATAGAGGGATAATACTTCAATAACTCATTTTTTTTTCAGACATAGTGCATTGCATACTTAGCCTTGGCCCTAGTTTGGTGACCTGGGACTTTTATAAAGACTGGAAGTAATTTCATGCATAGCAAAGAGAGACAGTAGAAATAGATTACTGTGCCATATGCAGCTTAGCTCTGTGTTTTGTAGAGGGAAAGCATCACGTTTGTTCTGTTTTATTTTGGTCTCCTGCTGCTAGGATAGCTTCAGAGTCAGAAAGAGACTACTTTTGAATGACCATAAATACATATGAACAAATTCATGTATATAAAAGTGTGTGAGCGATGTACACATTGTCAGTGGCACAACTACTGTTATCCCTGTAGCTTGGCAAGTGAATGTCAGGTTGTAGTGCTTAATAATTGTGTGACCTCCAGATAAGTATTATATTTTTCTGAAACTTAAGTTTTTCATGTATACATTCTGACGTACTCTCTGTCAATTAAGTTCCAACTAAACCTGGAATTTTACTTTGGTAGTGAGAGGAATGTGGGAACTCATTGTACCTGTCTTCTATCTGTCTATCTGTCTGTCTGTCTATCTGTCTATCTGTCATCTATCTATCTATCTATCTATCTATCTATCTATCTATCTATCTATCTATCTGTCTTTGTTTGTTTATCAAGACAGTGTTTCTCTGTATACCTCTAGATGTTCCACAACTTGTTCTGTGGAGCAGGCTAACCTAGACCTCGGGGATCTTCCTGTCCACGTCTCCTATATGCTGGTAGATTAGAGACCTGTACCAACCACCATACCTTGCTTGGAGCCCGCATTTCTGATGTTGACTACTAACAGCTAAAACCCCACAAAAGCACAAAGAGCCATTCAGTATAAACCACTTTGTTATCACAAACTATCTGACTAAATGGGTGTTTGTGACTAATTTTTCATTCAGGATCTATGCATACTAAACCATTTTTTCAGTAGTCCATACTAGCTGTGAGTGTTCAACCATCCTTTCTGGAGTCACCAATATCACCTTTTCAGGCACACTGCTCAAATAAAGGGGAATTCATATTCCAGGAGACAGCCAAGGGCCAAGCATGAACATAATAAACCTTTCTGAGAGTATGCAGGCCTAAAAATCGGGCCTGTTGAACAATCTCATCTCCACAAAGTCCTCTGCAAGTCTGTTTCTGTTGCAAATTATTTCCAAAAATGTCTATGGTATAGGTATATGTTCAAACTATTTAAATTGCTATTTTAAAATCTAAACACTAACTTTAGTCAATATAATGTATTTCTTTCATTTGAAGATGAATTTTTTTGCACATAGAAAACATATTTAAAACATACCTTGCTGAAGAAAATCCTTGGGGAGAACTGAGAAATGAAAAATTACTATTTTATTTATGAAAATATTTTCTACTTTGTAACTCACAATTACTCTAAAATATTTGAAAATTCTTTGATAACCTGCAAAACTCTGCTTTAATATTTTATGTGTCAGTGTTTCATCACAACATCAGAAAACAAACTAGGACAAAATTGGTACCAGAAATGAGTTATTGCTGTGATGGACTTGATTATTTGTTTTGGTTTTGTTTGTTTGTTTGTGTTTCCCCTCCTCTAATTAGGGGAACTGGGGTAAGATTGTGAATTGTGGGAAATTGGAAAATACTGAGAGAAACTTAGGAAGTTGTGACCTAGCTTGTGAAGTTTCAGAAGGGAAGTTTGAGAGTTCTTCAAAGAGTCAATAAGTGCTATTTGTTATATGTATGTTAAAGTAAAAATCTGTAGGAGTTAGATTTTAGATTTATTAGAAATTAGATGCTGCATAGCTGGCTTGAGGGGTCAGATTTCATTGTCAAGAGACAAACATTATTTTGTGATAAACTGGGGTCGTAGTTCCTTAAACTCATGACAACAGAAGCAGGGATCCCGAGGAAGACAAATGCACATCTGAAATTCGAAGTCTGGCAATGTTTCTTACAGAGCTTTGGGTTTGAAGGCAATAAGGAGTCTTGGAGACCAGCTGAGACTAAGTATTGTGAGAGGACAGGAGAGGCTATAAAATGCACCCTAACTTGCATTGAACCTCCCTCCACATAATTGAGCTATCAGGGCCATGGAACAAACAAGGATGATGGTAGGAATAATGGAGTAGAGTTGTCCTGTGTCTGCTGCTAGATAGGCTACGTTCCCTGGGGTTGGCAGTGCTACAGAAGTAGGGCCACCCAAAGTTGTTTGGATCACAGAAAATTGTGAATAAGTCCAATTTTTCAGAAATGGAGTTACAAGATTTTGGAAGTATGCTGCTGGATTTTGGCTTTTCTTAATTGAAATTATGTTTATATGTTTCTTACTGCTTGGAGTAAGAGAGTAATATATCCAGTTTTGATTTTATAGAAGCCAACAGTTAAGAGACTTTGAATTTTTAGAGACCTTGATCTTTGAAAGTTTTTTTATTTTAAATATAGTATGAGCCTTTTTAACGTGTACCAATTTAAAGAAAAAAGCTTTTAAAGGCTATGTCAAGATAAGATCTTGTGAATGAGCAAGAAAGAAAAGTGAGATTTTATAGTGATGGATTTGTGTTTAGAAAAAGGTTACTTGGTAAATCAGTATTAATATTCAAAAATGATTTATGAAATGAAACAAAGCTTAAACAATTTTGTAAGTACATGTGAAAGATAAAATTTTTCAGGAGAAGGTGTAATTTTGTGTGATAGTTACTTGATGTGCTGATATATAAAACTTTAGTCCTCATATATGCTTGTCTTGAAAATATTGGATCACTTCCTTTGCATAAAAGACACTATTTTCATTATATTTGAAATTAACCTTCTCTGCTGTAGCTCCTTTCTCTTAAGTTTTTCTGAACTAGATAACTGTACTCTTTTCCTTCACATGTAAATATTTGCAGATGTGTTGCTATTACTAATGTGCATGTCTGTGGATTCTCTGTGTGGGCAAATGCTTGCTATAGACTTTAGAAAATAAAAACAATGCCTCTTCTCAAATTGCTGCATGCTGACCTATATCTTACTGATGCTTGAGCCTTTAAAAAAACTTTTCCCAGAGAAACATCTGAGTATCGATTTTCAGCCAAGCTTGTCTCTCTCAGAAAGGTCACAATTTTTAAATGAGAGTACCCTTTTATGTGATTTTCTAGCACATCTGTATTTTTTCCAGCTAAATATAAGAGGTTAAAAATCAATCTTGGGTGAAAACATCCAAGTGAAAGTACAGGTTTTTTTTTTTTCTCAAATATTAAAACTATTCTAAGAAATACTAAATAAAGTATTTGGGGAATGCAATAGGATCTAATATGCTTTGGAAATATTAGCCATTTAATTTTAATTGCACTCTTGTAATCTTAGCTCACAGATGCTCTAGCAGGAAGATTTAAAGATTGAGGCTACCTTATACAAAGAGATCATACATCAAACAAACAAACAAAACAAACAACAACAACTACAAAACAAAAATGTTATGAGTCTTCAAGTTAGGTCAGATGGCATTGTGGCTTACAGAAACAAACGTAAGGTTGGAAGTAAGCTTACCACTCTGCATACTTACCCTCTTGTATTTCCCTAGAAGATATTAGGGCTCTCGGGCTTTATTGCTAGGTTATGTTACAAGTCTAAGAAGGTTTGTATATGTACTTAGTATCCTAAATTGTGCATCTTAAGCTGTTACAACTATAGTCATATTTTCTCAAGAAACCATCTAAGCCTGGACTATGGATTCTAAGGAAGACTTGACTTTGCTCACTTGAAGAAGAGGCATACACAAAGGATGGGGGTGAGCCTTTGATTGCTGAGAACTAGAAAATGAAACATGATCTTAATTGCTGTGACCTGATAGAAGATAACTTCTCAAATAACAGGAGGAGCTCAGGCAAGACCTAGCAAAACTAGACCATCTGACACTTTGATTTAAGTCAACGGATATTTTGAGTAGAGAACTTAGCCACAACATTGTTACTTACATAATTGCCACATAGAAATTAATTATTATTTTTCATGTATTAAATTTTGGTAATTGGTTTTGTAACAATAGAGTACTAATAGTATGGTTATGATAAAGTAATTCAAATAAATGTGTCAAGTAGCATCTTTCTCATTAACATTTCATTCTTAAATAAATTACTTGGAATTATACTTCAAACTATGATGTATGTATTTAACCATATTTTAAGATTCTTATTTTATGAGCACTAAAACAGACTCTGATTTATTTTCTCTAAGTAAAACAAAACCCTCAACCCATATTAAAACATTAGTCATCACTCATTCAATATTGTAATTAAAACACAATGAACTACAAACTGTGGTCTTTTTTAAAAAATGGAAACAAAAATAACCCTGCCTCATGGTGCACTAAAGAGCAAAGAAATGATCACAAGAAAGGATTAAATTTTCATTGTTTCATTAAGTGATTACCTAATTGTTTCTTATTCTTATAAACTTAACTACTCAATGTCACAGTAAGAATTCCATTTGGCTTCTTTGTAATTGAATTTTTAAAGGTTATTTCAAAATCACAACATTGACAGAGGAAGGAAGGGCTCATGGTGTTCCATTCTTTTGTGAGGAGATATTGGCAACTGATAGCTTTTGGAGGAAAGTATTCTTTTGGGGTGTGGTCCCTGGGAAGCTACTCAGTAGATGGTCTTACATTTATTCACATAAAAGCCGCATTAAGTGAACTCTGAGCTTTCTAAAAAGGATTTGGTGAAATTGGGCTGGAAAAGTTGCATGGGAAATACTGAAGGCTGGGGAGGATTGGTGAGTAGGTATGGGGGATGCATTTGATTAAAATATATTATATGCAGATATGAAATTCTGAAACAATTAAGTATAAAAGTTCAAAGAAATATACCATTAGTGTGGAGCTCAGTAACTATATCAAATAACTTGTCTGCTGTTTACTTCTGATTAACAGACTAAGAAATATTTCCAAAATAATTTAATTAGCAAGCATCAGCATATCTAACTAAAAACATTAAGGCCAAAATAATTGTTTCTCTGAGCTTATCTGGACTGAGAAGAATTTCAGTAGCATATTAATTCCAACACAAATTGTTATTTTGTTATGTTTAGTCTACATGTTCTGTCTATTGTCTCATTTATATCATAATTTCATTGGGGAATTTGATATTTCCTATTATTATTCTAGCATGCATGCAGATGCACTTCACTGAAACAATCATTATGAAAACATGTTGGTAAAGAATATTTGAATACAGGATTATACTATAACTAATGTATAAATTAAAAAAAATGACCTTCATAAATATACAAGTCAGTGATTCTTACTTATCTGATTAACAAAGGACTGAGAGATTTATATAGCCAGTCAGAGAATATTGAGATTGATTGGCTAATAAATGAAAAATTAGTGTCATACAGCAACTAAAAGATTTGGGATGCTCTTCTACTGGAAGAAAATCAGTCATCTTTATTATATGGCATTCTTTTAGATGTCAGTACTCAATTATTATTTCTGTTACAGTTAGCTGAGGGTCACCCACTCTGCTGTCAGCTTCCCATAATTGACTAACTTAGGTTACTTGCAGTTTCCACAGAATTAGGCATTTCCCAGGAACTTTATCAGTTATGACTCTGGAGGGAGGAATCACATCCTTCCCAAGATTTCCTTTTTAAATACCCAGGAGCTGCATGTTTCCTACATGACAGATGTGATAAGGTTAGAGATCATAATTGTCTAGGTGAGCAAAGGGATCCTTGCAAGAAAAATTGTGAAGTGGAAGACTCACTACCAACGTAAGGCGATGTGTAGAAGTCAAGTAATGGCTTTGAACATTTATGTGGGCTTTGATTTTAAAATGCAGGAAGATTATATTAAAGCAAGGAAATCAAAGAACCAATGGCTTTCCTTATAGCTTTCAAAAAAGGCCTCTACCTTTTCATCGCTTAATTTTAACTCATGAGACTTCTGGCAGACTTATGATTCTTATGATCCCTTTACTAGAATTTTATATTCAAATATAGAGTATATTTTTAAATGCCACAGTTTAAAATTAGTATGTAGTTGAAAGACCAAATGTTCTTTTTTTGCCACAAATAAGACTGTTATTTAAATTGAGTTTCATTTTCTTAAAATTTTTGTTTGGCAGAATACTAAATACTTTCAATTAGTTAATTGTAGATTACTTTGTGGCATCTAATAAACATTATAAATATATAAGACTTACATGAAAACATAGCATTTAAACGAACTAAAGTTTATTTTGAGTAATTATAGTTTGCTATTATGTTTTATAGTTAAATCAACTAATTGTTTTTAAAGATGTGACTTACAAATATGTTATTCTCTGTAGCTTGTACATCGTTTGTGTCTTAGCTACTTTTCTACTGATGTAACAAACCTCCAAAGCAAATTATAAAAATAAAAGCCAAAATTATTGGGACTCAAGAGCACTAGAGGGTTAGACTCCATGATCATTATAGCAGGAAATATGACAGCAGTCAGGCTGGCATGGCACTGGAACAATAACTGAGAGCTGCATCCTGATATGAGCTATGCAGGTTGGAAGTAGTGGAGGTAACTGAGGATGGCTTGAGCTTTTGAAACATCAAAGCCAGGCTCCAGTGACACACCTTCTTCAACCAACGCTCAACTACTAATCAGTAGTCCCATCAACTTGGGGCCAAATATTCAAACATAGAAAATATGAGGACCAATCCACACCCTGTTTTTCCCATCCCCCAGCTTATGGCCATATGATAGTGCAATTAATACAATATCAATTGTATCCATAGTCTATGATGGTCTCAACACTCTTTAAAGGTCTAAAATGTCTTTGGCCACTCAGAACAATATCTCAATTGTATCCCCCTAAGGGGAACAATTAACCCTTAAGAAAAAAAAGAAAGAAAAATAGAAAAGATAAAAAAGGAAAAAGAAAAAAAAAACAGTAATCTGTATCCTTCCCACATACACCTCCTCACATTCCTGGCCTCAGAGGGATGATTTGACAACCCTTTATTCTAATATCTTTCCTGACTCTGAAGCCAGAACATGGTTGATAACCCAAGTTCTACTGCCTGTTCAGGATGGCATCTGAATCCCTTCCTGAACTAAATCCCCTTATCCTTTCCTCTCTTGAATACCATCAATAAATTTCGCTGCACCCTCCCCCCCCCCAAAAAAAAAAAAAGGAAAAGGCAAGTCCTAAGGTTTTTTTCTGTTCACACATTACTGGACTGGCTGGGTGAGGTCTCACCCAGAGTGCCCCACTCCCTTTGTCCCATCACTCTAAATCAACACTAAATTTTCTGGTGCTTCTTTATTCTTCAAAGTGTTTGTTTTGTATTTTGTTTGTTCCATTTACTAATAGCCATAGGACTCTCTATGTTAGGTTGATTTGAAGTTACCTCTGGCAGTGAAATTAGTCCCAAACTCTTCAGTTTACTCTCAGGCTGATTCTTAGGAGATGGTCAAAAGTAGCTACAATCTTTGTGGAAATATTTTAAGAGTGCTCTCTAGCCCAGTTGCTAATATTGTTCCCCTCTGAAGCCTCTTGATCTGGGCCTCCATAGTTCACATTGCCCTCAGGTCTACTTGCTTTCAAGCTCCTAGTAGGATGGCTCTTTTTGTTCTGCCTACAGTATTCAATCAGCTTTTCTAGCCCAACATCCTAAAGTCTTACACATTTATCCCCATACGGCATGCTTTCCCCATTTTTTTTATTGCTAGCAATTTCTCTTTATACTTATATGGGCCTATGTGATATGCAAATGTATTTAGAATTGCTATATTCTTTTAACAAATGTACCCCAGTGTCTGCTGTAACCATGTTTAACATGACTTCTACCATACTAGACATATGTTCAGGTGGCTTTCAAATTACAGTGAATATATGGATTTGTAGACCCAGTTATGTTGAAATATAATGCAAAACTGGGATGAAGGCACAGGGGAAACTAAAAGTCATAGCTTGTGCATACAGTGCCTTGAAGCACTAATCACACCACTGGGTCACAACTGGGAATCTTCCTCTGCATAGTTGTACAATAACATAAATACAATGAACATCATTAGATTGGTGGAAATTGAAAATTTGCTATTTGACATCGTTTCTAATGAGTACTTCCAGGAATGTAAAACCAAAAAGGGAAATAAGAGATTGAATCATTATGCATCAAGGCAACTGTGTGTCCTCCGTCCTCCCTTGCCAACTCTTGGCTGTTGTTTGATTGGAATATATATTTTCCATTCCTTTGATTTTACTCTCTGCACATCATTAAGGTTAAATCTGACATATTATAGGTACTATATAGTTGAGTTATATAGTTGAGTAATTTTTTCTTCTCTTTATCTGTAACCCACTTTGTATTCTCGTTGGTGAGTTTAGTCAATTTATATGGAAAGCTATTACCAAGACACTGACTAGTTGTTTTAAGAATGGCAAAATGTCATTTTATCTTTCCAGGAATAGCAAAGGTGATTTTCATTTGCACATTTTCCAAACTACACAATATTTATTTCTTAGTATTTTATTTACATTTTCTTCCTTTGAGAATATTTTCAGGGTTCATTGATATTTATTTATCTTCCTTGATATTAACCTTTTCAAATATTTGTAAATAGTACCAAAATAAGAAAATAATTTTAAATTAATAAATTGATTTATTTTCTTACACTCCATATTTATTATTTATTTATTGTGCATTTATTTGTTTCCTTTTCATATTTATTTATTTGTTGTTTATTATGCATTTATTTGTTTCATTTCGTTATCACTTTGTCTTGAATATTATAGTTCTTTACAACTTAAAATACAGAACTACTACTCCTTTAATTCATGATCTTATTTCAAAGTCGTGTTTCATATTTTATGGGCTTTAAAGTACTTTTCAGTTGCAGATTCACCTGGTTGATCTCCCCCAGAATTCCTGCAAGGATCTTGAATGATTAGGCTTCACATTAAAATAATTATTATATTAATAATATTAAGCCTTATTTGCTTTACAAACTACTCATGTTTATAATATTCAATGTATCAATATTTTACATTTGCCTTAGATTTATCCCTGTGAATGTTGTGTTTCTGAAGCTATTTTAAATAGTATTTTATTTCGAAATCCAACTTTCATTGCTGGTATATAGAATACAATTCACACAATAGTTCTAGCGATTTAGATGTTCTAACATAATTATGTCATATATAATGAAATTTTACATTTTCCTTTCCAAATTCTATGCCTTTTGCATTTAAGTCTTGCTCCATTGCACAGGATAGAATAGTCACTGCAATATTAACTAAGCTTAATATGATAACTCTTTGGGGCCTAGGATTGAGGGTAAAAAAAAAATATCATTGTTTTTATTTTTTAAAGTTAGGTACCATTTTTCAGGTGATAGAATTTTTTTTTATTTTAGTTTTCTGAGAAGTTTGCTCTTGCTCCTGTGTCTTTTCTTTGTTCTTTTAAATCAGAAATAGATTTTGAATATCTCATATGCATTTTCTCTCATGTTTAATGATCAGTTTCTCATTGTGTATTACTTTGTAACATCCAACACATTTCCATATTCTCTCTCTCTAATCTTTGCAAAACCTAAAACATTTTTAATTAATTGAACAAAATCCTTTTCACTAGAAAATATGACTTAGTCAGTTTTTAATTTACTAAGATTTGTTTTACTGTCCAGAATATGGATTTTGAATAAAAGTTCTTTATGAACTCGAGGAAAATATATATTATATTCTTGGCTCAATATTCTACAAATTTTAGGTTGATAATCCAGTACTCTACATATTTTCTTAAAATATACTTCATGGTTCTGTTGATATGGAAAATATATTATCAAAAGGACTAACTCTACATTTCCATTTTCATGGTTTTGCTGATTGGACTCTGACAGTCTATATTTGGGAGCAAATCATTTAGTGTTTGACATTTCAGTTAATCTTCAACCCTTTTGTCATTATAAAATATGCTTTTTGTTTCTTAGAAATATCCTCAGGAACTTCCACTGGGTACTATTTCTATATCATTGTACACTTTCTTTTGATTAATATTTTCATTATATATGATGTTTCATGATTTAAGTTTCACTTTGTCTGCATATGAAGTTTGTTTTTTAATATGCAATCCATAGTTAACTATTGCTCCTTGACTCAACTTTACATTCTTTGCCTCATCAATAGTTATATTTGCATCCCAATTTGCATCTTAGTATGTTTGACTTATTAACATTAATGTACGCATAATATCCTCATTATGCTGTGAAGTGTCCAAGTGTTTTATGAGCAGCCAGCACCCTGTAGGCTAGCTCACTATACCACATTCACATTGATTCACCCTGTAATAAAACAGTATACCCATTGAACACCTGCAATATATTATTCCTGGCAATAAATAATATGGTATTCATGATTTCATTAACTTCTCTATTTTCACATTCTGAAAGTGAGGAAATGCAAAGAGTTCAGACCAATAGGGATGTAGGCTTCTTTGTTAGAAGAGAAACAGTCCAACTCGTAAAAAGAGTTAGATTACAGACTTTCTTACCTAAGATAATTTACAGAAAACATCAACTAAATTTCAATGAGAAAAAATATAGAAGCCACTCTGATAATTTCTTATAAATATTGTTTATTATTATGGATTTAGTGGTTTTTGAGACAGTTGGAAGGGAGGAGCTAGCATATATTTCTGAGATACATTTCTTTCTAAGGGAATGTCTGGTAATGCAGTACATCATGAGATAGATGCTGCAGATCACCACACCTCTGTATTGACCACCGTTCATTTCCAGAAGGAGACCTTAAAGCTTTAGTAAAACTGGAGGACTCCATCTGCTGTTTGTCACTGCCCTAGTGTCTTCCGTCAGCAGTCTTACCTCATTTTTTTCTGCATCCCCAGCCTCATTCATGTGACTTTTGCCAGTACAATTTGCTGGCACTTTGGGGGTTTGAGATAGTTCTCAAGTTTTTCTGTGTTTAGGACAAAGAACAGTTAAAATAGAAGGATGCTGAATTGACAACAGAGAATTATCAGAATCTTTACTAGTGCTATTTTAGCATCTTTCTTTTACAATATTTTAGCCAGTAACCTTGTGTATCTCCTATTGGGTGCATATGAAAGGATTTCCTTTGGACAGATGCCTAGAATGTAACAGCTCACAGTGTGTATCTATGTTACATCCTCACAGATGGTGCCACATAATCCTCCACAAGCATTTGTTTTCATGGGGTGTCACTGCAGTAGGATGGAGGAAGAAAAGAACTACTTACAAATGTTTTTAGGAGCATAAGCTCTTGTCCCTTTATTTATATTATAAATATTTATATATTGTACTTATATTGACCCTTTTGTATATTTTATTTATGTTTGTGTTTGGATATTGGCTGTGAGCCAACTCAAAGAAATCTGAAAGTGTGGTAAGTGTGGTAGGCTCTTGATAATTTAGTCTAACCCTTTATAGATCTATCACCAACCCCAAGCAACCAAGAAAGAAAGGAAAAAAAATGTTTTAGTGTCTTCTCTAACTGATACAACAAGAGAGCCTATGGTATGTATATGTAAGTCTGTGAAATAGCTGTATTATTCTTACCACTTGGTCTCATAATCAGTTGAGGCTTAGGTACTAAGTACTTTGGTAGAGATCATAATTCTAATTAAGCAGTATGCAGAAGACCCCAAGTCAGACACACACATACACACAAATTATAAACCCTTAGAAATTCTGCAGAAAACTTCTTTCCTGACTGAAAAACTCTGTAGAACCTTGTATCATTTCTTGAATGACACTTTTACCCTTTTCAATATTGGCATGTATATTAGAAGGAACTCAGACTCAGGAAATATAAAGGCTTAGATATGTGTTAAAATATGAGTGCCATCCTTATGTGATGTGTCACATTGGCACAATCTAGGATCTCCTAAGAAGATAGTCTAAATGATAGATTATTGTCATTGGGTTGTCCTTAGGCCATATTCATGGGAAATGGTCTTAATGAGTTTAATTGAAATGGTTTAATTGAGTTGTGAGACAACTCAGCCCATGGTGTGTGTTATCATTGCCTAGTACTGAACCAAGAGTAAAGAAATCCAAGTGACCATAAGCAAGCAAGCAAACGAGAATGCATTCATTTGTTTCTTTCTGCCTTTGACATGTAATGTGTACAACTCCCTTAAGCTCTTGCCACTGTGCCTTCCTGTGTCTTCTCTATAAATAGGGACTGCAACCAGGGACTGTAAGCCAAATATATATGTACATACATATATATTTGCTAAGGTATTTTTTTTATAGAATCAGTAATAAAACTACAACATCCCCAATTTACTATGTATGAGACATATATATGAGTTATTTAGTTAAGCTCTCTGGATTTTACCCTAATTTCTATTAATCAGGTATGAGAATTATATATAAAATATTATTTAGCACACAGTTTAGCATATAGTTCCAGCACTAGTTATGCGTCCACATATAATGCAAATTGATCAAGAATAATAAATATCATCGCTAACGAAAGTTAAATCCTGTGATGTGTTTATGGTGAAATAGGTTGGAATGATGCCTCAAGAGGTAAAGGCACCTGCAGGAAAGCCTGACACCCTGTGTACTATCCCTAGAACCCACATAATGGAGGGAGAAAATCAAGTTGTCCTCTGATCTTCAAGAGCTGTCTGTGACATCTGTGCCTACAAACATGGACACACAGAGCTGGTAAAAACATGGACACCTGGTGTTCACATTTGACACTTGTCCAAGTCAAAGATCAAATACTATCTTCTTTTCCCTTCATAAAAGAAAAAAAAGTTGCAAAGAAGGAAAAATATTTGAAGACAGAAAAGAGAGGTTGAACAATTGTACATCTAGAAGCCCACCGAATCCACTGTAGAATGTTTTTTACTTTAACACCATGTTTCATATCATTTGGAAAGTTGGTATATAACACACTATCACTATACTTTGTCTGTGTAGCCACAATGCAGATGAAATAATTGTGCTAAGCCTACTCATGGTGGTCATAGTACAGGGAGAGGGATATCCCTTTAATTCATGATGAAAAATGATGCTTTTTAAACGAAATTTTAGACTTTTCATTTGCCAGTGTGGCTCAATTGACTAGATATTTTGTGTAAATATTAAGTACTTTTTCCTTAGTGTGAGCCAAAAAAAACTCATTTCATTTATGTACTATAACATATTCTTAACAAACATCCCTATACTTAGAGCACCAAAATATAATTCTTTGAATAATACCTTAATATAGGTAATATATTTGGTATAGTTAAGCTGCATTGGTTCATAGTTTTATACAACCTGCTTGAGAAGTCTTCTTGGGGGTACTATATATGTCAGGCTTGTGTAACTTGAGACACCAATTTAGGCGTGTTTAGACTTTATTCAGAAATTTGGTTTTTATAAGATAATTTCTGGATGAATAAGGAATGTCTTTCATTTTATAATATGGAAGAGATAGATGTATGCAATGGAAAGTGTCAGTAAGTTTCACCTTATTTATCCCTCACCAGAAAGGATGTTCCATCAATTGTTCCTTTTTGCTTTGTTATATTTTGTAGCTAAGAAGTCAAACCAGTCCTTTACACAGACCAAGCAAGCTGGCCTCTGCCACTTAGTTCCACCCACTGATATTGAGTTGAGACATCATTTTGTTATTTTTTAAATTATTTTCTTTATTGAAAACATTTTAAAACTCCATTAGAATAGCTTACTGTTACCATTTTTTTAAATCACTGTTTTATCTCATAATAAGCACATGATTGAAGACTCAGCAGAGAATGGAATGAATATGTTTATTTCTGTGGATTTACATCCTGGATGCATCTTGCCTTTCAGAGGTACTAATGATCAGCAGTCTCTACAATGCCCAGCTCTAAAACAGCACTTCAGACCATGAGAGTCACTGTGACACTTGTGCAGATAAATAGTATGAATATTAATGTTGCCGCTGGGATTCCAGCTCTGGTTTCACATTTGCATGCCATGCGGTTGTCGTTCTAAAGTGTGCTGTTATAGATAAATGTTGGCCAGAAGGTATTTTCATGACTTTTTCTGTTTACATGTTGTTAGTGAAATGAAGCATTCCAGGATCATAGTAATCGCTGCTAATGGGGAGAAACACAGCATGAGCCATTCCTATCCAAGAAGAATAAAGCATCGACATACAGGCTTAGTTACGCATTCAGTTATGGGCGACTTGAACTGCTTGAAAATGTGTTTCATTTTCAACAAAAGGTTTAAAATATTTAAAATTATTTATTGGCTCAGTATCTAAAAAACAATGGAAAGTGCAGGTTTATTTGAGACATTTGTGTATATTTTAATTTGTCCACACTTAATAGAACAAACGTTATCTAACTAAATCAGTTTGACCACTCTTGAGCATAGCAAATGTAATAGGCACTAAGGAAGGGATTATTAACTTAATGGGGATAATGTTACAAAATTCTCCCTGCCAGATCTCTTTCCCATGTTGCTGGGAAACTCAAAATTATGAGTGAAACAGGATTCAATTTGATTGCATAGGAATACTAAAAGGAGGCATCCGTAGCTGTCTCTTAGGGCATGAGTTCACTTGTTCCCTAAAAACCTTTGCTGAATCTGAAAGTTTGCTTTTTGCTGTGGTACTTTCAACAGGGAAGCTTCACCATAAACCCTTTGCTAACTGCTCATCCTCCTGTATATGTTCCCTTTGGAATTATTGGCAAGAGCACAGGTTTCTTATAGCTGAACTTTACAATGTTAGCAGCTTGTCATGACTTTGCACTTGATACACAATCTTGATGAATTCACACCTGAACACACAGTTCTGAGGTATTCGTGATGAAAAGCAGTTTCCCCCTTTGATTCTACATCCTTCCTTCCTTTCTTCCTCTTCTCCCTCTTCCTATCATCTTTGGTACATACTGTTGCAGTTAGACCTAATGTCAAAACAATGAGTGTCTAATTGTCTGAGTTTCATATACCAAAATATGGAGATGGAAATTTTATTTTTCCTGTATAATCATTTGTTTTGCTATAAAGAAATGAAGAAAATTTTTTTTGTGTGTGTGAAAAAAGTCTCCTAGCATTGTTTCTCCTCATTTTGCAAGAACAAGCGAATGAAAGTAAGAGACCTAGTTAAGGTAAAACGGATATTTGTGTATATAGGCTCCAGAATTTGCTGCTTTGCTTTATGTTCTCTATTCCAAAACGAAAAATTAATAAATAATGCCATGGGAGGCTGTAAAAATTAACAAATCATGACACGGGAGGGTGTAAATATATGAATATATATTTAAGTAGGCCATTAAATAATAAATTAATTTGTTTAAAACATAAATTATAGAGTACGGTAAACAATACAGAAGAAACAAAACCGTGTTAGGGCTTTTTTATTTATGATTTTACAGACAAAATTTAAATTTTTTTCCTTTAAGAAAATCTACTTGCATTTTTCAAGTAATATTTTAATAAGCAATGCCAACAAAATAATTTTGTTCCAGAACATCAACACATCGGATGCAAATTAAAATTCAGATATATAATTTAAATGTCAACTTGTAGGCAAAATACTTATTTATAATGTATAATGTAAGTATATGAACAACTAAAATAGATTTTGATAATATTTTGAAACCATTTTTTTAAAATTATTTTTATTTATTATAATCATCATTATTATTTAATTTATATATAATCTAGCCATTGCCCTACTCATGGTCCCACACATACACAGTTCCTCATCCTATTCTTTCTGTCCCTGTCTCCGAGAGAATATTAACCCCCCCCCCTCCCTGGGCCTCAAATATCTGAGGATTAGGCACATCTTCTCCCACTGCAGGTAGACCAGGCAATTCTCTGCTGTATATGTGTTAGGGGACTCAGACCAGCTTCCTGTATGCTCCTGGTTGGTGGCTCCTTGTTTAGGAGCTCTCAGGGGTCCAAGTTCCTTGAGCTTGATGGTCTTTCCATGGGGCCACCTTCCTCTTCTGCTTCTTCCATCTTTCCCCTAGTTCAACCATAGGAGTCGCTGACTTCAGTCCACTGCTTAGGTGTGAGTATCTGCATCTGTCTCAATCAGCTACTGGTTGAGCCTCTTAGAGGACAGCCATGCTAGATTTCTATCAGTAAGCACATCATTGCATCTGTAATAGTGTCAGGCCTTGGTGCCACCCATGAGATGGATCCCAGTTTGACCCTGTCACTGAACTTCATTTTCTTCAGTTTCTTCTCCATTTTTGTTTCTGCAGTTCTTTTAGACAGGAACCATTCTGGGTCAGAAATTTTGGCAGTGGGTTGGTAACCCTATTCCTCCACTTTAGGCCCCGTCTATTTACAGGAGGTGGGCTCTTTGAATTGCCTCTCCCCACTGTTAGGCATTTCATCTAATCTCATCCACCACCGAGTCCTAAGAGTGTTTCACCTCCCAAGTCTTTCTAGAGGATACACTACTTCCCACTCTGGAGGCCACAAATTCCCATTCATTCTGTTGGCCCTCTGGGGTTCTCTCCTATCTCCCACCCCCCACCGCCATACCTGATCCTGTTCCACTTTTCCTCTCCCTGTCCCCTCTCCCACTCAGGTTCGTTCCTCCCTCCCTCTGCCTCCAGTGATTATATTCTTCCCCCTTCTAAGTATGGTTGAATCACCCTCACTTTTTGTTAAACTTCTTAAGATCATGGATTTAACATTGATTTGTGGTATCTGTCTAGAAAACCATCTATTCCATCTAGATTTTCCTGTTTTGTTGAATATAGTCTTTGTAGTAAAAGCTGATTTTTTTTTTAATTTCCTCGGTTTCTGTTATTATGTCTTCATTTTCATTATTGATTTTGTTAATTTGAATACTGTCTCTATGTCCTTTATTTAGTTTGGCTAAAGGTTTATCTATCTTGCTGATTTTCTCAAAGAACCAACTTTAGGTTTTGTTGATTTGTTTCTAATTGATTAATTTCTGCCCTGAGTTTGATTCTTTCCTGCAGTCTACTCCTCTTGGATGTGTTTGCTTCATTTTGTTTTAGTGTTCAGGCGTGCTGTTAAGTTGCTAGTGTAGGATCTCGTCAATTTCTTTAGGAAGACACTTAGTGCTATGCATATTCCTCTTAGCACTTCTTTCATTGTGTCACGTAAGTTTGCACATGCTGTGTCTGCATTTTCATTGAATTCTAGAAAGTGTTTATTTATTTATTTATTTATTCCCTGACCAAATTATCATTTCAGTTTTCATGAGTATGTAGGCAGCTGTTTTGTGGTTTGTTGTTATTGTTGTTGTTTAGGGTGAAATGTTCTGTATATATTTGTCAAATCCATTTGATTCATAATTTCTATTAGTTTCAACATGTCTTTATTTAGTGTCTGTTTCAATAACCTGTCCCTTGCTTAGACTCAGGTGTTGAAGTCTCCCACTGTTATTGTGTTTTGAGCTTTAGTAAAGTTTCTTTTATGAATGTGGGTGCCCTTGCATTTGGGGCATAGATGGTCCGACTTCAGTCTTCATCTTGGAGGATTTTTCCTTTTGTGTGTATGAAGTGCCCTTCCTTTTCTTTTTTTCTATTTTTTCTTTTTTATAAGTCATTCTTTTTTTAAATTTTTATTAGGTATTTTCTTCATTTATATTTCCAATGCTGTCCCAAAAGTCCCCCATACCCTCCCCCCTCCGCCCACTCCTCTACCCACCCATTCCCACTCCTTGGCCCTGGCATTCCCTGAACTGAGGCATATAAAGTTTGCAAGACCAATGGGCCTCTCTTCCCAGTGATGGCCGACTAGGCCCTCTTCTGATACATATGCAGCTAGAGACACGAGCTCTGGGGGTACTGGTTAGTTCATAATGTTGTTCCACCTATAGGGTTGCAGACCCCTTTAGCTACTTGGTTACTTTCTCTAGCTCCCCCATTGGGGGCCCATTTCTCTTTAGATAACTTTTAGTTGAAAGTCTTTTTTATTGGAGATTAGAATGGTTACAACAGCTTATTTCTTGGGACCATTTGCTTGGAAAACATTTTTACTGCCTTTTACTCAGATAGTGTCTATCTTTGTCATTGTAGTAGGTTTCTTCTTTCTTTCTTTCTTTCTTTCTTTCTTTCTTTCTTTCTTCCTTCCTTCCTTCCTTCCTTCCTTCCTTCCTTCTTTCTTCCTTTCTTTTTGAGACAAGGTTTCTCTGTGTAACCTTGGCTGTCCTGGAATTAACTCTGTAGACCAGGCTGGCCTCTAACTCAGAAATCCGCCTGTCTCTGCCTCCTAAGTGCTGGGATTAAAGGTGTGCGCCACCACTGCCTGGCTTGTAGTATGCTTCTTATATGCATTAAAATGCTATAACCTGCTTGTATATCAAGTCTGTTAACTTACCTCTTTTTATTGGGAAATTAATTCTGTTGATGTTGAAAGACATTAAAGACAGATGATTGTTAGTTCCTGTTATGTTTATAGTTGGAGGTGGCATTATGTGGTTGTGATTCTCTCCTTTTGGGTTTGTTGTGAGATGATTAAGTTTTTGTTTTTATTTTGGTGTAGATACCTTCTTTGTTTTGGAGTTTTCTCTGTAAGGGTGGATTGATAGATATACATTGTTTAAAGTTGGTTTTGCCATGGAGTATTTTGATTTCTCCATCTACAAAAGATTGAGAGTTTTGCTGGTTATAGTAGTCATGGATGGCATTTGTGTTTTTCTACGGTCTGCATGACACCTTTCCAGGATCTTCTAGCTTCTAGAATCTCTGTTGAAAAGTCTGGTGTAATTCTGATAGGTCTGTCTTTCTATGTTACTTGGACTTTTTCCCTTACAGCTTTTAATATTCTTTCTTTGTTCTGTGCATTTAGTGTTCTGATTATTATGTGATGGGAGGATTTTCTTTTCTGGTCCAATCTATTTGGTGATATGTAGGCTTTGTTTTTATTTATGGGCATTTCTTTCCTTTGATCGGGGAAGTTTTCTTCTACAATTTTGTTGAAGAACTTTTTTGGTCCGTTGAGTTGGGAATCTTTGCTCTCTTTTATTTCTAATATTTTTTAGGTTCAGTATTTTCATTGTGTTCTGAATTTCCTGGATATTTTGGGTTAGAGCTTTTTATATTTTGTATTTTCTATGACTGATGTGTCAATATCTTCTGTGGTATCTTCTAAGCCTGTGATTCTCTCTTTTATCTCTTACATTCTTTTGGTGATGCTTGTATCTGTAGCCCTGGATCTCTTTCCTGGGTTTTCCATTTCCAGGATTGCCTCCATTTGTGATTTCATTATTGCTTTTATTTCCATTTTTGGGGTCGTGTTCTGCTTTTTTTTTTTTTTTCAATTCCTTCACCTGTTTATTGTTGTGTTTTTCTGTATTTATTTGGAATTTATTCCTTTTCTATTTAAGAAATTCTACATTTTAACTGTTTAAATTTCTACGTTTTAACTGTTTTTCTCCCTGTGAGTAATCTATCTCTTCCTTAAAGGACTTTATTATATTTGTGCGATGGGAATTTAGGTCAGCTTCATGTTTTTCAGGTGTGTGTTGTGGTATCCAGGGCTTACTGTGGTGGATGAACTGGGTTCTGATGGTGCCAATGTATTTTAGCTTCTGTTGCTTATGGTCTTGTGCTTGCCTCTCACCATCTGTTTATCTCTGGTATTAACTGGCCTCTGTGTCATTGAGCCTGACTCCTGTAGCCTTGGTTGCAACAGATCTCTTGGGAGTCCTGTGGCTCTGGCTGTAGCAGATCTCCTGTAGAGACCTCCACACCATGGCTTGTTGAGAGGAACAGACATGCTGATCTGTCTCAGTGGTGGTGCAGACTGGAAGAAAAATAGGATTTTCATAGAGTGGAGGGATCCTACTTCCTCTGGGCTCCTTGGGGATCTTAGCTGCTATGGTTATTTGGGTGGGTGTCTTACGTGTTGCCCTGGGGGTATCAGGTCTCCTGGGATACTTCCAGATTGTGGGGCACTGAGAGGGGCAGACACACTGTTCTGCCCCATTGGAGGTGCAGACTGGAAACACCACTTTTTTCGTTTTTTTAATTTACACTACTCATGATATAGGCTATTTAATGTATTTGATACTCTCATTCATTATTTATGCTTTTTACCGTTAATTTATGATTTAAATTTGATAAGTTTTTAATTGGAGCTATTATGAAAAATATGAAATTCACTTTAAGATTGATATAGTTTACTTAAAGATGTTATTGAAAAGGATAAATTTTTGGTTCTCCTTTCAAATGGCGATCACCTAAAAAGCTTAAAACACTGGAGATAAAACTTTTCTGTAACACTTGTCAACAGACAAGAGTTTAGCAGGGATGAAGCACCATTACAGAGCTGGCCTGACATGCTTGAGGCCTTGCATACAAGCAAAAAACAAAGAACAAAACAAAACACTAAAAGCAAAAAAGCAAAACACACACACCACACACTCACACACACTACAATAATAATCTCAGGGCAGTTTACAAAACTAAATATGTACATACTTTAAACATGTTTTCTGAATAATTAGAAGTGTTCTTAGTTTGTGTAATGATTCAGTGATATTTAATTTAATGAAATTCAGTGTCACCAATGTAATGTTCTATGTTCATGAAATATAGATATGTCATACTTTGGCTACATTTTGTCTCCCTATCACCCTTGCACACATGTGTTTGGTTTTACCCTGGTTCTTCTTATTTTCTATTTAAAATTTGTACCCATATGTATTATTTTTGAATGTGAGAATATTCAATAATTTTTGTTTTAATAAATTTACTCCATGCTATAACCTTCAGTTCCATATACTTTCTTGTGGATAATGAGACTTTCTTGTTCATAATGGTTGAGTAATACTTCTTTTGTATGCCTAGTTTATTTCCTGTCCTTAAGTGCCCACCAGGACTTCTTCTATATGTTGGATGCTGGGAACAGGGATCCCATGCATCTGCATGTGCAGGTGCCTCTTTTTTCCACTGAAATTCATCTCCTTTGGGTGCACATCCAAGAGTAGTATGGCTACATCTTGCAATAGTTTCTTAATGACTTTACTTAGCTAAAAGTTTGATAGTGATCCAGTTCCCTACTTTGTGCCATCATTTCTTTTAATTTGGTTAATTGTTTGACCTGTCATTTTATACATGAAGTGGGACAACAGGGTGTATATACAGTGTGAGTAAACACCATGGTTTATATACAGTCTGAGAAGTGTTATCCATGATAATGTGTGATTACAATGTGAGTAGTGTGGTCCACTAGAGTGCATATATATAGTCTGAACAATGTGGTCCACCACAGTGTACAACATGAGCAGCATGATCCAGTATGGTGTGTATATACAGAGTGAACAATGCGATCCACCAGAGAGTCTATACAGTCTGAGCTGTATGTTCCACTACAGTATGAATGTATGATGCTAGCAGTGTGGTCCACTCTAGTGTCTGAATACAATCTGAGCAGTGTGGCCTAGCACACTTTGTGCTGGTAGGAATGCTATGTGTGCTGTCCATAGATGCTCTGCAGAGCACTGCAAAACTAGCCGATCTGGGGAAGGAAGGAAATATTTAATTTAAGTAAATTTGTTTACACATGTGTTTGTTACTATGCTCTAGGACAAATTATTTGCCTTCTCCATCGATACATTTCAACAATAGAATGATGATTGCGTGAAGATGCATTGTGTTTTTAATGTACCTATGTGCAAGCTTACATTGAAGAGCATTGATGGTGATAAATAACAGTAAGGCATGTCTGGATTATGAGTTTAAATTTTTTTAGTGATAGCTTCAAAATGACAGATGACAGTAACAGAAATGTTGAGGCTTAAAACTATGTCATTTTTATGAACCAAACACATTTTATGTGCAATAACCTTACTACAAAAATTGTATATTCAAATATTTTGAGACATAAATTTGTTTGTTGTGATGATTTTTCAAACATTTGCAAATGATGTCAAAAATAATTGCCACAAACCTATTGCTGCCATCAACAAATAATTGCTAAAAGAAGGGAGAGACACAAATTCAGAAGCATGAGTAATCTCCTACTGGTAATATTAACCATTTCAAAGGCAATTGATAATATGTAATAAAATCTTTATTTTCAGACTAGGCAAGTTCTGCTACAGAATTTCAGTATGTTATACAATATTAATGATTTCTCATTAAATTTATCCTAAACTTTTGCTCATAAGTATGATACAGATGTTTAAATTTATTGAAAACAACATATATATTTCTTGTTCAAAGAAAAATTCTAAACACATGAAACTCAAGAAAAATGAAGACTGAAGTGTGGACACTATGCTTCTCCTTAGAAGTGGGAACAAAACACCCATGGAAGGAGTTACAGAGACAAAGTTTGGAGCTGAGATGAAAGGATGGACCATGTAGAGACTGCCATATCCAGGGATCCACCCCATAATCAGCATCCAAACGCTGACACCATTGCATACACTAGCAAGATTTTATCGAAAGGACCCAGATATAGCTGTCTCTTGTGAGACTATGCCGGGGCCTAGCAAACACAGAAGTGGATGCTCACAGTCAGCTAATGGATGGATCACAGGGCTCCCAATGGAGGAGCTAGAGAAAGTACCCAAGGAGCTAAAGGGATCTGCAACCCTATAGGTGGAACAACATTATGAACTAACCAGTACCCCGGAGCTCTTGACTCTAGCTGCATATGTATCAAAAGATGGCCTAGTCGGCCATCACTGGAAAGAGAGGCCCATTGGACAAGCAAACTTTATATGCCCCAGTACAGGGGAATGCCAGGGCCAAAAAGGGGGAGTGGGTGGGTAGGGGAGTGGGGGTGGGTGGGTATGGGGAACTTTTGGTATAGCATTGGAAATGTAAATGAGCTAAATACCTAATAAAAAATGGAAAAAAAGGAAAAATTCATTTCTTTATATGTTGACAAAAACATTTTTAAATTAAATGTTACCAATGTAAAAAAAATGTTTTTTTTTACTGACAATTTACTTTCAAATATAAGTGATGCCTTTTAATTCACCCTATTTTACAAATCTACCAACTTCAAAGATACTAGTCTAATAGATTTTCTACCTTGTCTTTGCTGAGATTCACAGCAATAGAACTCAAGAATTAATGTTGAATTGTAACCTCAGAATGATGAGGAAAAGCTAGTTGAAGTTATATGACTGGTACACACAATTTTAGACTACAGTGAACACACACACACACACACACACACACTATATATATATATATATATATATATATGAGAATTAATACTAGATATGTTGATTTTAGAAACAATGGACTCCAAGCCCTTCTTACAAAGATACTATAACCAAGAACCAGAAATCAAAGCCGTTGTGAGGAAGATGATTTCCCCCTGTGGGCTTTGCATTTCTGAAGGTTTTGCAAGAAAAAATACATGTCATGCTTTTGTATCCTTTTAAGAATGATTATGTAGGAATCAGTCTCAGATGACTCAATGGAGTGTTTTGTGAGTGGCCATGGAAAGCCATGGTAGTGTGACCCTTATATAGCAAATGCCAGACATGCTTGTTGTGCATATCAAAGATTTCTTCCCAAGCTTAAGCTCTGATAACATAAGATTGTGTGACTGTGGAAGTCTTTTGGTTACCCTATGTTACCCTGTAACAAACTCATGATCAAAGACGTTCTTTTCTGGTCCAGAAATCTGTGCTTTATGCACTCATTAATGAAAACATCAGGTTAACTAATTACATTCTAAGTAGGATGAAGTTGGCAATATTTCATTTTTCTTCCTTGTTTTTGCCATCACTTGTAAAAATATTCTTGACATCTCAAATGATGGAAATATGTTTAATTACTGAACATTTTAAAATCAGTTATATAGATGTATCCTGGAGGTTTCTAGGAATCATACTTGAGGCCAGAGATGAGTACATCTATAATACTTTATTCTCTGTTAAAGCCTCCTGACTGATTCCAGAGTCCAAGATACAGTTCCTCTTTGTGATTGTATTTCTACTTTGAGACTAACTGATAATCAAGTTGGCTCATGATATCCGGTCACGCCCATAGCTTTTACACACTCTCTTAGAGGCGAATATTGGAGGTATGTCCATGTGTATGTGACAGTAGAATTTTAGGTACCAACATATTCTGTTACATATATAAAATATACTCAATTAATAATAATAAAACTTAGAAAGTATCTATAAATAAACACTACAGAAATGTTATGCTTCTGCTAAGTGCTGAATATTCATAGAACTTTAATCTGAAAAATACTGTATTTTCATATATGATTTAGAATTTATAGTTCCCCTTCTTTCATATTTTATTTATCTCATGCCCAACCATTCTGCTTCTGTTGAGATGATTTTTATTATGGGCATTTCCAACCATCTTCTGTTTAGTGACTTCATTCTTTTATGACAAAGATAGTTGCTTATTCTGAAGCTTTATCTCTCCATACCAGTATCTTCAGGCCATGATTTTCCTCATTTGGTTCTGTCATTATGCAGTTCTCTCCTCATTTCACCCCATTTATCCTGATAGCATCATATTAAAATCCAATACTTGCATCTAGTATGACTGCTTCTAAGATAGAATCGTGAATTTCTGTAGCTGTCCTGAATAGCTGCATCAGTGTATTTACTGCAAATGGCTATCATGGAGATGCAAGTGGTTTTCATTATTCAGTCAGGTGCAGAACTTGAACACTTGTTCTAACTACCTCACTTACTAGATAGTGGAATCTATCAGAATAGAAATCAGAGCAGATGAAGTCATTCTTCCTTCTTCAGCCTGAGAAAGAGTTGAGTTTTTAAGCTTTTCTCTTTACTAAGTTGATATTGATGAGATTTTATATTTGTTTGACAAGTCAATATATAAAATCATGACATAGTAACTAAAGGAATGTATGTCAAATATATTATAACACTATTGTGTAATTTATCCCAGTGGCATTAAGTCAACAAAAACCCATCAGCTCATCACAGTCCTTTCTTTCTTTCTTTCTTTCTTTCTTTCTTTCTTTCTTTCTTTCTTTCTTTCTTTTTTTTTTGGTAGATAAAAGGAAAACATGAAGAGGCAAACTTTTCTAATTGAGACATTCACCTAATTTTATTTTCTTTTTTGTTTTTGTTTTTTGTTTTTTGTTTTTTGTTTGTTTTGTTTGTTTGTTTGTTTGTTTTTTTGAGACAGGGTTTCTCTGTATAGCCCTGGCTGTCCTGAAACTCACTTTGTAGACCAGGCTGGCTTCGAACTCAGAAATCCGCCTGCCTCTGCCTCCCAAGTGCTGGGATCAAAGGCGTGCGCCACCACCGCCAGGCACGTAATTCTTAAATTGTATATCAGTATATGATTTGATGCCTCCCATCGTGAATAAGTCACACAACTTCAATAGTTATTAATTATCTTGATTATGGGGCTGTCAAGTTCCTTCAGTTATCAGAACAGAGACTGTTTATATTATTGATTATGGGAATACCTAATAGTCAAACTAATCTTTTCCATAAATTGTATATTAGGTATCTTGTATTAATATTTCTAATTGTGGTATTTTGATAAGAGCATATTCACTTATAATATCCAAACATGTCTTAATATGTAATTATTGACCAAATAGAGCTAAAGTGAATATTACAGAAGGCAGACTAACTCCTATGTCATCACAGTAATGACAAAAAGAGACAACGAAATTCAAAACATCAGTTAATAAGCCAAACACAGAGAGCAGTTTTTGTTGACACAATTGTGGTAAAAGTAAAACTGTATGGTGGTTTGAATGAGAATGGCCCCCATAGGCTTATTTATATGAATACTTATTTATCAGTTAACTGAAATGTTTGAGAAGGATTAGGAAGTATAGCCTTGTTGGAAGAGGCATATCATTGCCATACCAGTGTGTTATCTCTTCCTTCTACTCGTGGATCCTGAGGTGTGCTCTTAGCTGGTCTTGCTCCCTTGCCTGTTTTCTGTCATCATAGCCTCTAACCCTCTGAACTGTAAGACCAATCAAATGTGGGTTTTTTGTTTGTTTGTTTGTTTGTTTGTTTTACAACTTGCCTTGAGCATGTTTCATCACAGCAGTAAAGAGACAAGATGCTATGCATATCATCTTACTTAAAAAACCAAGCTATCTTGGCAGCTAAAGTTTAATTCTTACCCATTTTCTTGTGAAATGTTGATAAATTCAGTAATTTTAGAACATGAGTCAGAGGTCAAAGGCACAAGATTTTGTCTTTTGTTGTTTTAATGTCCTTTGAGATCAGAAAGATTTATTCAAATCTCAGTTGGCTTACAGAAAGAATACCACAAGTCTCAGAAAATACATTAATGACTAGTGCCTACATGGTTCAGTATGTCAATACACCAAATAAACATTTTTATAAAATGTACATGTAAGTCTTATATAACTAGCATGCTTCATTTATGTGTGTTCATTATTAAATAATTCTCATGTAAATATTTTTCCAATACCAGTGTTTCTGAAGAGAATCACCTTTTCTAACAATTTATGCATATTGCTTGTCATATATTATACATATATTCTATGGGTAGTATCTATGTTAAAATATTTTAAGCCCATTTCTTTGATACATAGGTTAAGACAAACATATGCTATGAAAGGACACCTGTTTACATTATCTAGAAAGAAGGAATCTTAATTAAGAAAACACCTTCATATGATTGGCCTATAGGCAAGTCTGAAGGGCATTTTCTTGTTTAATGATTGATATGGATTGTCCCCCCTGCCCCCCATTACATGGTGCCATCTGTGGTAAGATAGTTCTGTAAAGATAAGACAGCAGAATGAGCAAGCCTTGTGGGACAAGCCAGTAGGGAGAATTTCTCCATGGTCTATACTTCAGTGTCTGTCTCAAGTTTCTGGCTTGAGTTCTCCCAGTTAATGAGGATTCTTGAGAGATTCAAGAAGAAACAAACTCAAATTGGATTTGCCCATGGTGTTTTGTCACCACAGCCAATAGGAAAAGAACAAACCCAGCTCAGACACCATCTTAAACTGAAGATAAACATGTAGATAACCTGGGTATCTTCAGTGTTTGATCAGTATATTAATTATCAAAAATAAATCAGTATATTCATGATAGAAATTCCTGTATATACACACTGATCAAAATTTTACAAATACTTCAGTCTTTCCCAGTATATTTCCCTCTCTTTCCTTCCCTTCTTTCCTTGTATTGCCTTTATAAGATTGCTATAGAAATGCTGATAGCACTTATTCCCATTCTTATAGCAGTTTAATTTAAGTTTACTGTGTTTACAAAAATGTATATGTCTTATAACATTAAAATGAAAATTTTTCTTAACTACACAATGTATTTGTTTAATCTTAAGTTAAAATTTCAGATTTTAGAAAATTTAGGAAGATATTCACAGAGGAAAGTTTAGAATTTCGAATAGGAAATTACTTTTGAAATGTTGGAAAGCATGTCCTAAAGTTTCTGTTGATAATTTAGGAGGACGATGTTCTTTTTGAGAACAGAGAGTAATCTATTATCTAAAAGACAGGGCAAACATGGAAACCAACCATCAATTTTTGCTCTCCTAATGAATAAAGGGAGAAAATGAGTTAAAGTCGATTTACTAGCACTACCTCTGAAAAGAAATTTAAGCACTATAATGTACAACTTACAAGATTTATAGTACATGTTACTAGATTTTAAATCAGCATAATTCCACATTAACACAAAGGCCATATAATTTTTTATTAGGTATTTTCTTCATTTACATTTCAAATGCTTTCCCCTTTCCTAGTTTCCTCTCCAAAAGTCCTCTATACCCTCCCCATGCCCTGCTCACCACCCTACCCACTCCTGCTTCCTGGCCCTGGTATTCCCCTGTACTGGAACATATAATCTTCTCAAGACCAAGGGCCTCTCCTCCCATTGATGGCCAACAAGGCCATCATCTGCTACATATGCAACTAGAGACTAGAACATATGCAGCTCTGGAGGGTACTGGTTAGTTCATATTGTTGTTCCTCCTATAGGGTTGTAGACCCCTTTAGCTCCTTGGGTACTTTCTCTAGCTCCTTCATTAGGGACCCTTTGTTCCATCCAATAGATGACTGTGAGCATCCACTTCTGTATTTGCCAGGCACTGGCATAGCCTCACAAGAGAAAGCTATATCAGGGTCCTGTCAGCAAAATATTGCTAGCATATGCAATGGTGTCTGGGTTTGGTGATTGTTTATGGGATGGATGCCCTGGTGGGGCAGTCTCTGGATGGTCCTTCCTTCTGTCTCAGCTCTGAACTTTGTCTCTGTAACTCCTTCTAATGCTGGTATCTCAGGAACTTTTCCTCTGGTAAAAGAGGTCAGTTGAAGAATAATTAACATGTTTTCCTCCTAAATACAGTACAACTTATGGACAGAACATAAAGTTCTTTACTGAATAGCATTGGATTTACCAAGTGCCTCTAAATGTCTTCTCAGGGTAGACACCGTGCTCTAAGCATGCATATATTTTATGTTTTATTCCTATGGATACAAAGTAATCTAGTAATGTAACAACATTGTACATACCTCCTTCAACTGAGAGCGAATTATTTGAATTAATTAATTGGAGAGTTGAGAGAGCTGAGGACTTGGACATAGCATTCAATTGTTGGAACAGAGCAGTTGCTTAAAGTGATTGGCCTGCGAATGAATTTTTATGTAGCACCTAACTAATGAATTCTGATTATGTATTTAGCAGTAATACTCTAAAGCAAAGGTGAAAATTACAGAGAGGGGCGTGGTAGGAATCCATTTAAGGAGCAAATTAGAAACAGTGTAGCAGTGTTTTGAAGAGTAGTAATAGCTCACAGGAATAAGATGAATCCTCAAAGACTCAAGTTGGATAGGAACAGCAACATTCTCAGGGCTGGGCTAGAAGAAGGCCAGCTAGAATAGAGAAGTTATGTGACAAAGTAATATGCTAAGTGTAGTGATGGCAACGGAGCACCAAAGCAACTGTAAGAGCCAAATAAGAGGTGTGCTCTGCTTGCGACCAGAAACCTCAATGCTCTATGAAAAGAAATGAGCTGCAGTGGTTTTCTCTTTTGCTGTCCATATTTGGGGACCTGAATCTGCAGATCACGAATCATGACATGTAGGCAAGATGGACTGGACCTTGCATTGTATTCCCATAAGGATCATAGTAAGGGCAATGGTGAAGAGCAATGGCTTTTTCTTACAAGAAGCCATGGTGCTTGTGCAGGAAAAGAAACATGGGTGTTGGCTGTAAACAAATAATGCTAATATCTTCAGGTAGAAACCTTATGATTGCTCTTGGGTGAATTTTGCCTGTATCTTTCTATCTAGGATGGTTGTGACTTTCAGTGTGGTACATCCTTGAGGTATTTGTCAACCTTCTCTGAAGAAGGTAGAGAGGTAAAAATGTATTCTCTGTGTACAGAATTTCTATATTTAAAGCCCACAGTGTTTTTTTTTTCCTCTTTAATATAAAACAGTAGATGTGAAATAAGCCACCTTTGCTATTTGAGTCTTGTTTACTTTAAATGGGTCACTTTATTTCTGAAGTTTATTTTTCTGTTATCCTTTCTTAGTGAGCTGTTTGAAAGTTTGAAAGTGTGAAAAAGATGGAGCATCTCAACTCCTCTTTGGATATGCTAAGAGTCTGCATATTTCCATTTCATTCTTGGCCCTGTTTCAGAAAGCAAGTGAACACTGATACGGATCTGTGTATCAGCTGCCTCTTTGAAAGAGAAACCATGCTGCCTATAGCCACTGTTATCTTGTTTAAATGTCAAGTAGACTAAAGCACAGAGCAAAAGAACAAGAGATAACATTCAAAGAGGAAGACAGAGCCCAGGGATTTGTGTGCCTGTGTTGCCAGAGGTGGAGAGGACTTGTCAACAGCAATGCTAACCACTGTGTGTTTTCTGACCTACCTGGCCTTGAGTTTATAGCCACAGCAGTGTTTATATGTTTGATTGGAGTATCATTTTTGTTTTGTAGTACTGATCTATAAGGAAGCATAATTCAGCTTCTGCAAATTATCATGTATTCAGTTCAGATAAAAACAATCTGTGTCATCTGTTTCAAGGTCTAACCTCATACTCTCTCTTACAAGAGAATCTTGCAACAAGAATTTGTTGCAAGAAGTGTTTATACTGTGGACATGTTTTGGTACTTTTTAGCCATGACATGTTTTTTCTGATACTGGTCATTAGACATCATATGCTTAGCAACTTGCATTGGATTTTCTAGTTCAGAGAGAAAGGATGAACTATTGGTTTTTGTTTCTTTTCCATTTATCATTACATTTCTATTATTTACAAAGTAATTAGATTCATAGTGTCAGGCATTATTAAAGGTATTACCTGTCAACAGTAATTTCTCCTCTGAATGTTTATGGGGATTTGGGCATTACCATTGGAAAGGTAATATTTGTTAAGTAATAGCATAGTAAACTATCTATATATTTTCTCAGGAAGCTAGTTTTGATGAAATTTCAGAATTTTAGCTTTTTAGGAAATCAATACATATTATCATAAAAATCTCAAGTACGTGTTCTCATGTTTAGGAAATACAGGGTTAAACAGCTAAAATAAATATTTACTAGAAAATTTCAGTTATTATAATAATAGTAACTACTATTACATTAGTAGTATTAATAGTGTAATAACATCATGACTTTCTAAGTGCTTAAACAATTTTAAACAAATTTAATAATTAAAATATTGTAGTTACTTTTACCATTTTTACAAATCATATTTTATTGTAATTTATTATGCTGAGTTCTATAATTATATTTTCATAATGTGACAGATATTCAATCTTGTAGTGCTCATGGAACTAGCCATTTAATTTACTACATAATGTAGATACTGTTACAAATAGCAACCTATACCCTAGACTGCAGCCTAATCTAATCCTAGGTTGACTAAATACAGCTTGTAGTTTTTACTTTCTGTATGAGCAATAATGCACTTGAGAAGAAAAATAATCTTTAAAAGCATCATATTTGGGGATAAAATTAGGAAACAATTTTAGCAAAGTGGCTGGATATAAAATTAACTCTAACAAATCAGTGGCCTTCCTTTACTCATAGGATAAACATGCTGAGAAAGAAATTAGGGGATAAATACCCTTCACAATAATCACAAATAATATAAAATACCTTGGTGTAACTCTAACAAGCAAGTGAAAAGTCTGTATGACAAAAAAACTTCAAGTCTCTGAATGAAAAACAGAAGAAGAGACCTCAGACAATGGAAAGAACTCCCATGCTTATGGATTTGTAGGATTAACATAGTAAAAATGGCTGTCCTACCAAAAACAATCTACAAATTCAATGTAATCCTCATCAAATTTCCAACTCAATTCTTCACAGAGATGAAAAAAGCAATTTTCAACTTCATATGGAATAACAAACAGAAAACAAAAACAGAATAATGAAAACAATTCTCAACAAAAACAGATCTCAGGGAATCACCCTCTCTGACCTCAAGCTATGCTAGAGAGCAATAGTAATAAAAACTTCAGGTCCAAGTGGATCAAGGGCATCCACATAAAACCAGATTGTTAATGCAACTACAGGCACAAATTTTACTTCACTCTGGACTTGAAGTTGCTTTGTTAGTAGGTCAATGACTTGATAGAAGTATAATTAGATTTATTTATTTGAAAAGAGATTTAAATAAGTAGGCAGTGTACCTAAACAGAAAATTTACCTCAAACAGCAGACTTTTCACTGTTCCTTTATTTTATCTCACAGAAAGCAAGCATCCTACAATAGTAAGAGCTTTATTTAAACAAACCCTGAGCCAGTCCCACACTGTCTCCTTATGAAATGACTTTATGCTTCCTCATACTCCATCCTTTATCATCATTATTCCTCCTGTCATAGTCAGTGTTTCCAGTCAGAGTTGCTGGGTTTTATTTCTATGTATCCTTAAGGGTCTGAGTGAATATCTTTACTCCAAGGATAAAATAAGATCTTTTTTCATGAGAAATTGCAACCTATAAATCCAATATTTCATGATTAATAATATACAATCCTTGTCACATTTTTTTGTGTGTGTATGTATGTGTGTGTGTGCGTATGTGAAATTGTTGAGTTTTCACCCATTCGATAGTTATTAGAACACTGCTGGAAATTAGTCACTTAGAATTGCAAAACATGCCTAAGTATTCCTCAGTCACCTGAAAGATATTTCATTAGGACAAGTGAGGTACCAGGCATATACAGAGGGTGTTACTAGACTCATGAGAAGAGCAAGCAGCCTGAGGCAATACAGACATTTGGAGAGGGATATAAAAGTGGGAATGGATAGGATATATACTGTGCAGAACAGTGTATTAGCCTGAAAGGATGGAACTTTCATGGCCATTGACTATGAAAATTAGTGTCCAATCTATTCTGCTATACTACATGATTCCCTACTTTTGTGTTTTAGTTTCTTTTCAGTTGATGTGATTAAAAATACCCTGACAAAAGCAACTTAAGGAATAAACAATTTACGCAGCTCTCTGTCCCCATTTCCAGTATCTTGTGATACAGAAGTCACAACAGCGTGAGCTTCCAGAGCTAATCACAATGCCTGTTCACTGGGAAAAGACTAGTGAATGGGGCTGGGCTGTAGAACACTCTATATCTGAGCCACCATGACTTGTAAGATATCTTGACTTCAGACTTACTGACTTAATATTTCTTCATAGAAGAGGACACTGGGGTAAATCAGTGGACTCTTACCTGAGATTCTGGCCACTTCCTTCAATTGGACATTTTCATGTAATTATATCCTATTTGCATAATATGATTTCGTGGTCTCTGAATATGTAGGGCATATATATTATGAAAGCTTAACTGAGGGATCCTCATTTACACAGCTGTGGGGACATCATTATCTGCTTTATGGTGAGACTTTCTGGCAACTACCCTGGGGTCATCCATGATCTTGTAAGTGACCTTCACTCATACTCTGTAAGTAAGTCCAATGAACTCATTGATTGCCTTGCTGAGCTTCATTGGAACTGTACTTTTGTGTATCATTGATGCTCCATAAGAAAGGATCAGATTTTAATTATGTCTCCCCAAATATAGCCCCCACATTATTTAACAAAGACTAAATGTTTGACAAATCAAGATAAAGCAAGTTATCTTTGAGTAGTCTGGAAATAAAACCATAGTCTTCATATAAAAGTAACCCAATGCTTTGTGTTTGTAATGCATGCATGTAAATAAATGTATGTATGCATAATTTAATCAAGACATTTTGGAATCCTGTCTTCTTTATACTATGGAAAATATTCAATAATATTCTGTTTAAAACTGAATACAAACCATCAACATTACTTTTGTTTGTTCACCAAAGTATATTATTACATAATTTTTAAGATTTATATAAGTTTTATTACTCTACAATTGATAAATATTTGTGTCCATAGAAGTTTATATAAAGTAATAATCTCCAACTATTTAATGATATATAAATATTATGTATGTTTTACATGTATATATTATAGCTATTTTTGGTATTGCTTTTATGCCAATTTGCAGAGGAACTGATTGTCTTTTAAATTTTAATAATCTCTAGATTATATTTCCATAGCTAATATTTAGCATTTGGATAGAAAAATTCAGGCATCCAGGGTGAATGTCATGATCTAACTTCTAGAACAGTATAGTTTCCTATAAATTGCATAACCTATGCACAAAATTGCGATCTGTATTATATCAGATCTTAAATTATGAGCCTTCAAGAATAACATGTTTTCTTAACAATTAAATGTAATATTTATGTTGGCTGGCATGTATGTTGTGAATTTTGAGTGTACTTAGTGCCTATGGAAAGGCAAAAGGGGGTGTTTGATCCTTTGGAACTAGGCTTACAGATTGTTAAGTGCCATGTGGGTTCAGGGAACCAAGCCCAAGTCATTTGAAAGAGCAGCCAATGCTTTTAACCACTGAAACATGTCTAAAATCTGTAGTATTTTCAGATGATCAATTAACTAACACATTTGCTAAATATTTATGGGGATTTTAATGACATATCTAGAAGGGAATTTTGAAGATATTTTCAAGATTCACTTTTATAATGAGAATATCAGAAGCAATTATACAGAGACACATTTAAGTAAGTAATAAATCCTTAAATAATCATGACAGAAAGATTTCATATACAACCTTTGTCAATGACCATTGTCATCTTACTGAATATACTATGCTGAAAGAATGAAACACTTACTGAAGAACAGAAGTTTGTAGTAACTCAATAGTAATAGAGTCAGAACTTATGAACTTTCAAACAAAATAAAATGAATAGTGAATTATCTATGTGTTTTCCTCTAATTAGTTTAACTTACTTAAAACATGGAAGTCGGATGCCTCATGTGTTATCATAGGTAACTGTGTTCAATTTCCAGTTTCTTTACACACATCATCAGTTATGTATGTATGTATGTATGTATGTATGTATGTATGTATCTATTTATCTATCTATCTACATTCCAAATGCTGCCCACCTGATCCTCCCCTCACGTAGTTTCTCCCCCATGCCCTCTACCCTTTTTCTCTTGAATATTGGGGACCCCTTGGATATCCCCCACCCTACAGCATCATTTCTGCAAGGTTAGGCATATTCTCTTCCACTGAGGCCAGACAAGGCAACTCAGTTAGGGGAGTGGATTCGACAGTGAGGCAACAGCTTTAGGGAAAGCCCTTACTTCAGCCCTTACTCACTAAGCTGCACATCTGCTACATAGATTCTGGGGGCCTCAGGCCAACCTGTGTATGCTCATTGGTTGGTGGCTCAGTTTCCAAGGGGTCTAGGTTAGCTGAGTCTGTTCGTTTCCTTGTGAAGTTCCTATACCCTTCAAGACCAGGGATATGAGAGGTTCCCAGGACCCAATGTGGATGACATTAGTCAAAATACTCAACAGCAGAGAGATAGAACCTGAAAAGACCACCTGTAGTAGATAGCTATAACCCCCAGTTGAGGAAAGGGGACATATACCCATCTCAATTGTTATTACCTTTTCTTAAAAATTAGATATTTACTTTATTTACATTTCAAATGTTGTCCCCTTTCCTGATTTCCCCTCTGAAAACCCCTATTCCCTCCCCCCCCCCCCCGCTCAAAAATTTTAACTCAGAATTATTCCTGTCTAAAGGAAATACAGGGACAAAAAATATTGCAAAGACTGAAGGAAAGACTGCCTCACTTTGGGATCCATCCCATTCACAGACAACAGATCCCTTCATTATTTCTGATGCCAAGAAATGCTTGCTATCAGGAGCCTGGTATAGCTGTCCTCTGAGAGGCTATGCCAGCACCTGGCTAAGACAGATGCAGATACTTACAGCCAATATTTGGAATGACACAATAGAAAAATATTAGGGAAAGGACTGAGGGAGGTGAAAGGGATTGCAATCCCATGGGAAGAACAGCAATATCAACTAACTAGAACCCCCAGAGCTACCAGGAACTAAATCACCAACCAAAGAGTAACTGTGAGTGGATCCATGCCTCCTGTACATTATGTAGCAAAGTAGTGCCTTATCTGGCATCAATGGGAGGGGATGCATTTGGTCCTGTGGAAGCTTGTTACCCCAGCGAAGGGGAGGATGCTAGCAGGGTGAGTTGAGAATGGGTTGTGGGGGAGCATGCTCTTAAAGTCAAAGGAGATGGGGATAGGGTGGGGCGCTTGCAGAGGGGAGATTGGGAAGGGAGAAATATTTGGGGTATAAATAAAATAATTAATAATAATAATAAACTGGACGTACTAAATCTCATAGAAGAGAAGGTGAGAAATAGCCTTGAACATACTGGTACAGGAGACAATTTCCTGAACAGAACATCAGTGGCTCAGGCTCTAAAAATCAGCAATTGATAAATGGAACTTCATGAAATTGAAAATCTTCTATAAAGCATAGGACCCTGTCAATAGACAAAATGGCAGCTTACAGATTGGCATAAGATCTTCACTAACCCTAAATCTGATACAGGGCTAATATCCAAAATATATAAAGAACTCAAGAACTTAGACTCCAACAATACATTTAAAAATGTGTTGCAGAGCTAAGCAGAGAAGTCTCAACAGAGGAATCTCCAGTGGCCTGAAAACACTTTAAAACTGTTCAAAGTCCTTAGGCATCAGGGAAATGCAAGCCAAATAACCTTGAGATTCCATCTTTCAACCACCCAAATGGCTAAGATCACAAACTCAAGTGAAAACACATGCTCGAGAGAACACTATTGGTAGGAGTGCAAACTGGTACAATGGCTTTAGAAATCAACCTGGTAGTTTCTCAGAAAATTGGAAATAATTCTCCCTGAAGACCCAGCTATTCTGCTCCTGGGCATACACCAAAAAGATGCCCTACCATACCACTAGGACACTTGTTCCACTATGTTTATATCACCTTTATTCATAATAGCCAGGAACTGAAAATAACCCAAATGTCTCTGAAATGAAGAATGGATACAGAAATGTTTTATTACACAATGGAATACTATTCAGCTATTAAAAACAAGTACATCATAAATTTTGTAGGCAGATGAATGGGACTAGACAATATCATCCTGAGTGAACTAATACATACCTCAAAGTACATGCATATTATTCTCACTGAAGTGGATATTAGCCATGAAGTATAGGACCCTCATGGTACATTCCTCAAACCCAAAGAAGGTAAACAAGAAGAAAGTCTGAAGTAAGGATGATTGTGTCTCATTTAGAAGGGGAAATAGAATAGTCAGAGTGCAAAGGGAGGAAGAGAACTGGGTGGGAGAGGGTAAGGGGAATAGAATGGTGAAGTCAGGATCAGGTTTTGAGGCATAAAGGAGATGGGCTCAGAGGGCCAATAGAATCATTGGGAAGAGAGGCCCCTTGGTCTTGCAAACTTTATATGCCCCAGTACAGGGGAATGCCAGGGCCAAGAAGTGGGAGTGGGTGGGTAGGGGAGCAGGGTAGGGGGAGAGTATAGGGGACTTTTGGGATAGCATTTGAAATGTAAATGAAGAAAATACCTAATAAAAAACTGGAAAAAGTTAAAAAAAAAAAAAGAATGAATGAATGAAAATCTTCAGATGCTAGGGTTGAGGGCTTGAGAGAAATCTCCAGAGACCTGGCAAGCGGGAGGCTCCCAGAAGTCAATGCTGGTGACCTTAGATAAAATGTCTAACAGTGGAACTATAGAACCTGAAGAGGCCATCTCCTGTCGCCAAGCAGGATCCCCAGTGGATGTATAAAGATACAAACACACCCACAGAATTTTCAAATAAATTTTGTCCTGTTTAAAAGAAGTATAAGTCCAAAGATGGAACAGAGATTGAAGGAATGGCCAATTGTAGGGACAGTGCTGGATGCTAAGGTCCTGTTCTCCAGTTGGTTTTTGATCCATCATTAAAGATGCGTTGGGACAATTGCTGGTTAGAAATAATAGGTGGGGTTTCCAGATCCCTGCAACAGTCCATGGAAAGCAGCCAATAAGCCCCATATCTTCATGATTTCTGATTCCGTTTCTGCCTGTTTCTTGCCTTTCTGAGCTGGTTCTCTTCTATGATGGGTTGTAACCCAGGATATGTAAGCCAAATAAGTCCTTTCCTCCCACATGTTACTTTAATCAATGTTTATCACAGCAATTGGAAGCAAACTAGTACATGCTATTTACCACTGAGCCATCTCTCTATGTTCCTACCATTTTCTGGGTAATCATTTTCCATACATTGATAGACAATGGTATAGAAAACTGTTCCAATTTTCACATGGGAAAAGTGCACAATCTAGAAAAAAAATAGAAAAATGGGACAGTGCATCCTATAATTTACATTGTTTGATCGATGAGTTCCACAGAAGATTTGAAAATAAAACTTTACAGGTTTACAAAATTGACCCATATCAATTAAAGGTAAACCAGGCATTGTGAGTTTTTTTCTGACACATTGCTCTTATAATATCAGTAAAACAACAACAACAAAAAATGAGAGAGCTCAATCTATATCCATGCATATGAGGTGCCTTTGGTGTTGTTTGTTTTAGTTTCCTGTGAAGGACACTTGCTTCTATTGTTAAGCCAATTAGAGAAAACTGAATCCACAGACCAGCTGCAGCAAGATGATTAATCACAGTGAAAACGCATGTATTCATGAACAGATGGACATACATAAGACAATTCCTTTAAACACGAATTCTGGCCATTTTTTTCTCCATCTTACAAACATTTCTATTTTTCTTCATTTCAGCTGTTGAGGAATGTAATGATCTTAAATTATAGGTCATATCAAAGTTAGAGAACCTTAGAGAAGTGATCATGAAATATTAGGTTCTGGAAAAGACCCTAATGATAGAAAGCCAAGATAGGAACTATATTTTTTTAAGGCAAAGGAGTAACGTTCAATTTTTTGCTGAGTCGCTTATCATTCACACCATATGTGCCTACTCTCAAATTTGGAATGGAAGCCACTGCAAATGGCAGTTTGCGTAAACAGTGTTGCTTTGATTTCCCTTTAGGCACCTGGGAATTCGTCTGTTTGCCTGGCGGTATTTTAAAATGTAACTGTCATGGTACCTTGTGGCGCACTTGTTTGCATTATGAATATGAAATGTGCAGTTCAGCACAGTTCAGTGTGCTCAGGGTGTTCTCTCCACAATGTAACTTACCCGCACATTTGATAACTGCTGTGAATACAAGCTTACTATCGGAAAGGGCAATCTGTATACTTCACATGGGTGATGTACCTGCTGGGTACAAAGGTTTCCCTGAAGGGAAATCTGAAGGTGGGAAAGGGACAATTTTTGTGCAGACAACACATAAGTACAGGCTCTAAGGCAGGATAGAGTTTGGCACTTCACAGGGTCAAAGTGATGGCACTGTGATTGGATCAAGAGTTGAAGACAAGATGTGGAGAAGCAGTCAGTCGTTGTCCCATGAGAAACTTTTATGTTATGCCAAGATGCTTTTTAGTTTACTTTTTGTTTTTCCACATCAGGTTGTGAAAAAATAACCAGTTGTGTGCACATTTTTATCTAAAGATGAGGTATTAAGTTCATCTCTCTCTCTCTCTGTCTCTCTCTGTCTCTCTCTGTCTCTCTCTCTCTCTCTCTCTCTCACACACACACACACACACACACACACACACACAGAGAGAGAGAGAGAGAGAGAGAGAGAGAGAGAGAGAGAGAATTTAAAGTAGAATTTCCCCAAAACAACATAGACACTGTACATCAAAAGGAAACACAGATGATGAATGGAGTAATCATTAGATTTCTTTTCTTTTTAAATTTTTTATTAGATATTTTCTTCATTTACATTTTAAATGCTATCCCCTTTCTTAGTTTCCTTAGATAATTCTTGAACAGTTCACGTTCTATTCTTGAACACTTCAGTTTAGTTCATGCTCTAGGATACCAGTTCATCATTCTATCCCATCTATGTTGGGACTGTACAAAGCATTGCCTTGTTGCTTGCTACTATATTAAGGCAAAGATGCCAAAGTATAATATTTTCTTAATTATTTCACAGAAAAGCAGATTTTTTTAGAGTAAAATAATTTAAAATCTGGATTATGTGACTTTATTTTATATTTTTACTTATATTTATAATTATAAATTACAAATATAATTAAACTCAGAAGATAATTGAACTATACATAAATATGAATAGCATGCTTTGAGAGTTGACTACTGCCCTCCTACAATGCTATCAGTTCATATTGAGTCAATATATTCAAATCTGAATAAGTCAGAAGTAGACATAACTATATCTTCCATGTATGTCTGAGGAAGCCGAGGAGGAGTAAATAACTTTAGAATTAGAGGTAAGGGTAAGATATGTCAAGATAGCCATGCAGTACACATCTATGGAAGCATATCTGATATGTTCATAGCTCCCATATCCCTTGGAGTCTGGAAAGGAGTGTGTATTTTGTTACTAGTCAGTCATCCACTCCCATTAAAATATCTTTTGCCAGTTTAGAAAATGCAGTTCTTCATGTAGTCTCTGTTTGAAACTTCTCCTTCTGTCTTCCAGGTTCTACCTGTGGGGTCCTGTGAGCTAGAGTAAAAGAAGGTGGTTTAATTACAGAAGCATGATATTAACAGGCGTATCTTTCATGCACAGGAAGCACCCAGAGAGGAGTGACTAAAAGGGCAGTAAGCATTGAAATTGTTGAACATCTTAACTAAAGAAGGGTAAATTATAGAGAATTACCAAGAGGAAGAAAGTTGCTGCAATTGTAGGATAGCAGGTTATGGTATGGAGATAAATGAAGACAAGGCTGAGTTAGCATGGCCTGTTAGAATCCTCTCCACGCCTCATGACTGAGGTATGCAGAATTGTCCTCTGGAGTCAGTACCTGTCTCTGGTAGAGGAAAGAGGAAAAACCTTTGGAAACTTGTATCTGATTTTATACAACATGTGTTGTGTAAGGGAGGATGTGGTGCATGGAACAGGCGACTTTTCTTGAACATTCCTTTTGTCAGTTGCCTCAGGTGAAATGGGCCTCACGCTAAACAGGTAGTTTTCAGGCATGGCACCGTTTTCCTCCTTCCCTTGCCACTGTGGAATTATGTGTTTTTACGCTTATGCCACTGTTTTAACTTAAACTCCTTTGTATGCTCTTTTTCTGAATAAAAGTGTTATCGGCTGTTTAAACTAATTTTTTATAGTTCTGTCTCTGAATAGCTTCATTCAATGTAATGTAAGCATACCATCTGAAACTTTAGAGATGACATTTGCCTTCTAGTGTTATTTGTTGTCTCAACGTTTATAAATGGTTTAAATAATTACCATGTATAAATGAAATTCTGATTGGGAAAATATGCTATAAAATTGTAATTGTCATTGAATTTTACCACTAATTACATAATTCATAATTTCTGCTGAAGGTCTGAGAATTTTAAAGACTAATTTGAGAAAATGACAAGGTTCATATGAAATCTTTAGTGTCATATTAATTTTGATTGACACCAGAGGAGATGGCGTTTTGTGCACACCAAATTGTAATTATTTTCATCTTATTTCTTCTTAGGAACCTTTCCCTGAGAATAACAAAAGACACTGATCAAGAGGCCCGGTGTTCCCATGTCAGCTGCATGCCCAACAGTCCCTCTGCAGATTGGCCCCAGCAGGGTGTGGAGGAAAATGGAGGCATAGATTCTCTGCCATTCAGACTGATGCTCCAGGAGTGCACGGCAGTGAAGACGCTGCTTCTGAAGATGAAGAGAGTGCTGCAAGAGGTAAGGCTCCCGCGCGCGCAGTTAACCCTCGTCCTGTCCTTGCTAGTCTGCAACAGGTCTGTAGTCCTGCTCATACCCTGCTCAGCCACTAATTAATTTGGGACATTGAGGATAGGTCAGGTGTCCTCCTGAGCCTTACCTTTCCTCATATACCAAATGAATAGCTTCCAGTTCTGACGGATAAATACTTAGAAATGCATCCTTAGAGCCCCAGGTTCTATGAAAAAGAAGGTTAACGACCAGCCTTCCCTAATTTGTCAATCTAGAAGAAATGGGCATCAGCTATGAATTCATCCATTTATGTCACCGTCAATGGGTTGAGAAATCTGAGTTTTCATCACCTTGATTTTACTGAGGACTTACCAATATGGTAGTATAGAGGCAGGTTTTTAAAAGTGATTTTTCTCTGATCATAATCATCCCAGTCTACTCAAGTTTGCAGGTGTTAATGAAATGTCTTGTGAATACATTTGGCCTCTGTCAGCCTCTTGGAATCCTTTCACACCCACTGGTTTTATATTATCCTGTATCAGCGTCTCTATATCTTTTTCATTTATATTAATCAATTATATGGGGATATCTATTTAAGAAACTAGAAAACACTGTATATTGAAGCTTTCAACAAGTTTTTGCAGGCCAAATATATTTAAATGTTTGCTACCATGCCCCTTCATGAGCGACTAAAACAAACTCTGGGTTGTTAATATGTTGTTTTTCTGTGCCTGAATGATTAAGTTAGAAACTCTCCAGCATCTTTATGATCCGGCAGTATTTCCCTCTGCAAACAACAAAAACAATAAAATCTGATAAATTAAAAGCTACTAATCCCAAAGTTTATAACATTTAACTCTTCCACTTTCTACGTCTTGTTGGTCAGGATTTTTAGTAAGAAATCAATACCTGTGAGAAGAGAATGAGGAGAAATGGCAAGAGATGTGTTTCATAGCTTTCTGGCATACTGAAGTTTATGATCCCACGTACTTGTGATTGCCACTGTGGACTCTGTATTTACTACTTTGAATTTACAGAGAATGTTTTATCCTTCTGTCTGGGTTCCTCATCAAGCAAAACGAAAGAGAACAGATCCTTACAGGTGCAGCCTTGTAAGCAGTAATTCCATGTTTGTGCCAACTTCTTTCAGAACACTGTGTAAGTGGGGCCATGTGATCAACAGGCTTCAGTGCTCAGAAGGGACATTCTCATAGATACTTTTAAGAAATATTATCCACTTCCTGTTCTCTAAGGCCAGGATTTTCATTTTTAAGTGCAATTTCATCACCAAATTTGAATATATTTCAGATTAATGAATTCTGTTTTAATTAGAAGTTCAACTCTTGTACAAGGTTTTAAATATTTTATGGAGTTCTTTCATAGTGAATTCCCATGGTATTTGAAATATGTGATCTTCCAAATAACCTTGTATGGAGCTAATATTTCCTGTACCATTTGAATATATATGAACACCATTTTTGGTGTTTAAGTGTAATACTTAAAAATTTTTAATTTTATGTTGCTGTTATTATTGTTACTTTTTTTTTATGTACATGTATGTATGTGTCCCACAAGTGTGCATAGAGCCACCAGTGGCCAGAAGAGGGCATCATATCCTCTGAAACCCAGTTTCTCAGAAAGCAACAGTTGCTGAACACTCTTTCTATGCCTATAATGTAATTCTTGCTAACATGTTTTACCCAATATATTATTTATTTTGAAATGTTTTATATACAAATTACACTGAAAATATCAATTACATACTAAATCCTGTTAGCACATTCATATTTTTAACTGTTTTGTCGTTAATAAAATGTTGACCATCTTATAAACTTTGCCAATTAATGATTCTTACTCCTATTAGCCATATAAATAGACAACTAATCTGGCTTTGTGAATACTATTTGTTATGCTAGACTATAACTTGGAATTTCAATTGAATGCAATTCTTAGAGTAAGTCCAGTCCTGAAATTAGCTACAACTCTCTGTTGCTGCAGATTGTCCTCCTGGTGGGAGCATCTATGCATTGAGCAGTGGCTGTGGCTCTAGGCTAGAGTCAGTTTCAAAAACCTGTGTTGCATCCCAGCCTGCAGATGCTGAATGCTCTCCAGCTGACTTTTCCGTGGGTACTAGAACACAGACACTGGATTAGGATAGTCTCTGAATGCTATTAAGTTAAACACAGCTGACTCCTCCCTCCACCTGAGGACTCCTCCTGAACACAGAAATTCAGCCTGTATCTCCTTTTACTCAGTTTTCCCACCCCAGCTTCTCACAGTAGTCATACTTGGCCTTCTGGGTTGTAGGTTTCCCACATACAGTCCGGTTTTCTTATGGAAGTCAGAAAAGAAAATGTGTAGGTAATCAGTTACTCCGTTGTTACACATTGAGTATTTCCCTGTAGGTTATCAACATACACATCTTAGGATTTTACATGATTGATTCTGCAATTGCTAATTCCTCCTCTTCGATGATGATACACTGAGAGTCATGAGAGTCGTGAATGAGTTGAGCTTGCCATCTTGTCCTAGTGTCTCTTTAAACTGTGATGTATTTACTACTAAAATATGTTAATGAAAGAAAAATACATACCACTCAACTTCCCATTAACCATTAAATTATTGTTCACGGAGTAAAGCTGGGAGATGTGAGGACCAACTGAAACACAGAAAGGATGAGTGCTCTATACTCTTCCCTGCCAAGAAGAGTTCAATATGACTTTCTCAGCATATCAAATAGAGGTACATAGCAACCATTACAGGGTTTAGCTTGATTCCTCTTATACATGGTAAAGACAGTAGACTGAACACCTAATCTCCCAAAGCTTTTCATATCTTCCTGTGGAAAAGATGCATTGGGATTCATTAACTTTTATTCTAAAAATTGTATCCTAAATTCTAATCCTGAAGATTAGAAGAAAGCCTATAGGCTTAGTGGAAGGGAACTCAAAGGTTCTTTTTCCCCCATGAACCCTCATGCCTTCCAAATATAGATGATATTTGTTTTAAAAGCCATTGTTTTACACTATGAAGAAAAGAATAAATATACATCATTATAAAACTGCACATCACTAAGGAGAACAGATGTTTAATATCTTGTATAATACTTTTATTACTTTGTCAGCTTGGTAAACCTGCCATCTTCACAGTGGTGTTCTGTTGACATCTAAGCTTTGAATCTGAATCCTGTATTAAGTGAACATAGAGAAAATGAATGGATCACATTCCTCTAACTGGAGTTTTTAAAAGTTCCTTTGCTCTTAAAAGGTTCTCAGAATTTCTTAACACATGAAATATAAACTATTCTATTAAAAATGCTTAGGAAGTTTAGGTATTTAAAACTATTTTGTCTCTTATTTTCAAGACTGGCTATAAAATCATTAACTATAACAAATAAAATTTTTCTTTAATCCATGTTGCCTGTAGCTTCAATATTCTATGAAAGCACATAATTCAAAGGCAGATTTGTTTAATGTTCTCATCATTTTTTCTGCTCAGTCCTTATAATCTCTGATATGGTTTTATTTGTTCATATTGTATGGTAATTGACCATGAAGTCTACTAGGAGAAAACTTAAGATACCAATGAGAAACTGATGTCTGGTAGGATGACAGATGGTTAAACATGGATGTGGGGTGCCTGGATCTCTTTGTCCTTTTTTGCAATGTAGCTGAATAAATAAATCTCCATTTTCTTCTTTTCATTGTCACTTTGGCAATTTTAATTGTCTTATTAAAGGGAAGCTGCTCCAAAATCAAATGTCAGACTTTCTACACAATAAAAGAAAAAAATCTATTTTCTCATTTTTCTTTGTTGTCAAATAGAAATAGAAAGAAGCTGATGTCAGCTGAAATGGGAAGACAAGAACATGTCCCTACAAATGAAACTTCTCCAGAGGGCTCTGAGACTTTTCAGTCTTTCCTGACCATCTGAGGACAAGGTTCTCACTGGATTTAGTGTGACACACTGTGCCCTAAAAAGAATGGGATTCCCTAGGAACTAATTGTTGGGAGAAGGAAAGACTGAGACTTTGTGGTCCACTAGAGGATGACCTTGTACTCTGGATAAAGATTTACAACTTGTCAGAAGTTCTTGTAGAGAAGGTGGAACTGAGACAATGATATGTAAGGGGCCAAGCATTGGCTGGGCTGTTTAGTGATGCTTATCTTCTGCCTTCTATTTGAACCCTACCCTCATGTTCCAACACTGAAGAACTTGGGAAGTCCCTGGATCCCTTTGCCACTTTGTTTTTCAGTGTAGCCACATCAAATAACTTACTTTCAAGTCAATTCCCACAATTAAAAACAAAACAAAACAAAACCAACCAACAACAGCAAACATAATTAAATGACTGACAGTAAAAATGATGGTAAAAATCACCCAACTGAGACTCTGACTTCTTGTCTTCAGTCCCATGCTTTCTAAATCTCCGTTTGACAACTAGGCAGTGTGATTATAACTCAAAGTATTTCTTGAACCAGGCAACATTCAAACAAAACCATGTAAATGTAAACCAAACAAGACGAACATATTCTGGCAAAACACCTACTAAGTCAAAAACATCAAGACATGATTTACATTTAGAAATGAATATAATTTATGAAACTACCAAGTTGGTAAAAATATTCAAGCTGTGGTCTGTTTCCCAATGATTTGTCATATACTTTTGTTTTTGTTTTCTACCCCAATCTCTAGTTTTATTATTCTAAAACAATAAATGATATACTTTCAAGGTTCATACTTTCAGTGTGAGCTTCTCAGCGCCTCTAAAAAACAAAAGAAAGTCTATAGATAAGGAACTCGAGGGATGAATAATTATAAAGTAATAATTGCAAGAGGAAAAACCTTGGTGACCAGTCCTAAAGCAAAGGCTTGACTGAGCCTGGGGCTCTTCTTGCTCCTTCACTATGTAACAGGAAACAAGCAGCAGCTTAATAGTCAATGTAAACAGCAGGGTAGTGCTCAGACTTCTTTTTAGGCCTATCTTTAAAAATAACATAGTTACATGTTTTCCATGCTTTTGGCTTTTGGTTTGTTTTACCTTCACTAAAAAGTCTTTAAGTAAATAAGAGGTACAGTGACAGTTCTGTATGGATAAAAGCTAGAATAGTAGAATGTCTGTGTAATATGCCTACGTAGATTTTGCTGTTGTTGCCAAATGCAAAACAAGTCCTTCCCCTGCAGTGCCAGGCAGGGACTTTTGGGAAGATAGGTCATTTACATATGTACTTTCTTATTGCCCAGAGTCATTGTAAATTCCATTGTAATACACATTGAAAAGTTATGTAGTTCATACTATGAGTTCTTGAGAAGCTATTATTATTTTATAGGTTTATATTAACAGGAAGAAAGTCTACTAACTGATAACAATGTTTCTTCCTTAAAAAGCCAAAAGGAAAAAAGTCAACAAAAATCTAAAGAGGTAGGAAGAAATAATTGAACAGAAAAAAGTGAAATATTGTTTGGACTAATAGTAGGCAGTTTGCTAAGTCCAATGGTTTCATTGACATTTTAAAGAAAGAGAATTACTTGTGAATGAAATGAAAATTAAAAGAGAAACACATGTGTGCCCTCATATGTACCACACACACACACACACACACACACACACACACACACACTCACACACACACACACTCACACACACACACACACACACACACACACACACACACACACACACACACACATACACAAAGCACAACTAGCTCATGAAAACCTAGAGAGGAGGACCAATTGCTACAGTTTGTACTGATGTAAGAATGGTAATTAAGACTTTTAGGAACAGCAGAATATTAAAAATAACCAGTATCATTAGAAATAAAATATTTACTATAAAAACAAATCAATAATACAATATGAATAAGAAATAAAAATCTTCAAAAAATAATATTGTGACATAAGAAACTGAATCTGAATAGGCTCGATTTGAAATTGTTTAAAATGATAAATACTTGTTATCTCACAACATTTCTGTTAAAAAGTAGCTCCAGAAGCTGGAAAGAACCCAGATGCCCCTCAACAGAGGAATGGATACAGAAAATGTGGTACATCTACACAATGGAGTACTACTCAGCTATTAAAAAGAATGAATTTATGAAATTCCTAGCCAAATGGATGGACCTGGAGGGCATCATCCTGAGTGAGGTAACACATTCACAAAGGAACTCACACAATATGTACTCACTGATAAGTGGATATTAGCCCAAAACCTAGGATACCCAAGATATAAGATACAATTTCCTAAACACATGAAACTCAAGAAAAATGAAGACTTAAGTGTGGACACTATGCCCCTCCTTAGAAGTGGGAACAAAACACCCTTGGAAGGAGTTACAGAGACAAAGTTTGGAGCTGAGATGAAAGGATGGACCATGTAGAGACTGCCTTATCCAGGGATCCACCCCATAATCAGCATCCAAACGCTGACACCATTGCATACACTAGCAAGATTTTATTGAAAGGACCCAGATGTAGCTGTCTCTTGTGAGACTATGCCAGGGCCTAGCAAACACAGAAGTGGATGCTCACAGTCAGCTAATGGATGGATCACAGGGCTCCCAATGGAGGAGCTAGAGAAAGTACCCAAGGAGCTATAGGGATCTGCAACCCTATAGGTGGATCAACATTATGAACTAACCAGTACCCCGGAGCTCTTGACTCTAGCTGCATATGTATCAAAAGATGGCCTAGTCGGCCATCACTGGAAAGAGAGGCCCATTGGACACACAAACTTTATATGCCCCAGAACAGGGGAACACCAGGGCCAAAAAGGGGGAGTGGGCGGGTAGGGGAGTGGGGGCGGGTGGGTATGGGGAACTTTGGTATAGCATTGGAAATGTAAATGAGCTAAATACCTAATAAAAAATGGAAAAAAAAAGTAGCTCCGTATTGGTCCTAAATAAAGATTAAATGTTATATCATGATGCCTGTCATGGCAGAACATAGGAAGGCTTGACTAAGGCTGAGGACTGTCCTCCTAGTCATTAGATGTACCTGAGAACCAGCAACAGGCCAGTTTCTTACCATTGGGCCAGAGAATTGTTGCCAAAGCTCACTACCACAGTCAGCCTCTCAGCCTCCAACAAAGCATATATCTCTTGTATGCAAATACACTCCAGTCTTCATTCCATTCTATATCATAATGCAAAGAAAAGAATTACATACTATGAACTATAAACAATTGTTATCAATCTTTAAGTGCAACAAACAGGCACTTTTCCCCAATGAACTAATTTATAGCTAAGTACTTTCTTGATTAGTATTCAAAGCTTCTGAATAGTTCCCCATAGCTTGAATTCTTTCCTCTGTGTTATTGATTCTGATCTGAGTCATCCTTTATCAGGAATGCTGGGTAGTGTTCTGTCATACGTTTATTTTTTGACAACTTTATATTTGAGTGCTCTTTTTACTTCATTTCTTTTCTCCATCACTTCCCACATCTCCACTTCATCTCAGATTCCTATCCTGTCATCACTTATTTATTACTGTTACACACAAAACCTTATAAATGTAAGCTATTTAGTTAGTGTTGCTTATCTTTACATATGAGCACGACTAACCACTTGGTATTCAATAACCTCTTAGGGAGCCCTTTCTGGAGAAGGCTGATCTCCTTTTCTTGGTGATTTTATTAACTATTTAATCTCAACCAGGAGACTCTACCTTGCCTTTGATCATTCAGTTCCCAGATAAAAGACACACAACTTTTATATGTATGATAAGCCTTAATCAGCATTAGAGCTAGGAAGATATCTACCCTCTAAGCTATTAAAATCTACTTCCTATCAATAACCCTGAGTTATAAGTTGACATGTTTTGCCTGGGTAGCTATTAACTACAATTGGCCAGCCTTCGTGGCCATTTTTTTCATGACCCACCTACCCCATGGTGTCTTCTTTCCTTTTTTTTAATTTCTTATTTTATTTATGTACATTTGAAATGTTATCTCCCTTCCTAGTTTCCCCTCCTCAACCCCCTATCCGATTTCCACCCCCCATGCTTCTAAGAGGGAGCTCTCCCACCCACTCCTGCCTCACTGCCCTTAGCATGCCCTTACACTGGGACACCAAACCTTCACAGGACTAAGGGCCTCCCCTCCCATTGAGATATCTTCTCTCCCTCACAATTTTCCTTCAACCCTAAGCCCAGAAACTGAAACTCTATCTCCCTCTCTTCAACCCAACTATAGTGTCTTTATTTAACCAATAGTTTTAAAGTAGGGAGCAAGGTTGCATATCATCATTTGGTATATGTGGAAATTCTTTCATCCCTAGGGCAACCAGGCTTTGGGGAACAGTATTTAACATTACAATATATAGCAAAAGACCAAACCTCAACACTTGGTAGCCATTAATTGCCAATAGCTCTTCATCTAAGGGTCTTTATGGGATTTCTCCTGCCCGAGTTGACATGTTAATTGGTAATGTTGTTTTTCCAGTCTTATTTGGTCAACCATAATGTTGTGATTTTATTGGTGTAGCTTCCTTATCATACATAGAAGACATGATCTGTAAGCATAGTTCTTAGTATGCTAACACTTACAAATTTTTCACACCCTCTTGTGTAATGTTCCCTAAGGCTTATATGTTGGAGATATGTTTTACCTGTGTCTACTAGGTTAGTTGTTCTCTGAATTTTAAAGTTAAGTCTTTCTGTAATGATCTGCATCTGCCAAATAATGATCCTTCTTTGATAAGTGGTGAATCTACAATTATCTCCATCTGTAAGGATTTACCTTTAATCCCTTTGAAACAAAGGACTATTAGGCTTTTTTTCAGTATTCCTTTTCTCCACAAAATGCAAATTCTGTATTTTTCCTTGCTTACCTTACTCCTGTTCACTATAGATCTGTGTAAGAATGACCACTAATAACCATATGACACTCAGTACTATGCTGCCTTGAAATTTCCTCTACTCGGGTCATTAATCTAAACTCTTTAATTTAGCCTAATGCAAATGTTTTTTTTTTGGACAAGTTCATAAAGCAGCCACATTCTTTGCTAAAATATCACAAGAAGTCTCTAGGCTACTTAGCAATATTGTTCCCCTTGAAACCTCTCAATCTAGACCCCACAATTCAAATAAACGTCAGCACAGTCTTCCATGTTCCTCGTGCTATGGTCCATTAAGCCCTGATAAAGAGTTCAACTGCTTTTCTAATCCAAAGACAAAATGTCTATATTCTGCTACAAGAAATAAACCTATCACAGCAATACCCCACGCTTGGTACTAAATAATGTCTTGGTAACTGTTTATTGCTTTGAAGAGATACAATGACACTATTATAGCAACTGTTATAAAAGGAAAAATTTAATAGGATCATATTGGGGCCATTCTCCTTCAAACCACTATAGTGTCACTCTGCATCTCTCAGAAGATCAGGTAATTCTGACAACTGTGGTGCATAGGCATTACAACTCGAATCAGTTGTTGATTGGTTATCTTCCATGAAGATTTAAGTAGCTCCTCTTATTACTTTAATAGTTAATCCTGAAGCACATGCTTTACAGGTTAGGTCTAACGGTTCTAAATCCTGTGTCTTCATTGCTTGATGTCTTCAGCAATATGGTCTTATCTTCAATTTCTGCTCGGCAAATGAAGGCCATAGCAATAATATATATTACCTTGATGGGTCTCCTGGATCCCTTGACCAACAACTTGAATGGAGATTCCTCTTGCCTGGCCAAGGCATTTTGTTAGATACTCGATGTCTTTGGAGGGATCTTTGCTACCACAAGTGTCATAAATTCATTTAAAAAATACCCTAGAGTTCCCAGGGACTAAACCACCAACCAAAGAGTACACATGGAGGGACCCATGACTCCAGTTGCACATGTAGCAGAGATGGCCTTATTGGACATCAACAGGAGGAGAGGCCCTTGGTCCTGTAAAGGCCCGATGCCTCAGTGTAGGGGAATGCCAGGACCAGGAAGTGGGAGTGGGTGGGTTGGTGAGCCAGGGAATGGTGGTGGGATAGGGGGTTTTTGGAGGGGAACCTAGGAAAGGGGATACCATTTGAAATGTAAATAAAGAAAATATCTAATAAAAAAGAAAAGAAAAATTATATTTAAACCAGCCATATATATAAGAAAACAGGTTGCTATTGGACAAAATATATGTAAATACTTTATAATTAAAAGTTAAACTTTGCCAGGCAGTGGTGGCGCATGCCTTTATCAGAGGGAGACGGATTTCTGAGTTTGAGGCCAGCCTGGTCTACAGAGTGAGTTCCAGGACAACCAGGGCTACACAGAGAAACCTGGTCTTGGAAAATCAACCAACCAAACAAACAAAAGTTAATTTTTCTCTCTCATATGTGTGTGTGTGTGTGTGTGTGTGTGTGTGTGTGACCCCCTCCTCCTTTTCAGAAGAGAAGCAGAAGAGAGAATGGGAGAGAAGCTGTGTGAGGGAGGGACTTCAAGAAAGGGGTACTGACATTGGTTTGTAAACTGAATGAATTAATGAAAAATCTGATTCATATATATGATTTTAAATAAACATAAAATGATATGATTAATTATGGTCTTTTCAAGCATCCTTAGGGTTATATTCTCCTCTTCCTCATTGATACCTCTTCCCTCTTTAAGTGAGTCTTTGTGCCCCCAACCTCCTTTTACTATTTTTTTCACAATACCTGTGTCCTACTATTCTCTTCTCTAGACCTTACCCCACCCCTACACATGCACATGTATATCATGGTCCCTTTTTATATTCCTTATATATGAGATTACTCTGGATTAACAATGTATTTAGTCAGTTAGCTTTATAGTCTTGTTCTTTTATTTGTATATCTATTAGGCTATAACTTTACTGGATACCAGGCCAGCAACACAGGCTTTTTTCTATTAATTGACATGCAACTTCAGATGGACTCAGCTGTCTTTCTCTTTGGCCTTTTCTCTTTTTGTGATCATTTTATTTTTCAGTTCTAGAACTATTTCAGCTCTTAGAATAGTAAGAGGCAGAAACAGCATTATAATTGTCTTGGCAAGCATCTAGACCTAATCTGCTTATTTACAATGCTAATAGCATGCTGAGTGATGCTGCCTGGTTTCCCATTTTTTTTCCATGGTGACATATTGAGAGCTTAGTTTTTGAAGAGTACACATTCTATTGAAGTCTTCAGCACTATTATCCATCTTGCAGATTGACAAATGTATGACTGAATGAATAATTGTACTCAAAAAAGGCCTAGAGAATATATATATATTGGTGCCTGCCCTCTCCCATTGAGTTTTTCTTTTCAATTTTTTAATTAGATATTTCCTTCATTTACATTTCAAATGCTATCCCGAAAGTTCCCTATACCCTCCGCTGCCCTGCTCCCCTACCCACCTACTCCGACTTCTTGGCTCTGACATTCCCCTATACTGGGGCATATAAAGTTTGCAAGACCAAGGCCCACTCTTCCCAATGATGGCCGACTGTGTCATCTTCAGATACATATGCTGCTAGAGACACGAGCTCTAGGGGTACTGGTTAGTTCATGGTGTTGTTCCACCTATAGGGTTGCAGACTCCTTCAGCTCCTTGGGTACTTTCTCTAGCTCCTCCATTGGGGGCCCTGTGTTCCATCCAATAGATGACTGTGAGCATCCACTTCTGTATTTTCCAGGCACTGGCATAGCCTCACAAGAGACAGCTATATCAGGGTCCTTTCAGCAAAATCTTGCTTGCATATGCAATAGTGTCTGTGTTTGGTGGCTGATCATGGTATGCATCCCTAGGTGGGGCAGTCTCTTGATCGTCCATCCTTTCATCTTAACTCCAAAGTTTTTCTCTATAACTCCTTCCATGGTTAGTTTGTTCCCTATTCTAAGGAATAAAGTATCCACACGTTGGTCTTCCTTCTTCTTGATTTTTCTTGTGTTTTGCAAATTGTATCTTGGGTATTCTGAGTTTCTGGGATAATATCAATTTGTCAGTGAGTACATATCAAGTGAATTCTTTTGTGATTGGGTTACCTCACTCAGTATGATATCCTCCAGATACATCTATTTGCCTAAGAATTTCATAAATTCATTGTTTTTAATAGCTGAGTAGTACTCCATTGTGTAAATGTACCACATTTTCTGTATCCATTCCTCTATTGAGGGACATCTGGGTTCTTTCCAACTTCTGGCTTTTATAAATAAGGCTGCTATAAGTTACTGGGAATCAGTGGTTCTGGTTGAAAGGAAGATATTTTCTGTTTTTCATGTTTTGGAGACAGGTAGCCAAATGCTTATTTCCATTTTACAATGTTTTTAGTCTGTACATGTAAATTGGAAAGTATTTTTCGTGGACATAACTCACTAAAACTGTTTGAATTGGCTGTTCCTATTTGGGATACAATCTATCAGGTTAAAGCCACACCCAGAAGTCTCTTCTAGGTGATCCCAGATATAGTCTGAAACAGTGGCTGACAGATGCTTTAGGCTTTGAAAATCATAATTGCTTTGTTGAACATTTCCATGGGGCAAAACTCAAAATCTTAACACAACACAACCTTTGTCAGAATGGGACTGATATTCTGCCACACCTCATCTCTCTGAATAGTCAGTGAATAGTTCTGATATGCCAGACTTCAGTTGTGCTGAAACAGAAACCATATTCCATAAATGGTCAAGTGTTGCTGTTGCCCATAAAAGATTATTTAAAAGAGTAGACAGTTGTTTAGTTGTCCAATCTGCTGTGAGCCAGTCACCCTACACTCCTTTGGAGTAGAGCAGCAGTGCAAGGCTTTGAAGATCATCACATTGGAAACCTAGAGCATAGAGTCTAAACCCCATCCCACCCATACTTGTGCTCTGTGTTCTTTCATTAGTTGAGTGGCCAAAGAGATATATAACTTTACTCAGGTTTGCTGTGAACATTAAATTTGCAAATATATTTAAACTTCAAGAAATTGAATTAGATAAAGCCAAAGCTCAGAGTATAACACTTTTTCTTAAATTCCTATTCTGCACTGCAATTTACAGTAATTGGAAGGGATGCATGTAACAGAATGTTTGTGGTAGATTACATACCTAGGGAATCTTAGATTGGGTAGAGCCCAGGACAGTTTTGCTCTGCTAGGTCAAACAAGCCAAGAAGTTTATTTTGCTCACTCACTATACTTCCTCCATCAATAATGCATAATTACACATTTCAGTTTACTTGAGAGTAAACTCAGGAGCATGAATTTATTATAAAATAAGGTTGAATGAGATCCTACATCTATACCAACTTTAGGATAGATTTCTAGTGTCTTTGGTGCACCTTAATGTCTCATATGCAAGAAAGTTTAGTTGTTACTTTTATTGTTTTTTTTTTTTTTCAAATACAAATGTTACTATAAGTTTAAGTTTCATTTGGGTCAAGCAATGAAAACACCCAAATGTATTTTAACCATTATTCCCCCGTGATCATTCCACTTTAAAAGATTCTGGTGCTGAATTGAATTCTATTTCACTTGTCTGAATTGGCAGCATTTTCTGGACCCAGCTTCCACCAGTGCTGGTCCTGGGCTTTGGCTCTCTAACTCCCTTCAATTCTAAGTTTCCATGGGGTCACTTGGAGCACCAGGAGTGTTGCAAAGGCCCTCTTGCTTGCTCTCAGAATCCCCTAGCACTGCTCGCCATCCCTCTCAAAGCCACAAATCAGATGTGGTATTTAGGTTGATTTGTGTAGATGTCAGTGCTAAAGCAGCTAGTCCAAGTGCACTGCTTGTATTTATGTTTTAAAATAGTTCCAATCATGCTTTCTTAGTGAGCAATTCTGTGGCATAAGACTCTTATGGCACAAGATTCTTAACCTCTAGTTGCATCTCATTTTTTTTTTGTTAGTCTTTATCTTCTGAATAATTTTTTTTCAATATTCCCAATTACTAGTTGCCAAGGAGAATTTACAAGTGAAATTTGTTTAAATTGACAATGTTTTAGCTACAATATTTTTCTCACTGGGGAAATTTAAAAGCTCACAGTCAGCATTTTAACCATTGGGCCACCATTCTTATTTACTATGTGTTCTTGAGACACATTATTTAATAATGTCTATTTTTATTTAGTGGGTGTTGTATAAATTTAAGTTTATTTATTGCAAACTTTGAGTATTGTTGAATAGAAGTTTTAATTTTGAACATGTGTCTTTATTTAGTTGATATCTGAGATAGCCTATCTTCTGAGCATAATATTTATGAAAGCTATTCTCCTTCTAGAAAACTCCAAAATAGAAACTTTAAAAAAAAACTAATTTTAGTAAAAATGTCAGATTGTATTGTCCTAAATCATATAACTGGACCATACAAAATGCTGTAATGGATTTTGAGGGAGAAATTTCTGCCAACATTAACTTGAGAATGTTATAAAAACAGTGAACAGAAATGATTCCACACTATGGAGTGTGTTCGTGTAGTGTGTGTGTATGTGTGTGTGTGTGTGTATGAATGTATGTGTGTATGTGTGTATGTGTACATGCATGCATGTGCATGGACATGGTTTCAGGATGCATATGATTGTTTCCATGGATTTGCAAAGTCAGTTTGTAGCCCTGATTGGGCTGGAGCATCTGAAGTATTTTATTAAATATTCCCTAAGAACAAAGGCCTGATTGGAGACAATCCTTCCTTTACCTCCAATCTGTCCCCTCAGTTTGGATCCCATTGATGTGTCTTCCAAACCCTGCAAAAGTCACCAAGTACCTTCATCAGGGCCCGGTTCTGAGCTCCCCGGCTCAGACTCTGGCCACTAAGCTCTCACCTGCTCTTCCCTGCATTTTGTTAACTTAGAGTCCTATCTGCTGTGTCACTCTGCTCTGTTACTTCTGAGGTGATGTCTCCTTCTTGGCAGTAACTGCTTTTCATTGACCCACCCCTGCTGACATTGGTGTAGTCTCGTGACATCGTTTCACTATGCTAAACAAGCAAAAACCTTGTTTTGTTTGACCAAACTGAACAAAATTGATCTGGGGTTTACTCAAAATCCCCTAAAACATCTCTTTAGACACCACCAAGTCCAAACTTTCTGATTTTTCCTAAATAGTTCTACCAGAAATGTTTGTTAAGAAACAAACATTCAAATATATGAGGATGTGGGGACCATTATCATTTAGTCTGCCACAGTCTGTCGGCTGATTGATCTTCCACACTCTATGTTCTCTGTCAGTCCTGCAGACACTGAGCCCATATACACCTGGGGCAGAATTACAAACAGCTGGGAGGTGTGGGCAACTCAAGGTAAAAAGGATTTTCCTGCCCCCCTTTTCTGTGAGGGACCTTCTGTAGTAATGAGGATAATTTTGTGTAGTTGTAGATGCTCTGGCTAAAATGACAATAACTATTGTGTTTAAAGGCTAGTGTTCTTCAACAAGTTTCAATTTTTCAAAATTATGTTGGTTCTTTTTAATTTGCATGTAATATATATTTTAAAATACTATTGACTATAAGTTTACAAATGGGACATTTTTCTAAAGACCCTAAAAATATTTTAATTTAAACCAAGTTAGAGCAAGTTAAAATGATCTTAATTTAAACCCCTGTTGTAAGAACTGAAACTAGCCAGTAAGCATATAAAGACAATATTTACATATGGTACATATTATTGTCTTTAAGACTAGAGTCTTTGCCCTATGTTTGGAATACAACTGTGGAGAGGCAGGCAGAACAAAACCTGCTTAAAATAAAATATTTTACGTGAGCTGTAATGGTGATTCTATTTTCTCAGACATTTTCTTTTCATTCAGAACCTCTCTGAGCTTTTACTCATTTTCAAGTTCAGTCTTAAACTGTGCTGTGCTTGATTTTATAGGCCATTTGCTCTGGTTACACAATTCAGTTTAGGCAGAGAGTTGAAAATTTCTATTCAGTTTATCAACAAAATTTCCACCAACAACTATCTCTGAAACTACAAAATGTAAGAGTGAATCAAAAAAAAAAAAAAAAAAAAAGGAAAGAAGGCAGAAGAAGGAAGTGGGGTAGATGAATAAATGGAGAGACAAGGAAAAGAGAGGGAGGGAGGGAGGGAGGGAGGGAGGGAGGGAGGGAGGGAAGCAGGAAAGCAAGCACTCAAGGAGCAAGGGGAATGGAAAAGATGGAGGAAAAGAAGAAGGGGGTTCGGTGAGAAGGAAGGATAGATCACGGAAGGAAGAAAGGACTTGCTTTAGAGAACTAAATGTATTCCAGGTTTTTATTAAGAAAACTAAGGGTTAGGAAGATAAGTCAGGTAACAAATTACAACATGAGAGAGTTTGAGCCCAGAATGCATGTAATAAAAACCGGCACAGTGCATATATGAATTAGTAATGGCAAACTGGAGATGTTCAAACAAAAAGATCCCCAGAGAGAGCCAAATCTCTGCTCTCTAGACTGAGAATTGGGGTCAAAAGGCAAGGGGTGGCATCTGAGGTTGTCTTCTGGACTCTTCAAGCATATGCATATACTACACACAAACACACAATTTGTTGATAAACTGGATAGAAAATTGCAGCTCTATGCCTAAACTGAATTGTGTAACTACACACACACACACACACACATACACAAAGTGAAGCTCACAGAGTGAAATTTCTGCATTTGGAGGTCATACTATAAAAGGCAGATGATAAGAAAATCTCCTGCCGTGAAATGACTTGTATTGCCCCAAAGACGCATGTGTTTTTAAAGTCTCAATTGTCTAGTGTGGCTGCAATTAAGCTACAAAGAGGTACCTATATAACTAGTGTGCTTTTTGAGGACAGAGAGAAATACAGGACACAGTTAGGAAGCAATCATCTGCCAAATTGAGCGTCTCATAGAAATGAAACCTGTAGGACCTTGCTTTGAGATGTCCCTCTGCATAAACTCAAGAGAGGCACAGCCATTGTTGGAGTCCTGTGCTGGTTGCTTGAGCTTTCTCTCCCTTTCCATGCCTTCCCGACTTTTACCATTTTCTCCTTCTCTCCTCCCCTTCCCTCCTCTCCTCTTTCCCTTTTTTCTTTCCCCACTTCCTCTCACTCATATAGAGATAGAAAAGGCAACTGTCTACAAAGCAGGAAAAGAGTCCTCATCAGGCTAATTCTGGTCTTCAGAATGGTGAGAAATGTTTCTGCCTAGGACTCTGTTATCCCCTTACTCGTCCAGTCTCGGTTCTGTCATGATAAAGTCCTTACGGATAGTTCCAATAGTTCCCTGCTTCAAACTGAATGACACCCTGCTCCTTTACATCGAGTCACAGCCTTCCTCGTGGGTTATCTGATTCTATCTCTAGTTGGTGTTTCAGTTCTGCACTGGTCAATGTGCCCTTTCATTATTCTGCAGACAGGCAATGCTGACTTCTTACTGCAAATTTTTGTGCACTTGCTTCTCGGAGGAACATCTTGTCCCCTCTTCACAATTCAGAATCTCAATTTTCATGTGTTTAGCGAAACTTGCTTGATGTTCTAATTGCATCGACTCATTAACATGACTAAACTATAGTTTAACTTCTCAGATTGCTGCATGCATTCCAGCTGATGACATTGTCTCTGTTCTATTTCTGTATCCCAGAGTACCTAGCTTGATGGTGGGTAGAGGAATGGTGACTAGCAATTATTAATTTTATGAAGAAAGCACAAAAACCTTGCCAAGAAAAGAAAACAATTTTATAGCCCCTATAAATATTATAAATTTGTTTTAATAATTTCAGCTAATTTAGTTTCTGGAACTCGCAGAAGGATACCATATTCAGCCATTTATGAAATGTACTTCATTACAATTTGTTTTAAGACTATAAAAATATAAAAGTCTAAAACCACTTATTAACATATGAGAAATAAATTTAACACACACATGTACAAATACCATATTAGAACATCTGATTTTAAGTACTGTCCAAACAGCACAAATTTGACATCAACATCATCCTGTGTGAACTAAGTCTGATAAATTTCTGGGTGGTTGATATGTGGCAGAGATAGTGTCTAATGGAAATGAGAATATCATTACTCTTCCTTTTATGGAGACACAGCTCAAATTGTAAAAATGCATGTAGACATTTGGATGGAGGATGCTTTCTGGGGAACAATTCTTCATTTCCATTCTGGACTATTTTTCAGAGTGGTGTATAAAGTAAACATTCCAGATTTAGTATTCCATCCTAAGGCAAAAGGCATATTTGAAAGATAAATTTTGTCAAATAAGCACATTTTATATGTTCTTGTAAGCAAGGGAGCTTGCTGAGCTGTTGTCATGTGTTTCAGGGTTGTAAACATGTCCCTGTCTTCACATCTACATCAGTGTGTTGGGGTCCTCAAATGCCCACAATGAAAGCTATTTACAATTTGGAATAATCTCAGACTCATCAGCACTTGTCCAGTGGAAGTGTGTGATAGTGATTCACTGTCACGTGATCCACTGACATGCATAACAAATTCCAGACATGGGTTTCTTCCCAATCTATTTTCTCTCTGGGAGGCATCTCTTTGAGCATAATAATTCACATTTCAAAACAATTCACTCTTGCTCTAAAATCCCATCAAGCCTGTGTTGCTTTTTGGTGTAAATGTTTTTCATTTTTAATGGAAGTAGATGTTATACTCTTATAAGAACAGCACGTTGCACACTGATGAAGATGATGATGGAAAGGTTTTGTCCTAATAATAAAAAGTCTCTTACTGCTTTTTCGTATATGAGGACACCTGTCTGTTCAGCTGCTGCCAGTTATGTTAACATACATTTATCTTTCAGTCTTAACTCTGTACTGAATGTTTTATATTCTGTATGGCCATACTTCTCTATCAGATAATTATTCAAATGCTCAAAGAACTTTTAAGTATATTATTTATTTCTTTATGGCAGTGATAGTGATAAATTCCTTCTGCCTTTTCTCATTTATTTTTTTCTAAAATATTTTTTAAATTTAATTTAAAATATTTTAGTAGATATAGAATTTGATAATTGCAATTGGTTTTTGTTTTGTTTTGTTTTGTTTTAGTGCTTTAATTTTCTGCTTTGTGTTTAATGAGAATTTTATTGCTTTTTGGAAGCTAATGTGTTTGGGGCTCTTTTAACTTTCTTTTTAATTGGCTTTTAATAACTTGATTACCTTTGTAAAGACTTTTGTTCATTTGTCCTTGAAATACAAGTCAGTGGCTATTATTTGGGAGGAGATAAATAACTCGAAAGTCTTTTAAAATGTCATATGGAAACCTACTCCTGTAGGAATTTTCTAAAAATATATGCATAAATAAAAGCATTTTAAGTGGAGTTACTCTATAATGGGGGAACAATGTCTTTCCAAGACAGTATTGGTATAAAATTAAAAGCCCAGTGTCAGATGTTGGACCATATCCAGAAAGTAAACTGCCACTCCTACCTCAAGCATCCACGTTTTCTTTTGAATATTCTCATTTGATTCACATTTCACCTCATGAAAAATTTATTCTATATCAACTACACTGGTAAACCCACAATTTCAATTTTGGCTAGTATATACATATATACTTAGGTCTGCTTTATTTAGTACCGTAGTTTAACGAATCTGTTAAAGTGATTCATCTTGTCCTAAATTTTCTTAAACATACTAATCATAATCATGTTAATTCTGTCATACCTGTAACTGTGTTTTCTGTTTCTGTATTAGCTGCCTATTTGTTTAGCATATTTGGTTTTATCTATTGGACTCACATGAAGACCCATAATGAATGTCTCACATGCAACTTCAAGTTCTGAGTTTCCTAAATGCAGGTGCTTAAGATTTAAGCATTTTAGAGGAACCCAGGAATGGAAATTATTCTTGTGGAGCCTGGGGAGTTAGCAATTGGAAGGAAACCAAAGACTTCCTCTAGATTCCACCTCCGGGGACACCTAAATCTCAAAGCACCCTCTCTACCAAGGGCACTGAGTCCACCTCTACATCAGATAGCACAGCCATAGGCTTCTGTTCAACATTGCAGGCTTTACTTTCTTTTTTTTTCTTTTTTTTTTTAATTAGGTATTTTCCTCCTTTACATTTTCAATGCTATCCCAAAGGTCCCCCATACCCATCCCGCCAATCCCCTACCCACCCACTCCCCCTTTTTGGCCCTGGCGTTCCCCTGTACTGGGGTATATAAAGTTTGCAGGTCCAATGGGCCTCTCTTTGCAGTGATGGCCGACTAGGCCATCTTTTGATACATATGCAGCTAAAGACAAGAGCTCCGGGGTACTGGTAGGTTCATATTGTTGTTCCACCTATAGGGTTGCAGATCCCTTTAGCTTCTTGGGTAATTTCTCTAGCTCCTCCATTGGGGGCCGTGTGACCCATCCAATAGCTGACTGTAATCATCCACTACTGTGTTTGCTAGGCCCCAGCATAGTCTCACAAGAGAGAGCTATATCTGGGTCCTTTCAGCAAAATCTTGCTAGTGTATGCAATGGTGTCAGCATTCGGAAGCTGATTATGGGATGGATCCCTGCATATGACAATCACTCGATGGTTCATCCTTTCGTCACAGCTCCAAATTTTGTCTCTGTAACTCCTTCCATGGGTGTTTTGTTCCCATTTCTAAGAAAGGGTAGTGTCCACACTTTGGTCTTCGTTCTTCTTGAATTTCATGCATTTGGCAAGTTGTATCTTATATCTTGGGTATCCTAAGTTTCTGGGCTAATATCCACTTATCAGTGAGTACATATTGTGCGAGTTCCTTTGTGATTGGGTTACTTCACTCAGGATGATACCCTCCAGGTCCATCCATTTGCCTAGGAATTTCATAAATTCATTCTTTTTTTTTTCCATTTTTTATTAGGTATTTAACTCATTTACATTTCCAATGCTATACCAAAAGTCCCCCATATCCACCCACCCCCACTCCCCTGCCCACCCACTCCCCCTTTTTTTTTTTTGGCCCTGGTATTCCCCTGTACTGGGGCATATAAAGTTTGCAAGTCCAATGGGCCTCTCTTTCCAGTGGAGCTGAGATGAAAGGATGGACCATGTAGAGACTGCCATAGCCAGGGATCCACCCCATAATCAGCATCCAAACGCTGACACCATTGCATACACTAGCAAGATTTTATTGAAAGGACGCAGATGTAGCTGTCTCTTGTGAGACTATGCCGGGGCCCAGCAAACACAGAAGTGGATGCTCACAGTCAGCTAATGGATGGATCATAGGGCTCCCAATGGAGGAGCTAGAGAAAGTAGCCAAGGAGCTAAAGGGATCTGCAACCCTATAGGTGGAACAACATTATGAGCTAACCAGTACCTCATAAATTCATTCTTTTTAATAGCTGAGTAGTATTCCATTGTGTAAATGTACCACATTTTCTGTATCCATTCCTCTGTTGAGGGGCATCTGGGTTCTTTCCAGCTTCTGGCTATTATAAACAAGGCTGCTATGAACATAGTGGAGCATGTGTTCTTACCGGTTGGGACATCTTCTGGATATATGCCCAGGAGAGGTATTGCGGGATCCTCCGGTAGTACTATGTCCAATTTTCTGAGGAACCGCCAGACTGATTTCCAGAGTGGTTGTACAAGCTTGCAATCCCACCAACAATGGAGGAATGTTGCCCTTTCTCCACATCCTCGCCAGCATCTGCTGTCACCTGAGTTTTTGATCTTAGCCATTCTGACTGGAGTGAATTGGAATCTCAAGGTTGTTTTGATTTGGATTTCCCTGATGATTAAGGAAGTTGAACATTTTTTTCAGGTGCTTCTCTGCCATTCGGTATTCTTCAGGTGAGAATTCTTTGTTCAGCTCTGAGCCCCATTTTTAATGGGGTTATTTGATTTTCCGGAGTCCACCTTCTTGAGTTCTTTATATATATTGGATCAGGCTTTACTTTCAAATTGACAAATTCCTCAAGAAGAAAAGTGGTACCCAATGTTCCATTTTCCTTTCTCATTAGACCTGGATTCTTTCCCATGACTTTGGAAGGCTACCTTGGTAGTTTTATTAGAGAGAGTCATGATATAGAAATACGTGAGTTTACCTGTAGTGTGAGGTGGTGGTGAGAGGCCTTAGTATGCTAAATGACAGCTTCTGAACCACACCTTAGGCTGGAGAAGCGAGAATGGACAACTTCCCAATTCCCTGGAAGACACATGTCCTCCGTAGGGTCACTCCTGATTTTGTCTTGCTGAAAAGTCTGAACATCTATAGTATTTACATCAATCCTTCTTCCTTTATAATAGCATAAATTTAATAACTCAAGACTAAAAAGCGTGTTAATTGAACACAGTGCAGAGAGTTTCAGAGGGCTACCTTGTTGAATAAGGGCCTTTCTCAAGTCCTGCTGTTAAAAACAAAACATTTTCCATGTTTACTTTACTGCATCACAGCTTGTTAAATGCTCTGGTTGAAGTGTTTATGTGCAGTAATGGAGGTTTTTCGCTAAAAATACCCTTCTGCAGTGTATACTGTTTTAAATTTAACTTACGTTTCTATAAAGTTAGCACATCTCATTTATGAAAGAAAAGTTGTCAGTAATCAACACCCACTGTTTGTGAAAGGTCTTACTGTAAGACATGTCTTCCGTCACAAAGTTAGTTTTACTCACTTTTCCTTTGTGCCTGTTGACCCAGCAAGCTTTAGCTCAAGCATGGATATAGTGTCATTGTACCTGAGAATCTTCTTGGTCAAAAATCTGGAGGCATGCTTCCTTCGGCAGTTCTAGTACTAATTACACAGCTTGGAATATACTATGGCAATAAAATCACAGTCTAATGCCTTGATAAAAAGTATTTATTCAGAAAGTTTCCCGAAGTGGAAGAATTGTGTCATATTTTCTATATTCAGACAGATCATCATCTTGAGTTGATTTTTGGGATTTTTGTTTTTGTTTTTTTGTTTTGTTTTGTTTTGTTTTGTTTTAGGAAGACAAGTACTCTGTCTTTATTACTATGTGATATCTTGATGAGATAAAAATATTTTATCATTTAAAACTGAGAGAAAAGAAAAGAGGTTGCATTTGAGTTCTCACACAGAGAGGCTCGATATAGGTTTTCCGTGTAATTCTTAGGCTGTGCAGTATTACTGAAGCCAGAATTTCTTCCTTGGGAGGCCTGACTGCAGATCTGATCCCCCTGAGCAGATTTCACAGACTTTAGAGGTTTCTGAGAAGTCACATCTCTGTGTATATAGGTGATCTGAGAGCAAGTTGAGCTGGCTGGATGACCAGAAGACAAAAGCCTATGTCCTCCATCTCTGGCTGTGGAAACAAGTACACTGATGTTGACCTTTAGTGGGGCACAGGAGCTGAGCTGAAAGTCAGAGTGCAAATCTCAGAGGTGTAAGAGGTTGCTAAGAGTTTTAGACACCCATGGACTACTAAGCTTCTTGATGTTAAAAACACTGCAGTGCTAAGGGGTAGCTAATCAGTTCTAGAAACTAAGTGTAGAGTCTCCCGGAAGCTAAGACTATGACAAATGGACTGATATCTGGAAGGTGAGAGGTGGCTGGGAAGTGAGCAAGATGGAAGGTGGGAAGATGAGAAGAGTCTAAAGTGGCAGCTGAGACAATGAAGATGGAAAGGTCTGATCAATACAAGATTCAAAGTATTTGCCAGGGGTGAAAGACCTGAGAGTCCTGCATACCCAGCTTAGGGGCCTGCCACTTTGACCCCTGGGTGTTAGCACTAGGAACTTCGCAGCAGTAAGCTTCTACCTGGGGCACTTAGAACATTGTGCCTCCAGATTGGACCTTTAAAGCTTCAAGCCTCACTTTTCTTAGGCACAGGCACAAAATCCTGGGATTAAAAGCCAAGCTTGGGAATCTGGAGACTCAGCTGTCCACTGTCTACCAAAAATTTGCAATCCCATCCTTCTGAAAACCCATCTTTAAGTTATTTTAGTTTATTCTATCTTCCTGTGCCTTATAAATTATACTGTAAAGTGGAAAGGCAGATGCCTGTAATTGTGCCACATTTATTTGTAAAGAATGAATTTATTTGTAAAGAATGAGTGGGTTTTATTAGCACTATGATTACTAATATTGACTACTTTACTTTTTACCTAATTGTGTGGTATACGAGTGTTAAAGCAAATACAAGACAAATTATCTATCTTCAGAGGACAGAAGGTACAATTATATTTATCTTATTGTTTCAAATGTAATGTGTGTGTATGTGTGTGTATGTGTGAGTATATGTACAAACATATATACATACCACTACTTTTATAGTACAGAGGAACTGTGTCAACATAGTTGAGAGGAAATGAAGTTATAGTTTATGTTATTTTGGTCGATCTAAGTATGTCAATGATACTAATGTATACTTTTTTGAAGGGTTATTTTTCTGTAATAAAAGGTGCCATGACCATCCAGAAGTAATACTCTTGAGAAATGTATTTGTCACTAAAAACAAAAGAGGTCAAATGATTTTCCTGGATATTGTAGTCACAGTAAATATCTACTGTCACCCAGAGTGAAGCAGAAGAAATCTACTGTCACTTCTGTTATTGGAAAACTGTCTGTCTCTTTCTTAGCTCCCTCCCCCCAGCACCCTTCAGTGGGGAATTACCTTAGACAACTCAATTTGCAGAAGAGCCAAAGGTTTTTAAGGCAAAGAGCTGTCTCCGAGAATGTCATCCTATTGTTATTTAGTTCAAATTGGGGACTGACTGCTTGAATCCACTTACAAGCTCATTTCTTTGCTCGGTGATCTGAATACCACAATTCAGTCTGATTTATTATCTTTGATGAAAGTATTCCCAAGTCATCAGGGCATTATATTAACTTACAAAAAAATGAATGCCTTCATAAGGATATCAAATAATGTCTTTCAGGGTACCAGAGGTTGAGGCTATTTTCAAGCACATTCTGCATAAATAGTAATAACCAAATACTAAAAGGATTTCAAACAGCACTCCTTTCATGTGTGAGGTGGTTGTTTAGAAATATCTTTTGAGTTCAACACCCTCACAGCATAATAAGCTAGTTATTTTATCAGTGTGATTTGATGGGACTGCTGTTTATAAGTAATATGTTTGAGATATAGGAATGACCACTTTAATAAACATGAAACTTATTCAGTTTAGTTTTTGCCTAAGGGTATTAATAAGAATTTCAAAGTTAGTTTTATAGAAATAACATTGTACAATGTAAAAAAAAAAGACATGGTAGTTTTATAGATTTAACTGTTTTATATGCAGAAAAGATATAACCCATTGTAAAAATGCAAAACAGGATGGATATTATAAAAGTCTAGATAACTAGAAATTTGAGAGTCAGAACTCTGTTTATATTGCAACTAGGATATGAAAGTGTGGGTTGGAAAAGTGGAATATGAAATATATAATTGTGATCTATCAAAATCAAATAACTATTACTCTACCAGCAAATACCTGTTGGAACTCAGTCCACAAATAGAGCCATGTGCTTAGAATACTGAGAGCTTGTGAGAACCCTACATGAAAATGAGACAAGAGTCATGTGACCTCTCTTTCTCTAAAACATAGTTTATTCTTGGAATGTTCTTTCCCCCCTGAGTGCATTTTGGGACTAATTTTACTTTTTTATCTCACTACCCAGATTATGTTTCTTTCTTTATTGAAAATATTCTTTTCTCATACAATAGATCCTGATATACAATATACAATGTATTATAGTTCCCCTGCCTCTACTCCTTTCTTTTCCTCTCTACCTGACCTCTACTTGATCTTTCTGACTCTTATTATAAAAAAGCAAGATTCTAAGAGATGACAACCAAACATGACAAGGTAAAATATAATAAGACAAGGCAAAATTTGTCCTATTGAAGTTGGAGATAACAACCCAACATGAACTAAGGAATCCTAAGGGCAGGCAAAAGAGTCAGAGAACCACTTGTTCTCACAGCGAGGAGTCCCATAAACATACCAAGCTAATAGCTGTAATACATAGACAGAGGACCTAAGGCAGACACATTTGGGCCCTGTGCTTACTGCTTTAGTCTCATTCACTTCAAGGCACAGTGCATGCTTATGCACCTTGCTTAGTTGATTCAGAAGGCCCTCAGATGCTGTTTTCAAGAATGTGTTGTCCTCAAGGCCGTGGAACACCTAAACCATGTGAACATGCCTTACCCTTGTGACTGAATACAGCTTGAACTCAAGTGGCCTTACCTGACACTTAAACACCCTGATAATATAAATTGTCTGATGCCATGAATAAAGTTGGTTATTGTGTGAGCTTTAAGTTTGTCTTAATTTTTTTTTAGGATCCTCTATCCCAGGTTCACATCACCAAGTAGAGAAGTAACAATATCCAAAGAGACTACTGGAAGTAAATGTCTAAAATATAACAAGTGATTTTCTTTTGTTTGTTTATTTACATTTCTGCCTCCCCTTCTCACCCCATTTTTCTCTTTCCTCTCTCCCATCCTTTCTTTCTTATTCTTTCCCTTTAACATGTGGTTTTAGGAAAAAAGAAAACCTACAAACAGGTGTTTATGTGGATGTATGTGTATGCCGATGGCAATAAGCATAATGTTAACCCCAGGCACTGGCTGCACATATCATCTCTAATTAAAATTCTTGAGGCTGCATAGATGTCTGGCTGCTCTTCTACAGGCCCTGGGTTTGATACCCAGCTCGTACTATTGTTGCCTCTTATTTATATATTTTTAATAATTTTTATTTAATTTTCTGTATACAAAATATTTTGATTTTGAATGTGTTCCCTATATCTTCCTAGATTTTCCACACCTACATACCCACCTAGATTTGTGTTCTTTTTCTTTTATTCTCTCTTTCCCAGATCAAATATAGAGAAACAGACAAAAACTGCCAATATAAAACAAAATGTAACAAAAAGCTCACCCAAAATACTAATGGAGTATATTTTGTATTTACTAACTACTCCTGGCCATGGGGCCTGTGGGACAGTATAATTGATATACTTAGTCAGCTTGTGATATGTCTCTATCTCTATCACCTCTATACATACATACATACATACATACATACATACATTTGATATTTTAAATGTTCAAATTATTTCTATGTATATATGTGTATCTGGGTGTTAATACCATATATATGTAGTTGCCAGACAAGGGCAGAAAAGGGTGCATGTGGATGGCAGGGGAGGTGAGGAGAAACTGTAAGCAGTAGAAGGAAGGAAATCATAATCAGGATAAATTGCTTAAAATAATTATGTTCAGTAAAAGGAAAAAATCCTTGTCTCTCTTCCTATATCTTTAACTAAAATTGACAAAGTAAAATAAATCCTAAAAACAACACAATTGCTTCCTCTGTTAATGAAATACAGTTTGTCCATTATTCTTCTTGAATTAGGTTTCATGTAGTTATGATATCCTCAAGATTGTCATGTAGCTGACTATGATCTTGAACTTATGATTATCCTGAGTTCTTGGCTTACTGCTGAGGACCGGATGATTGTGCATGAGGCTTTTTGTGTGCTAAGCATTAAATGCATTCTAATCATTATGTTTCCATTGCTTTTGCCAAGAAAATGCTGCACATGCCAAAAATAATTCATAAGACTTGAGGCATGGAATTGTCTTAATTTGAATTCTTTGTATGGTGTGTGTGTGTGTATGTGTGTGTAGTGTGTGTATATGTGTGAGTGTTTGTGTGTGTGTGCATATGTGTGTGTAGAGTGTAGAGGACAGCAGTTACTAGCATGCATCTTCTGTGATCACTCTTCACTCTATGTATTGTGCAAAGTCTTCCACTAGAACCTAAGTCTTGGTGAGCCTAGGATCTACACCATCTGATTTCACTGGAGATCCTTTCTCTCTGCTATTCATTCACTAGAATTTTAGGAGAAAGATGATATCACACCCTGGCAGAATTTATGTGGGCTTTAGGATACAAACTCTGGCTCTCACCCTGATGGTGCAAAACCTTGTATGGACAGAGCCATCTATCTCCACAACCCTCTAATTTAATCTATTAAGTGATTTAGGCATGCTTCCATTAGTTTAGTATAAGCTCTGGAATTCTCTTTTCTGTCCCTTTGTCTCAATACTATGAGATTATACCCAAGGTGTGCATAACCAGGCAAGTTATGTTGGTAACAGACTAGTACAAGATGTCAGATCTCAGTAACAGTAATCAGTCTGATCTTCCATTGATATTTATAAGAAGTATGCTAAGGAAGCTAGAACTCAGTGTACCTAGAATCTAGGTTACCTAATTGACCTGGAGATGCCTTCACTCTTTTTAAATTATATTTCCACCATACCATGTAGGGGCCTCACATGATGATGGTAATGTTCAGGATGCAGCTCACCTCACTGGCCCCACTGTGTATCAAAGAACACAACTGAGCTCATACCCTCAGTTATACTTTTTTCCCCAGGGTACTGTTTTCCTATACGCAAGCCAACAGAGAAGCTAGTATCATCTCAGGTTGATGTTTTTGACAAAAAGGGGCTTTGGAGAGCAGTGGACTGCCCATCAAGCCTCATTGATTTTCTTTTGTACATAGTCAATGATTTAAGTAAATTCCCAGAATTTAGTGACTACACAAATGTTAAGATGGAGTCTTGTTTTATTGACTCATAAATACTTGCACATTTGTAGTAAAATTTAATTATAAAATTTGGGAGCATTTTGACTCTTTTACTATAGTTTGGTAACAAAATATGCTATCTTGAATTAAATTTGAATATGAACTCATGATACATGTCCATATTTTCTGATGGCAGTAATATTTTTCCAAGTTAATCCCTATGCTAAATCCATAATACTGATTATTATTACAACACAGTAATCTCTGACTAGTTGTTCAATATCCTCATTTCGAAAAATAAAACTTTTAGCTCAAATTAAAAATTTCTCCAATGAAAACGACTTTAAAATAGATAAGCTACTTAAATTGCTTTGAGGACAATCCCTTTTTATTAACCTAAAACTTCTTTTTGCTATAATGATTATGCTTTCATTTTAAAATGGTTTAAAAGAAAATAGCTTACTCATTTGAGTTAAGATAAAAGTTATATATACCTAAAATGCAAAATTAGGGACTTACTAAGATTAATAAAAAATGTGTCTCAAATAGTGGATTCTGTTGCTGTGAGAAGTTGTTATGACCAAAAGGAAGAAGGATTTCACCTACACTTCCAGGTGACAGTCCATCCGTGAGGGAAATCACTATAGACATGGAAGCAGAGCAGGTACCCAGAGGCAGGAACTGATGCAGAGGCCATAGATTAGTGCTGCCTAGAGGCTTTCTCATCATAGCTTGCTTAGCCTGCTTTCTTATAGCATCCAGGATCAATATCTCAAATGTAATGCCTCATCCAGTGTGCTAGACCATCGTATATCAGTTATTAGTATAGACTAGCCTACAGACCAATCTGATGGGGGCATTTATTCAGGTAAGATTCCCTCTTCCCTTGTCTAGATTGGACTCACGTTTACACAAACCAAACAGCATAGGTTTTTTGTCTGATATTTACCTGAAATTGACATGTGAGCCATATCCTATTGACTGAATCACGAATGAAGTAATCATTGCTATTTTCTTTCAATCTTTTCCATTAACTTGTTTCAAAGTCTTCTAAGGTTAACAGCAATCACAGAAAGATGTTTTCTCAGAGACTCCAGTGTACTATGATTTGTTTTATTTGCTATTAAGGGAATACTTAAGTTTGATTGATTTCCATATTACTTCAAATTAGTAACTTCACATCACTTTTCAAATTTTAAAATAATTTTCCATTGTCAATGAGTATTCTGTACTCTGGAAAAGAATAATGAACAAGAAAATCAGAGAGACTGAAGTTTCAAATATGATCCCTGTGGCTACTTTGAAGTGTTGCAGTGATATACTCTGTCACTGTAGATGTGAATAAGAAAGGGAGGGAGCAGCCCTGCCACAGTCTGAATGATGGGCTGTCTGCAAATATCCTTGATCAAAAGATAAAAAAGAAAAAAAAAGAGTGGTGCGCTATTCCTATACTTAGCTTTCCACAATTCCTCAACAGGCAAAATTCAACTAGATTCTTTGGTAGGATATAACTGAAATGGTCTCCAGTACAGTTCTTGACAATGTCTTTGTTCCTGTCCGAGCCTTTACCAGACAGGCTGGACTGTCAGGATTTCTCTTAGCATTCTTTTTTTTTCTTCAATAACTTATTTTTTTATTCAGTATACATTCCTATTACATCCCCCTCCCTCCTCTCCTCCCAGTCACAAGCTTCCCAACCCCCCCCCCCATTCTCTGAGGAAGAGGAGAAGTCCCCTTGGGTACCACCTCACCCTGGAACATCTAGTCCCAGCAGGAATAGGTTCATCATCTCCCACTGAGGCACAACTAGACAGTTCAGGTAGAGGAAGGGGATACAATGGCAGGGAAAAGAGACAAAGACAGCCCTTACTCCACTTGTTAGGGGACCCACATGAACATCCTACACAAATGTGTGGGGGTCCAAGGTCTAGTCCCTCCATACTTTTTGGGTTGTGACAGTTTCTGTGAGCACCCATGGGTCTAGGTTAGATGGTTTTCTTATCTCCCCAGTCTTGCTCAGTTCTATCCCTCATCATCCACAAGACTCCCCAAGCTCAGCCATGTTTGGCTGTAAGTCTCTGTATCTGCTTCTGTCTGCTGCTGGATGAAGCCTCTCAGGAGACCGTTATGTAAAGTTCCTGTCTGCAAACATAGAAGAGAATCATTAATAGTATCATGGGCTGGCTCTCTAACATGGGATGGGTCTCAAGCTGGGGCAGTCATTGTTGGATGTTTCCTCAGTCTCTTTTCAATTGTTTGCCCTAAAGATCTTAGAGGGAAGACAAATTTGGAGTTGAAGGTTTTGTAGGTGGATTGATGTCCTTATCCCTCCACCAGGCATCCTACTTGAGTATAGGAGGTGACCCCTTCAGTCTCTACATCCCCTTTTGGTAGGAATCTCAACTAGCATCATGACACACCTATAAACTCCCTGTATCCTCCTCTGTCCCAGGCCTCCAACTACTCCCGGAGACGCACCCCCACAGATTTCCATTCTCACTCCCAGCTATCTCCTGCCCCTTCTCCTGCTCACCTCCTCTTCAACCCAGTTCCCTCTCGCCACTCATCTTTGACAACTATTAAATTTCCCCTTCTGTGTGAGACTTGTGCTTCTTCCCTTGGGCACTCCTTATTACCCAGTTTCTTTGGGTCTGTGAATTGTGGCACGGTTATCCCACATTCCATGCTCTCAGAAGAATGGCTCATTAAACTCTGATGCAGCAGTCTGGAGCTTTTGTAGAACAGTGCTACAAACTTTCCCACATCCCTACTGAAAAATTAGCTATGCAGCGGGACCTTGATGCAGATTATCACATTCCGTCCACAGTAAAGATGCAGAGAAGGATGGATGCCAATGGTCAATCTTCTTTCTCCTTTTTATTTTTCTAACAGTCACTTATCCTTGCTTTAGACCTAAAAGACATGCTCAGAGACTAATCTAATTTAGATAATCTCTCAGGCATGCCCAGAGGCTTTTCTACTAGATGATTAGATTATTCCGGGTCCTTTCGAGTTGACACACTGTGCTGACTCTCACACTGGGGAATTCCTCGTCATTTACCCCAATGGACCCAAACAGGCTTGGTAAATACTGAGATTTGAGGTATGGGTAGACCTGCCTCAGGATGACTGTTTCTTCTGTTTTCAAATCTAGTATGTTGCAGAACATTTCTGGTGTTAACTCTCTTTCAATTGATAAAAGACAATACCAGGCAAACCCCATTACTTCTAACGGAAATTATGTTATATAATTGAATCTTGCAGTGTCTCCATGGAAAATACTTCAAGATCCTGTACAACAGTAATGCTCTTAGCCATGGTCTTTCTTCAAGGCTGGTCATAATGTAGTTTCCACTCTTTAAGACAAAGTACTCAGAACTGATGGAAGACAAAGTGCAATTATTTCTCCTTGTCTAACATTTATGAGGACATTTATTCACCAAAGTACTTCATAATTCTTTCCTTGATGTCCACTCTATCTAATTTACAGTTCTTAGGAACACAGGTTTTGAATCCAACAGGTTACAAACAAGATGCCATTACCCCAGACTTCAAGGAAATAATATACTTCAAGGAAATAAGAACTAGATGTTTTCCTGAAATATATAGGCTAAGAGCCTTATATAATCATGCAGCATTCCAAAGACAGCCACCATTGCTTTGATTTTTCTTCAAAAACCTAGAAAACTTGATATTCACAATAGTCAGTTGTGGCTGGTATCAAAGCTGCCACAGCTCAGGAATACTTTGTAGAGACCACCTACTCTGACCAACCATGTTTTCTTGGCTTCCATATAGAAAATAACTTAAGAATAAGCAAATATGAGTTGGGGTATATTAAAAAAAACATATATAGCTGCCTGGAGAAAGAACAAAGCACATCTATGAGTACAGGGTGGCTTCTCAAATTGTTTCCCTTCTTGTCAGGGTGGTTCTGTACATTTCACCACTCAGGAATATTTTATAACAAAATGTAAAGTGGAAGAACTTTCTGTCATAAAAGATGGATTTTTAAGAATGGGAGATGGGTGATAGGAACTACAGGCTAGTGATCATTTGGACCCCAAATAAGCACAGTTGACTGACTATTGTTTATCTCTACCTGAGCTGTGTTTATGAAAACACATTGTCTCTGGAGGCAATTTTAGCTTTCTCAGTGTTGTCTGAAGATTTTTGACTATGAGTAGAAATTGCAAACTGGATTCCAGGATGAAGAGCCCCTCTCTCTTTTATCCCTGTAATTCTCGATGTCAATTTATTCTGTTTCAATAAACATTTCTTCAAATGGAAAGAAAATACATAGGTTACTAATGTGGAGGCCCAGATATTAAAGAGCAGTACCAAGCAGCCTATTTCCTCAACCATAGAAGCTATCTGAAGTCATGTAAATGATAAGAATGTCTATAGTCCTCATTAAGCATGGACACAGGAATTGGGACAGCCATTACTGAAGAGAGTCTTGGGAGTATCTTGTGATATTCAGTCCAGGTTTTTTGTATTTTAACCAAAGAAAGAATAAAACAATTGTTACCAGAGAATCAGAGTACCCATCTGGGAGTTCTTAGTCTCCTTGATAAGATAATTCAGAAACAGACTTGGAAGGAATCTCAAGGACACTTTTATTGGAGTTTCAGAGAAGAAAACCACAATTCAAAAAAACTGTAAATCTCAGCAGTTCATGGGAGATGGGAGATGGAGAAGAGAGTCCTGCCTTTTGTGCTGGACAGCAAAGGAGATTTATCAGCCCTAGAGAGGGAGTATAGTCTTCAGAGAAAACAGGGGGAATGCATCAAATGTCAGGGCAAACATGCTTAGGATTTTTGACTGGTAGACAAGGAAAAGATAGAAGAGGAAAAGGGAAAGTTATGATTTGAGGTAGAACAAAGAAAAGAGTAAAGGCTTAGCAGGGAAGATCTACCGGCAACTGCCTACTGCCTAGATGGAATGGCTGCCTGAATGGTTGAGTACCTCATGTCATTAAGGGGATTATTAAATCTAGCATCTAGGAAAAACAAAACATTACAGGTCATTTTTTTTCAGGTAAACAACACTCCTATTTCCTGTGTTGAATGATAATTATTGTGACTTATATGTGTCTCCTGTTCATTGGTCTTTGCTATATGCAAATATTTACATACTGACATAAATACATGAAAGATAAATCTATATAGATGGTACATTTGTAGAAAAAAATAAGCACTTTTAAATAAAATATATGCATTGGGCAAGCAAATATTTCTATAAAGTTCTCACTTAAAATCAATTGTACTTTCAAAATCTGAGGCAATTCAAAATTGAGTAGTTATCTGAAAATACATTCATATTGCCATCCGAAAAATGCTGCTAAAATTGTTTGGGACAATAATGTGCATAAGTATAAGGCAAACCTAAGCACTAGTATTTGAGTAAAAGTCTTATTCAGGCCAAATGAATTCTGAAAGAAATGCACATTCGCTTAGCCATTTAGAAATGTCATGTTGTCTTCTTTTGTGCTGAATTTTGTTTTTAAGGAGTTGCAATAGTTTAATTATTGGAACTTCTGAATATATATATATATATATATATATATATATATTTAAACTTAAAGGTACGTTCTCTCTTGGTATTACACATTTAAATAAATTTAAAAGAACAAAAATTAAAAAAAATGAAGTGGAGAACAGCTAATCAAATACTCTTCGGGTATGATTAAACAAAATAACAGGAGTTCTGAGTGCTTCTGGGTATTCAGGAGGTCAGAGATGGGATTAAAGGACTAAAACTTTCCAGGTATCAAGTTGCTTTCTATACACTTGCTGAACATATGAATTAAATGTAGATGATTATTTTAAGAAATGCATCAATCTATGTAAAACTGAATTACAACTTCTAACATTTAACATATATATTATGCTACTTCATATATTTAGTGCTATATCACAAACAAACTTTGGTACTAGACCATCAAAACAGTCATACTACCCAGATCCAAGGAGTGGCATCTGTTAGATTCCTAATTAGTAGACCCTGAACATAAGATATAGGTATGAGTGATTGAAAACTTAGTAGTTCTGAGAACATGCTGGGAAAATATGGCGCAAGGAGGAACAGAAGGATGAGAAACTCAGGATTCCAGTGATGGAGAATTCTCTGTGGAAGTTCCAGGAAGCTGGATGCAGGGAGCGCTCTGGCATCTAAGTTACACATCAGTGATTATCGGAACTCTGCAGGGTTGCTCCACTTTCACACCTGAGTTGGCCAGGCTGAGAAGTGGTGGAGAAACAGACATGCAACACTGATGCCCGGGAACATCCCGCTCAGTCATGGGAGAAACCTGCAATTTCCAGTCTGTTCCCTGGACAATGCATTTCAGGGGGTTTAGTCTCTATAAACAGAACAAGCACCAACCAGGCAGGCACATACAGAGCAAAATAATTGCTGGATCCAAGATAGAGACATTTGTGATGACTTTAAGAAATCCCCATTCTGGAGGACTGGAGAGATGGCTCAACAGTTAAGGACACAGACTGCTCTTCCAGAGGACCCAAGTTCAAATACCAGCACCTACATAGCAGCTCACAACTGTCTGTAACTCTAAGATCTGACACCCTCACATAGACATACATGCAGACAAATACCAATGAATATAAAATAAGGGTAAAGAGATTTTTTTTAAAAAAGAAATCTCTGTTGTGTTGTGAAATGAGTGTTAAGTCTTAAAACCTTCCTGTGCAGGCACTCTTTAATGATCAGTGATTTGGGAGTATAAGGCAAAAGAAGGTTTTCATTCCTAAGGTGCTCTCATAATGCTGTTTTATCACAGCATTAGAAACCCTAAGACCCACCACAGGATAAAATGTGCTACTTCAAAATGCACCTTGTACTCTTTCTAAGTATGAACAGAAATCAAGAACATAAACATAGTCCAGAATTACGTGAACACTTTGGACACATTGCCTATATGTGATTATATTGCTCCCAAATCTTAGATTATTGCACAGTGGCTCTATTCTTCATATATACAGATTCTTTCAACACAAATTGCAAACAAGATTGCTTTACTCTTTCTATCCACTATTTGTAGAGATAAAGAGGTCTGTCTTTAGCTAGTATTTAGCCTCTGTAGCTGTTGAATATCATCTGTGACTGCACAAGAAGAAAGCAACCATCTGTGGCAGCGATCTATGATGATCCCCCTTTACCCATCCGTAATTAAGTACATCTATTTATATTGATCAGCTCTAAGCAAAAACTGTTTTAAGACACAAAATATAAATAGTGGACAAAAGACAAAATGTGAAAGGTTGCAAAGGCACAACATTCCTAAGTCACACATTTGCCACGTCAGATATATGTCCTATGTTTTCTCACATCTACAAATTGGATCTGTTATGTAAATGATAAAGAAAGGAAACTAATTGAACTAAATATTTCCTAAAGGAAAGGAAACATTATCAGGAAGAGATTTGCCTTGGAAAATTGCATAGAGTACAAAGCAGGAGAAACGTAGAGAATTTTAAAAATGCTTTCTGCTTTAAAAGAATATCACTTATCCCACTAAGCTGCGCATGATTTTCCACTTCATGGCAGTGACAGGTTTTGCAACTTGCTTCTTTTTAAACTCGAAGACAAATTAATTCAACACATTGACTTTTTTCCTTTTATTTATTTATTTTTATTAGATATTTTCTTTATTTACATTTCAAATGTTATCCACTTTCCTAGTTTCCCCTCCGAAAATCCCCTAACACCCCCCCGCCCCCCGCTCCCAACCCACCCACTCCCATTCCTGGCCCTGGCATTCCTCTATACTGGGGCATAGAGCCTTCACAGGACCAAGGACTCTCCTCCCATTGATGACCTACTACGCCATGCTCTGCTACATATATAGCTAGAGACACAAGTTCTACCATGTGTTTTCTTTGATTGGTGGTATAGTTCCAAGGCTTACTGGTTAGTTCATATTGATGTTCTGGAAATTTAACAAGGTAAATCTTTTCTTTTTTCTTTTTTAATTTAATTTTATTTGTAATTCATTTTTTATACTCCATATTTCATTTCCTGCCCCTTGTCATCCACCATCAGACTGCTCCACATTCTATACCTCCTAGCTATATCCATCTGTGTATGGATGCCTCCACCCCTCCACCCCACCTGACCTCTAAACTCCCTGGGACCTCCAGTCTCTTGAGAGTTCAGTGCTTCATCTCTGATTGAACACAGACCTGGAAGTTCTCTACTGTGTGTGTGCTGGGGGCCTCATATCAGTTGGTGTATGCCACCTGTTTGGTGGCCCAATGTTTAAGAGATCTTGGGGGTCCAGATTAATTGAGACTGTTGGTCCTCCTACAGGGTTGCCCACCTCCTCAGCTTCTTGCAGACTTCTCTAATTCAACAACAGGGGTCAGCAGCTTCTGTCCATTGGTTGGGTACAAATATCTGCATCTGACTCTTTCAGCTGCTTGATGAGTGTTTTAGAAGGCATTCAAGATAGGTCCCTTTTTGTGAGTCCTCCATAGCCTCAGTGATAGTGCCAGGCCTTGGAAACCTCTTGAGCTGGATCCCACTTTGGGCCTGCCACTGGACCTTCTTCTCCTCAGGCTCCTCTCCATTTCCATCCCTGTAATTCTTTCAGAAAGGAACAATTATGGGTCAGAGATGTGACTGTGGGATGACAACCCCATCCCTCACTGGATATCCTGTCTTCCTGCTGAAGGTGGACTCTATAAGTTCCCTTTCTCAGATGCTTCTGTTCATTGGTTGGGTACAAATATCTGCACCTGACTCTTTCAGCTGTTGGTTGAGTCGTTAGGAGGGCAGTCATGATAGATCCCTTTTTGTCAGCATTCGATAGCCTCAGTCATAGTGTCAGGCCTTGGGACCTCCCCTTGAGCTAGATCCCATTTTGGGTCTGTTGCTGGGCCTTCTTTTTCTCAGGGTCGTCTCTATTTCCATCTCCATAATTCTTTCATACAGAAACGATTATGGATCTGAGGTGTGACTGGTAGCAGCCTAATTTTTGGTAGCCAGAAGCTAGAAAAAACCTGGATGTCTCATAAAAGAAGAATGGATAGAGAAAATGTGGTTCATTTACACAATGGAATACTATTCAGCTATTAAGAATGAGGACATCCTGACTTTTCCAGGCAAATGGATGGAACTAGAAAATATCATTCTGAGTGAAGTAACTCAGACCCAAAATGACATACATGGTATGTACTCACTAATAAGTGGATATTAGGACCCCCCCCAAAGGAAGAAAAAATAAAGAAAAAAAAACATACACAAGATATAGTCCACCGAATTCAAAAGGCTCAACAAACTGAAGTGCCCAAATAAGGATGCCTCAGTCCCACCTGGGGGAGAGAAGAAAGCAATCATAAGTGAGGAGGGAGGAAGGAAGGAGGGTGAGGGAGGGAGAGAATTGGGAGGGAATGTGAACTGGGAGGAGGGGGGAGTGGGGTAGAAAGGAACCTGATCTGGTATTGGGTGAGGGAAAAGGACTGAAGCCATGAAGGCCAGCAGAAAGAATGGAAACAGGCAATCTCAGGAAATAGAAGATTGGAGGCATCCCCCAGAATGTACTAGAGACCTGGGAGATAAGAGACTCTCAGGAATCAAAGGGAGGAACCTTAGATGAAATGCCCAAGGAAACTTACAGAGCCCACCTCCAGCAGGAAGACAGAACATCAAGTGAGGGATGGGGTTGCCATTCCACAGTCATGCCTCTGACCCGTAATTGTTTCTGTCTGAAAGAATTTCAAGGTAAATCTTTTCATGTAAGATGGGTATGGATATTAACGCATTTCTAGATGTCCAAAATTTGCAATCCACTGAAATTAGGCCACTGGAGGTAAACAAATGACATTCAGGTTTTTTGGATATTTAAAGCATAGCTTGAAAGCAACTAACCACTATAGGGAACCAGTGCTGACAGAGGACGGAGGTGGGGGTGGGGGGACAGAGACAAAGAGAGATGGAGAGAGACAGGGAAAGAGACAGAGAGACAGAGAGACAGAGAAAGACAGAGAAACAGAGACAGAGAAAGAATAAGGGATACATACAGAGTTTTGAAAAAAAAGATGCGTCTTTAGATTGTATTGTGTTATTTTTTTGAGTTTACAAAATGAAACTATAACTATAACTAGTTTACTATGAAAGTTAGTGACTTATGTTTTCTTTTAAATCACTCAGTGAGTTTTTACTAAGGATTAAGAACCAAGTTGCAATAGTTTCTGAAATGCTTAAACATTCATCTATCTTTTATATTACATAGGTGTCATTTTCAATGTTGACAACCACATATTCAAAATGTTTCATTTCTCTACTGTTGGTGATTCTTGAGTGTAATTTCAAATATTCAGTGTAGTATTAATTTTCCACAAACATAACAACCATGTCAATTACCTAAGTAGGCAAATCTGCTGATTAATAAGTGGTAACATCATGTGTACAACAAACAACCTTTTAAAATAACTTATTTGTAATTTATTATCAATAAATGCTGGGTTTATACACTTATTATCTTTACCCATGTATCTAGGGTTTCATTTTTTTCTTACAAAAGAGGTGTCAAAGTAGAGAAAGGTTAGTACATCCTACTGAGAAAAAAAACTGAAGTAGTTTTTATACTCTATTTGTGATTAGGGGGGCAGAAAATGATTTCTTGTTGGCTTGTATTTTTTTAGTTTATTGAGTACAGTTTTCCCTCAAGAAAATTTGCGGAACTCTCAAAATCATTTTTCAACCTTTAAGAGATTCAGAGCATTTATTTAATCTGCCAAACTATGCCAAATATTGCCTTCAATTTAAACAACTCCATTAACCCAGAATATGGGGTACTTTCCCCCAGAAGGAATTATATTTTTCTACATTTTAACTCATGAATGAGATCTACATAGGGAATTCTTTAAAAGTTTGCTACTATCCTCAATATACAGAAAACAAAAGATATTTTGGATCATTTATCATCCTACCCAGTATAAATGACGAAGATCTGAGATTAAGCCTTGACTTGCATTTTTTATTAGCATTGCTGTGTTTGCCTTCCAGTGGCATGTACAAAGAAGTTCAGAATTGGAAAACACATCCCACATTTGCTAACCTAGATTTTCTTATCTTTATATCATTTGGCAACTAATGGAGAATTAAAAGTTTTGTGCTGTGTGTTTTTAATTTTACATTCAAGGACACTGCAGTTTGAATTAAAACCTTAATAGCACGGACTTGATAAGTTCATCAATTATAAATGAAACATATATCATGAATGATGGATTCCGTGATGAGAATGTAAGAAGTTTTAAAATGCAAGTACAGTGCATTATAGGGAATGATTAACATAACTGATTGACCTGCTAGGTAATAACATCTCAATTTTCCATGGGTTTTCAGCTAATAAGGTGTCATGTGAGAGCTCTGAAGCTTAGAGTTACAATAGACTCCAAAAGTGTCCTTATGAATTAGTTATTTTTAGTGTGAGAACACCTTCCCTGTAATATCCTGTGAAGACATTTTGGTAGACGGTTACAGGCATGGATCACCTTTCTAGCCACACACTATCACACAGAGGTACTTTAGCCATCCTGTCTTGTGTAAATGTACCCACTGCTGTCTACATAGTAAGAAACCACTAATCTAAGGACTTATGAGAACATATTTTCAGCTCCAAGTGATGTTGCTGGCTAACCTGAGATGCAGTTATCCCTTTCAAGAAGTAGACCTCATGTTTATCAACAATGTTTAAAAGCAAATGGCTGAGACTGGGGTTAAGTTCCATTGCAGAATTTTTGATTGACTATGACACTCTTAACAGCTTCTTTTGGTTCTCCTTTCATTTGTATCTTTGACTCATTTGGTTTGCCGACTGAATCCAGTGTTTATGTTTAGTACTTAATAGTGACATTTGATATCGAAGGGATTTTCATTACATATTGCAACATTAGGTGCTACAACTCTGCATGCATGCAATAAGGATACACTGGTCATAGCATTAGGAGTGTTTTAGAAGCAGATTGACACAAGAGATAGATCATTTAGGATAATAATGACTACAATAATGCCACATTAATTTATTAAATTTTGAAATTTTAATAGTCTTAAGAATTAAAATTTCATATATTTTAAAAATAAATATCCTTTACTAAAACTCTTGTGGTTTCTCTGATGGTTAATGTTGTCAATAGAATCTAGAATCATCTATGAAACAAACCTCCAGGTTAGACTCTGTATACTTGTGAAGGATTTTCTTAATTAGCTTAAATGAGCTAGGAAAATTCGCCCCAAAGATATGAGGCACCATCTTCTGGACTTGGGTCCTAGACTGTATAAGAATGAGAAAGCTAGTTGAGTGTAGGCAGTGACCGCACTCTGCTTTTTGACTGAGGAAGCAGTGCTACCAGCTGCTTCTTTAACCTCCTGCTGCTGTGATTTTCCCATCATGATGAACTGCATGACAGAACTGTGAGGCACCATAAATCCTTTCTCTCCAATGTATATTTGTCAGGACATTTTATTAAAGCAGTTGAAAAGCACCTTTACTTTCTCCAAATATTAAAACTAAGTTGGTTACTTTTGACCAATATTAGTCAAATCTGAAATATCAAATTTTAATTTAAGGAACACCAAATTTAGGCTACCTACCTCCTTCCATGCTAGAATATTGACTAACTTGGCCTTGTAAAAGTGCTTAGGAGTCTCCACCCATAGAAGGGGAGTTGAGGACTTCTATGGGAAGGAAGCATGTTCTCTTTACTGGTGGGTAGACCATGATCTGCTAGATGGTCCCACATCCAAAAGTAAAAATCAGCTCATATTAGAGTGGATAGGCTACTCAAATTTTTGTATGCTGTTTTATTTTATGATACAGACAGTGTATATGAAATAGTTAAACCTTGTGACAGAGAAATCCATAAAAATTCAGAGAGGTCAACATTAAGAGCTGACAAGTAGAAGATTGCATATTGTGGCACATTTGTTATAGAGACGTTCTATGCAGACTTCAGATTTAGTTCTCTTGAATATTCACTGTTTCATGAAAAATGGTTTGAGAAGCCTCAGAAAGACAAGACTACAAAAAGAAGCAGGCTTTCTCAGGTCTGAAGGATTTGTATTTGAAGACACTCAAAAGAGAGTCAGCAGAGAGCCCTTGTTGAACATTCTACAGATAGAACATTTTTCAGGCTGCAGTTGCTTGAGAAATCTTTGCTCAGTTGCACCCAGCCTCCAGCCAGAGCTGTTGAATCCCCTTCTTCCTGGGGAGAAAGCTGTCCTAGGGCTCAGGACACCCACACGACCATTGTGAGTCACGGTATTCAATTTTAATGAAAAGGAGGGCATAGAGTTGGGAGAGAGAGGTTGTGTGCTGATGAGGCTGCATCAGGGAAGAGTTAGGAGAAAGTATCAAGGGGTGAATATGACCCAAATATTATAAGCAATTTTCAAAAGATTAAGAAAAAAATTTTTTACAACATTAGCATCATGCATCTATTGAATTTTCAATTTATTTTCATATAAAAAAAGCACATTTCTAGTCCAGAGGAATAAGTCTAGTCAAGTGCTCTCATGCAGACATTATGTCCCATGTGATATTAAAGTCACATCCTACTAAGTAAGTATTTTCTGACAAAACATGTTGTATTGAGTAACTGTTCCAAAATGTTTCATTCAGATTGTCATGGCGTCCTGACAGGATAGGAATTCCAATGTGCTATTGTTTTGCTATCATTAAAATTAATGAGAAATCATAATTTTTCTAAAGCTATGTGGAGAAGGCTGTGAAGCAGAACTTAACCAAAATAAGGACTTTCCAAAGTAAACAACTGGCCTTGTTGCTTACCCGATTATCTCAGTTGAGCTGTATAATAAACACTAATTGGATAATGACATTAACGTGAAAAGCATACTAATTTGTGGTGAGGTCGGTGTGCAATCTCAGCGACAGATGCATTAGAAGCACCCAAGGAACACAAGGATCACTACAGCTCAGCATTCATGATGCATGTGCTAGATTTGTTTTTATCAGTTATGCCTGTTGCTCCTGACTGACTGTCAGAGGCACCTACACAATCTCAGAGAAGGAAAACAGCTGTCCACAGATGCCACAGAACCTTCTTCAAATATGAGGAAACTCACTAACCAGAGATTTGAACCAGACACGTTGGCTGTTGCTTGTTGCTATGTCTGAAAGAAGGAACTTAAAAACAGCAGTATCATTCATCATGCTCTGGAAGCATGGCAGTGGGGTGTCTGAGTCCATGGAGGCTGGAGATTTAGACACTCTTCTCTTCATGTTAGCAGGCATTGTGGCAGAAGGTAGGAACCAGACAACATAGGCACAGTCAGAAAACCATTGAAACCTGCCCACAGAATGCATCCACCAAAGGTTTCCCAATCCCCCTAAACATTACTGTCGGCTAGGGCCCATATGTATAAGTATAAGGATCATGCTGAAAATACAGTATACTGAGTATCACTCAAAAAAAGTTACAAAAAATGTCCTAGTAGGAATTTAAGCTATGAAAAATGATGTTTTGTCACTTATGACGCCAGGTATGGCTCCTAAGGATTATGTGAAATGAAATGACCCACACAGAAAGACTAATGCTATATGATGTCACTCATATGTGACTTCTAAGGCACTTGATTTTTATGGATGCTCAAAACTGGGTAGTGACAGCTAGAGGCTGGAGAGAGTAGGGCAGGAAAGGGTTGCTAATGAGGATTAAATTTGAGTGTAATAGAGCAACCATCTCTGTGTGCTGTTGCATAGACTGGCTACAATAAAGCCTATACTATACACTTGGAACATCTGAAAGGACCCAAAGTATTCTCAGCATAAAGAAATGTATCATGCCATAGACATTCTCACTGTAGTACAAAACTATACACTGTAAATATGTATAAGAAGTCACTTGGCATCTAGTAAATATAATATTTGCTCTTTAATGTAGCACATTAAAAATGATTTTTAGCTAAAAGTTATATGTACATATGTACATGCAAAGTCCAGTAAAGTGCTTACAGCCTGAAAACTGAGTGAACATGCACTAATTTCAATATATACAATGAGAAGAGCAGAAATGAGAGGTGGGGAATGGACCAGAACCATCCAATAGCTTCTGTGGGAAGTGATGAAAGGAACACGGGGCTGAGATGATGGATAGACATGGGTCCCTTAGCACCTTCCTATGCAGCTTCTTTTCTCAGCCTACAGTCAGGCTAAGAAGCTTGTAAAAGGCCACTTGAGAGTACAAAATCCTAGATTTTGTCTCTGAATTAGTCTCTACTAGGAAACTTAAAGTGATTATTTTAACGTTTGTATCAGAAGACATGGGAACTTACCAGATTGTAGAGTTCAAGATGAAGTATATTGAGAGAAGACATAAGGATTTTTATTATTAAACACTTAGTTTTCCTTTCTAAATTATTCTTAAAAAATCAGCAATATTTCAAATGTGTGATAAAGAGAAACACGTTAAAAACAGGAGCAAAAGTTACAGCTTAGCAGCAATAAAATATGTTGTTTAGAATTTGACTTTGTTCTTTAAGGGAATAAATATAATACCTTATTTCTTACCTACACTCTTACTTTAAAACTACACTTTTCCTCAGTCATTCTAGTCCATGTATTTGCTACTTGAAAAAAAAAATTAACTTATTGGGACCGGAACAAGAGCTATGACCCAGTTCAGCATTCATTCATTCATTTATTCATTTGGCATAATGATGCTCAATCTTATCAGCAAACAAGCATGGATGAGATACCTTATATTAAAAGGGGAGAAAGGAATGATTGATTTATTTGCAGTTTATGTTGTCTCTACCTGTGACAAGAAAGCTTCATTAGCCTGTATTCTGAGGAACATGTGTGCACAATGTGCCATAAGGGAGTGCTATTCTCAGGAGCGTGAAATCTAGGAAGGAAATGGGGCACGCATGCCCACAAAGTGTAATAAACTCAAAGCACCAAGTGTGGCAAGGGCTGCAGTTAACACATGGCAGCTCAGAGAATGCCGTTTTCTGGCTGTTGAAGATATTAGGGAAGATTTCACGGTGGAGTGGATATGATTGGTGGCATTTGTATATTAGGGTTACTAGAAGGGGCACATTCAGATGCTTAGGGAGAGATCATTATGGCTGAAAGTAATTCAGTATAGTGAGGGTAATGTGGTTAAAAGGAGTCTTGGAAAACAGCTGATAATACTTGTTTTGAGATATGATCTCAAGGCAGGATATTGGGAATTGAAAGAGAAGGTCCTTCTGAGTTTGAACCTATTGCCTATGTGAAATTTTCAGATCTTTAAGTGGGGCAATAAAGAGTCATGCTTGAGAAAAATCCATTGGATGTCAGAATTTTGGCTGCATTGAGAGAAGAGACTTTGGAAAACGTGATATTACAGAATTCTTAAATCAGGTCTGTGGTACAGTGTAGCAATGGAGAAAGTACCCTACTTAAAAATTGATCTTTTCAGTCATTCTAGGGTAACTTGTAGGATTTACCAGATTCTCTGGCATAAATGATCTTTCATGGACAAAGTCAAGTTGTTGGTGTTGGGAGATTTGAACGTGACGTTTGGAAAGTGTGGGCAAGAAATTTCCAATATAACTTAAAGTTAACATGAACACAACCTGAGAATTGATGATAGGGTCACAGGTGTTTATAGGGAAGCTGAAGTTCAGTATGCTAGCTTCATGGCTAGAACTGAATAATTATACAACTTTTTAACTGAAGCAGAATCTTATATGCTAATGGGCTGTGAATTCATGAAGCCCTTTGCCAAGAATAAGCCTTCCTTCAAACAGGAAATTTCTGCAGATAGAGCCATGGCAACTGACTTGTGGCATGTTCTCCCCAGGTTCAGCTAATGTTGCTATGGGTGTCTAATTGTGCAGAAGGTTTGATTAATCCTATTTTTATCCCCATGGTGCGCTATTAGTATCTTTACTAGGAGATGTACAAAATGCTCTCAAGAAGCCCTAGCAATGTGAATCCAAATGACCTGTGTCACAAATTTACACATTAAAAACATGTTAGTGGTATGATACTAGTAAATGGGACCTTTCAGGAACAATTAGCTCATGATGCTGAGGTCTTAATGAATGAGGTTAGTACCCCTCTAAAAGAGAGCTGTCTAGAATTATTAACCATGGAAACACATAGGAAAAGATACTGCCATGAGAAAGAAGAGAGCCTTCAATAGACACAAAATCTGCCAGCATCATGATCCTGGCCTCCCTACCCTCTGGAACTTGGATGAATAAATTTCTGTTGTTTATTAGCTACCTAATTGATCATTTTTGTTGAGCAGAAAGCATGAAGCATGCCACTTCGAATTTGCCATATTTGTGGTAAATTAAAAACTGCCAAAGAAATCCAGCAAGATGTCTCATCTCTCTTCTAAGTCAGATGACCAAAATCATGTATCCCTACATACAAAACAAATAAATGTAAAATGCTTAAAAATAATCAAAGAACCACAATCCAGAAAGTTTACATTACCCTTTGCAGTGTGACTTGTGTACTGGAAACTTCTACTTCAGAAACGGTTCTTGAGATTCAGCAAATACATGGGATTTGAGGGTAAACACTATAGACATTTTGATAGCTTCAAGGAGAGGATACAAAGACAGTAGAAATGAAATAGACTTGCATTACGGTGTCAGTACCTTTCTTACCATTGTGACAAAATATGTGCCAAAAATCAGCTTAAGAGTTGGAAGGGTTTACCTTGTTTTGAAGGCACAGGTTTGTGGCAGAGAAATCACAATCTCAGGATTGTGTAGTGTAGATCATGTTATACCCACAATCAGGACATAGAACAAAATGAAGTCTCTCTGTAACTCTCTCTGTGTCTATCTCTCTGTGTTCCTGTCTCTGTCTTTCTCTATCTGTCTGTCTGTCTGTCTGTCTGTCTGTCTATCTGTCTGTTTCTGTCTCTCTCCCTCTCTTTCTCTCTGTCGTCTCTCTCTCTCTCTCTGTCTCTCTCTGTCTCTCTCTCTCTGTCTCTATCTCTCTGTCTCTGTCTCTGTCTCTCTGTCTCTCTGCCTCTCTCTCCTCCCCACCCTGGGTCCCGAATCTACAGGACAGTGCTGTTCACTCTGGAAAAATCTACACTCCTTAGCTGAAACATTGTAAGAACAGCATCACAGTCACAAGCAAAGATGATATTCCAAATTTGGCCAAGCTGGCAATGAAGACAAAGCCTGGCAATCACAGTCCCAAAGATTAGCATATACAGTATTGCTAAACAAAGTGGAGACAGCAAACACAGTTGAAGCAAGTGCTTTGGATCCTGTCAGCTTTCTCTTGCTTTGCTTTCGCTTGCAGTAAATTAGATGAGGTGGTTTTGGCTTGCAGCTAGGTATGCTGATCTCCTCTTCCCATGATGGGCTTCGGGAAGCCTCATTTAGGCTATGCCTTTCTGGTGTCCGGATATCGTAAGTTTGAAGACTGTTTTCATTATCACACTGTCATACTATGAGCTTCTAAAAGAGACTGTCCTCCTCATTCTTTCTCACAGTTCCCTGAGCCTGTTCATTCTACCTAAGGATACTTGGCTGGAATCTAATGCCATCAGACTGTACAACAAAAACTGTTTCTGGTCTTTACTGCAGTTTTCACCAAAACCCCAGAGTACTTTCTTTCTATTCCCTGAAAATAATCATCTTCCTCTTTATACAAATAGGTTATCCTCACCCCGCCCTAGCATCTCAGCTCGCAAGCTTCTGTTTGCTCATGACCATACTGTTTGTTCTATCTCAAACAACATATGTAAGAGCTTATATGCTCTTTATATCTCTCCACTACATTTTACAATTGTCATATCAAAATTAACTCCTCAAACAGAATCAGTGATTTTGTTAACCTCAAATATTCCCTGTGACATCTTCCCTAGACATTATGTTCTCTCATAATTTCTCAGCAATTCAGACAAAACCTTGGAAATTCTCATAGCCTATTCCCAAACCATCAGGAAAGTCTTTCATTTCTACAAGTACTCTGCATGCTTCTCAACCAGTTTTCACTATATTCAGTGCCCAAGACCTTGTACAAACGTTAATCACCTTTGCTTTCTAAATGATCCTGCCTTTTTGCTGACTTAAGAGAAAACACCATTGACTATGTTATATTTAATTTGAGTCAGTTATTAAATTCGGCCATAGCATAAAAAGAAGTGCTTACACTACTACACATATACTTCCAGGCATGGCAGGCATTTCAGAACTCACATGTTCCAAAAGCCCAGCTAACTGAAACTGCTGCATCTGGCATATAAAAGCATTAGGTCAGATAATACTTTGTAGCAGATGGAGAACCCCAGTGTATTTCAACATAAGAACCATTATTCCCCTACATACCAACACTTTAAATGCAAAATCAGTATAGATCGAAGCCCACCAGTGCCAGTCTCTTCTTCCTGATGCTCTGGTGTGTATGTTTTGGCTGAGGCTACCAATGGCCAGCATGTTTTCTGAATTTTTTTGGTCTAGAGTCTTGGGTAAGATCTGTGAATCACCTGAACTCCTTAAGTCTCCAAATAGCAGGTAAAAAATAGTGTCCTTTTTCCTTACATAAAACCTTCACAAGCAGCAGGCCACCTTCCAGCTTAGATCTTCTTATCATCTAAGACTACCTGAGCCCTCACAGTAATCTTGGCAATAAAGAGCCAACTGCACAGCTATTGGGCAAAGCACAAGATCCCTGCAGGTGATTCTACTCACTAATGAAATGTCCCTGGGCTGAGCAAAGCACCCTGAATTCATTGCACATCTACCAGCATGTAAGTGAGCCTCTGATGCGCAGAGAAACTGGGTGTGTAACACAAGTGGAGCCTCTGCCAGCCAAAGGAAACAACAGGACTAAGAGGTTAGTCTTCCTTGGAACCTCAGAGTTTTCCAGATGCTTTCTTCAGTTTGTAAACTTATAATGGTCTTTCGAATCTGTCAGTAGCTTATCAAACACATCAGTCTTTCAGTTTGCCATTTGTATGGCTTTATGTTCAGCAAAACCCTGCTGATTCCATAAAAATTGTAGGCAATGACTTAGTTCTCTTTAATTTCGTCTAGTGTTTGCTCTTATATTCTGTGTTTTAATATGTTTCAGTTGCAAAAGGCAACCAAAAGTTCTGCTTTTATCCTGTAATATTAACAAGCAAATAAAAATGATATTTTAAAAAATGGAATCATATTTCTGTGTCTACTGAAGATAGAGTAAATTTGTAAGTCTATGTTTAATAAGCTAGTAAACGCATAGTCTGGGATTTGGGAAAATAGTAATGATATATGTGAAGATGCTCAGCCATGTGTGCATCCTTGACTGAGAAACTATAACCACACAAATGTATTAAAAATCATTGCTTATCAGCTTTAGGAATAGTATCACAGTATACAAAATCAAATGCAAAACAATAAAATTAATGATCTTGCAAGACAAAGAATGTTATATTTTACAATGGTACTTTTTTATATTTATCATTAAAAAGTTAAAAGATAATATTGATATGAAAATTCTTACAACATAGAAGCAAAGTTTAGACTAGGTATAATCATAAATACAGAAAAAGACTGGAAAAATTAAATAGATATTTTATTTGTTTTCATTTGGTAGTTGGAATATTCTTCTTTCCATTTTACTCATCTCTGTATGTATTTGTGAAATCTATGTATTTTTTTTTCATCAAACTTGGACTTTCCTTACTGGCCTATCTATCTTATCATATCAAATTATTAGAAGTAGGGACTACGTTCATTGAACTCGTACCACAGTGTCGGCTTTTTGGAAAGTTCCTTTAGTGTTTATTAAATGCCCTTAATAAAATTAGAGCAGAATTTGATTTGTTGCTAAACACAATAAAAAAAATCCAAAAAATAAAAAGACAAATCATGAGGAACACATGCATCAACCACACCATGAAGATGCTCAGCAACAAATAATTTGGACCCAACCATAAAGATTAGGAGCCAGAGACAGCTTATCACCTCGAAAAGAGTAATCATTTAATACAAAGACTCATCTATAAAACATTTTCTTTCTGGTTTTTCAAAATAAGAGTTGCTCTGTGTATCTATGGGTGTTCTGGAACTCACTCTGTAGACCAGGCTGGCCTCTAACTCAGAAATCCTCCTGTCTCTGCCCACCAAGTGCTGGAGTTAAAGGTGTGTGCCACCACTGCCCAGCATTATAAAATATCTTTAAAGTGAAGGATTGTACATGGAATTTAAAGTTTAAAGATGATGAATGATCAGAATTTGGCTATAGAATTAGAAACTGAAATTTCATAAAATTAGAGCAAATAAACTAAAGATAAATTTAAACGATAAGAAACACTTAAAACAAGATAAAATTATAACGAATCCACTTTGACAAAACTGACAGAATCATCAGCAAAGGTAGCTAGTTTAAAGACGCATTGCAGGTGAGATCTGTTTTGCTGAACTAGGATTGTCATGCCTGTGACATGAAGTGATTGATTTCCTTCAATGACTGGTTGGATGTGCGTTCTGGCACTATCAAGAAATTGTGACTCTTCAATTAAGACAGTTCTCTGATTCTCTAGCAGTGTTTATATTTATACATCTTATCGCAGTTTGACATAAATGTCCTTTGGGAGTAGTCAATGAGTTTTTTCCTAACTTCAAATTAAACAAAGAATTACCTGCTTTGTTAAGCTACTCCATGTGCATATATTTTGAGAGAGAATTCAAATTGGTTATCACTCTGAAATCTTATTTATGCCAAGTTTACTTTTCATTATCATTTAGTATGTTTACCAATGTCTGAGAAGCTACTCATTCATTTGCGTCATTCACAGGAAACATACTCAGCCTTATGTAAATTGCTCTATTTTATTTTAAGAACCTTCAAACAAAGGGCCAGCCCCTGATTGCTCCTGTGGGACACCTCTGAAGGAATGAAAAGGCCCATTGCTTTGCTGTAGATAATTTGGGTTATTAGGCAGTTTGGTCATAGGTTTGAATTAGTTACAAACGACAAAGTTAGAGATTAGTAACTAGAAACATACCAGAAGATCAGAATAAGGCACGTGTCTCAAAGCCAGAAACATTTGTTGGGGTAGTGTCTCTCCCCCCCAACCCCATTATTGGGTACCAGAAAGAATTGATCAACTTCTTTACTTTGTGAGTTTAAGCATACAATCTTATTCTCACCTTGTGATTCTGTACTGATTTTATGTGGTTACTATATGGTTAGAAAGAAATAATATTTATTCCTAAGTCTTCTATAAGGTATAATGTTAGTATCTCTACATATGGCTATTTGAGTATGTCATTTACATTAGTGATTCCCTTATCATTTATTAGGGGTATTTCCTGTTGCTCTTAAAATTATTCTAACCTTCTTCTGAAATGATGCCATACCCTTGAGAGTTATAGGTTGATTTGATTCTGAATAGTTTAAAATCTGTTATTCTCTCACATTGACCAGTGTGAGACTCCATGCTAGTTGCTATCTATGGAGAAAACAAGTTTCTCTGATGAAGGTTGAGAGATGTGTAGCTACAAAACCCCAGGAAGAAGAAGCTTGCTTCTGAATGCTCTCCTCTGGGGCTTATCACATATCTGTCCTCTTTGGTTGGCCCTGATAATGGTGCAGAGTTTGGGCTCCATCAGGTGGAATAAGATTTAAAAGTAGTTGATTACTTTCAAGAAATGTATACCACTGTTGTACCAGTGGGTAGAGCTTGCCAGTCCGGTTGGTACAGTTTATCACATTCTCAGCTAAGCAAGACTAGTGATTGCTTTTCTCGTCTGGAAACATGCCAAACGTTTCAGCATTGTGATGAAGCTTCCAGGTCAATACTAGCTTGATTCCTCCATGTTCTGTGATTCAAGCCTGTGATGTCTTCAGTAATACAGTTTTACTATTGAGTTTTGAGGGTAATTAAAAGCACTGACAATAGCCTATATGTTTGGGGGAGGGTAGTCTATGAAACTCACTATACAACAACTCTAAAAGAGGTAACCCATTCCAGAATTTTTTTATTTATTAGCCTGTATTGTACAGTAGGGATATTTCTAGTCTATTATAGTAACTCCATTTAAACATTTTTGTTTATGAGTATGCATATAGTTTAGGAAATTTCTAGAGTAGCAGGTCTCATGTGAATATTTTGAAAGATGTTTATTATAAAAGCCAGAGCAGTCACACATAAAAACTCACAGGAATTGTAAAAATGTACAAAGCCTGTGTAATTTCAGACCAGACAAAATCTCAACATTGATTCTGTAAGGTAAGCACAAAGTTTCACCATTAACCAAAGGTCTAGGCATTTTATAGCTATTGGAAGAGGAATGGGCAGTTGTTTTTAAAGAATATAACCAATGGTTTATTAACCATGCTCCAGTGGAAGGCCGAACAACCTAGAATATATGGGCAACACAAACTGAACTAAATGAGCCTTTAGAGAAAGTGAGAGGCACAAGTTTTGGGGGTATGGAAGGAAGGTGGATCTGGGAGAAACTGAGGGCAGGATGAATGTGATAAAAACACATTATATAAAATTATTATCACAGATCACTCTAGGTCCACATAAAACTGAGATGCCAATAATGGCATAATAGAAGAAAATAACAATTTCCTGTAATTTTGGAATACTCAACACTGTAGATATATTTTCTAGTCTAAACTGTGAACCTATACTAACTAAAAATACTCTTCTTTCCAGATATTTCTTTTACCAAAACATATGAAGCAATGATTGATAATTATACAATCTTATTTTCCCATCTAAAAAGTTTAGGAAAATACGTTAGTAAAATATCTTTACTGTCATATATACATTAATTTTCCAATCATGACTTTAGACCTTATAGCTAGCAACCCATCAGCCACTGTGTTTATTCCTATATTAAAAAGAAAATTTTGGTACAGTATCTTTTAGAAGTCATCTTGGCCACCTAGACCTGAATTGGTTTTTTGTTTGTTTGTTTTTTTAAGATTTATTTATTATATGTAAGTACACTGTACCAGTTTTCAGACACACCAGAAGGGGGCACCAGATCTCATTGTGAGTGGTTGTGAACCGCCATGTGGTTGCTGGAATTTGAACTCAGGATCTTCAGAAGAGCAGTCAGTGCTCTTAACCGCTGAGCCATCTCTTCAGCCCTAGACCTGAATTGTTGATACATCTAATATATCTTAGACTTGGACACTTCCTCTCTATTTTCCTAGATAAGTGTAGTTAGCTATGACCCTGAATACTTCTGATTTAATTATAGCCTAAGACCACTCTGTGAGATACATTCTGTGTCACCTCAGCACTCTTAGTAAATGAAGACATCACCTCCAAAAGTGCCCAGTGCAACTTCAAGATTTGACCTTCATTTATGTATTTTAGATGTTCTGTATTCTATGAGCATGTGGCAGCTGTGTCTGGGACTTCATGTGTGCTCAGAACTGTTTAAGGTCTGGCCAGAAATACTCGGAGGAAATGAATTGATTTAGGTTGAAGTCACCCGTTACAAGAGAATAAGAATGCTTCTCACATAAAATAAACTAGAGAATGGGAAGGCAAAAGTGTCAGTCATCAATTGTAAAAAGATATGTTTTAAAGTCTACATTTTCATTTGGATAGAAGTGCAACAGTAGAGGTTACTGGAAGACAGGAGGGAAGTCATTGTACTTTGAGAGTATGAACATCTAGTCCTCATTTAGGGGTTGGCCTCCACTTATCATTGTTGGTTTTCGATTACTGCTGAGACAACATCCAAGCAGGCACAGGATATATGCCATGTGCAGCAGGAATGAAGGGAGTGGGCCAGCATCCACACAAGCTACTGAATACTCACAGAGAGATTTCCTATCCTCAGCAGTCAGTATGCTGGACTGATGAAACCTGGCTTGCTGGCTCCTTTTATTTTGTATATAATTGTGAAACCATCCGACAGAGCTCAAGATTCTCCGTGTGCCGTGATTAAGGAACATGTATTGTCTTTTTTTACTTCATCATATGACTAAGAGCAAGCCTGCTAATGTCTGGTCAGGAAAAATAGTGTAAAAACCTAAAATCAGAACGCAGGAATTTAAAACTTGCCAGACAGTAGCATGAATAAACCAATTTTCATATATAAAAATTAATAAAAATAGTTCATTTGTATTAGAGAAATCAAAATTATCTCATAGTATAGCAGTCTTTACACCAATGATATCAGCAGTCTATTGAAGTAAGTATGTGTATTTCTATGGATTTTGGAGTGATGATATCATAAAGTGATGAAAATATCTCTTTAAAATTAAGGTTAACACATTTAGGTGACCATTAAACTATTAGACCTAGAAATGGCATTATTATTATTATTATTATTATTATTATTATTATTATTATACTTACTTGAAGGGTTTAAATATAAAAATATTTCACTTACTCACTTATTCACACTTTCTTGTATGAAAGGGTTTTAACACACTTGATCATGTTTTGCTTCAAGAAATCTTTATAAACAAACTATAATCCCACAAGACAGGTCCATTGACCAAGCTTTCAGGGGAAGTCTAATTAATGGAGCCATGCTATAGAATTATGACATTCAATAAATATTAATAATGTGAGCTCACTTCACTGTGTGCCTTAAATAATCTAAATAAATAGATCATTTTGTATGGCTGGAGGTTTTCCACATGAAAAATGAAAGCATGCAAAAGAATCTAAGGTCAGCATTCTAGAGTGAGCCTCAGGAACGGCTAGGAGTGAAGGACATTCTGTTACATAGGCAAAGGAAATGAGCACACAAAGTTTATTTTTTATGAAAAGTATAAAGTCCAGGAAAGGCTAGAAGCTAGGAGCATATTATACTCCCATGGTGTTTGGCTATATTACGACTGAGCTCTTCTTGTAAAAGCTATTAGTCTCAGAATAGGCTGGGCTTTACATGGAAGTTACAGAGATAGAGTAAAAAACATATGTGTGTTCTTATTTCATCGCCCTACTATTTCAGGGGAGTGCACTATTTTAAGACGCCAATGATGATGAATGACTGTTCCTATAACTGGACAATCCACTCCAAATTTGCCTGTTTTCCCTAATGTCCCATTCCTTAATACATGATTTTAACAAAGATACAGTTTAACAATTATTCACTATATCTTCCCACAAACATGATTTATGAAAGTTTCTCAGATATTCTTGTTCTTAATGGTATTGATCATATGTATTAACATGCATAAACTCTTTTACTGTTTTAGTTTGATTGTTATTTATTTATTTTACATCCTATCCTCAGCTTCTCTTCTTTCCTCTCCTCCCAGTCATGAACCTGTACCTCTGCTCCCTCAACACATCCATTCCTCTTCTCTTTCTCTTCAGAAAAGAAGATGTTTCACATGGATATCAATGAGGTTTGGTATGTTACTTTGAAGTGGGACTTCTGTTGAATGTAGAAGCAGCAATCCATTTAGGGGAAAAGGTCCTAAAGGCAGGCAACAGAGTCAGAGACAGTGAATCCTCCCATTGTTAGGAGTTCTAAATGAAGACTTAGCTGCACAGCACATGTGCAAAGGGCCTAAGTCAGTTCCATGTATTCTTTCTGATTGGCAGTTCAGTCTCTGTGAGCCTCTGTGGGCCCAGGTTCGAGGATTCTATAGCTTTCTTGTGGTGTCCTTGCTACCTCTTGTCTCCTACAATCCTCCCCCCCTCCCCCATCTTCTGCAGGACTTCCTCAGGTTCTGCCTAATATTTTGCTGTGGGTCTCTGTATCTGTTCCCATCAGTTGCTGAGTGAGACCTCTCTGATGATGGATATGACAGGCTCCTGTATACACGTATAGCAGGATAACATTAACAGTGTCAGGGGCAGGCTCTCTCTCATGGCAGGAATCTCAAGCCGGCCCACTTATTGATTGGGCCATTCCCTCAATTTCTGCTCCATCTTTTACCCATTCACATTTGGATCTGGGAAAAATTGAAATTTGAAGTTATAGTGGCTGGGACGGTGACTTAATTCCTCCATTGGAAGTCTTGCATGATTAAAGGAGATGGCCATGTCAGGTTCCATATCCCCCATTGCTAGTAGTCTTAGCTAGGATCACCCTCAGAGATTCCTGGGAGATTTCATTACCTTATATTTCTAGCTCATCGCAGAGATGTCACACCCCATTCCAGTTGTCTCTCCCAGTCTTGTCTTCAGTATCCTCTCACCACTTGATCCCACTTGTTCCTATGTGTATCTCCCCATGCCCCATCTATGTCTATCCTATTTCTCCTTATTATAGGTTTAATTACTGATTTCTGAGTTAATCTTTGTTGGGTGGGGTTTTGTTGATTCCCCCCCCCCATTGGTTTTTGTTTCCTCTCTATTTTCTTGCCAGAGTTGCCTGCATTTCTGGTGACCAGTGAGTCTTTAGGTACAGTAAGGTATCTCTTCTGTGTTTTTTTTTTTTGTGGCTTGTATAACCTCTAGGGTTTTGGGGTGCCTTATGTCATCTGGAGTCTTTAATAAAAGCATGGCCTGGAGTCCCTAGTGCTGCTGTTACTTCTGGGAATGTGGGTAGAATTGTGGGCCAGAAAATGGAGGCCATGGGATTGTAGAGATTTTAAAGTTGTACATTGCGCTTTAAGGAGAGTTTTCAGCATAGAGCTTGGGGCAGGGTCTTGTTTATTTATTTTTATGATTATATGAGTTTGTTATGTTTATGTTATGACTACCATCTTCTCATCTATCAATAGTGTATGCCCTCTGTGCGATGCTGGTCATTATCACTTGAAAAAGAAATGCCCCTCCAGGTTCCTACATTAACAGACCCCAGTCCTCTTTCTTTTTGTTTTCCTTGGAAAGCCATGGATGAAGGCATGCTGAATATGGCCTTGTGGTACTAAGTCATATCCCTTGAATAAGAAATGTTGCATACATAAATTATTTGTGGTATTCTTTTATGAGCATTTGTTTTTTTTTTCTTTCCCAATTTGCATTTGCTCATTCTGTGTGTAGTGATAGTGTGAATGATTTTAAATTATGTGCCAACATTGTGGTACTTATCATTCAGTTTGCTCCACCTTTGCTTTTGGGAGCTGTTTCATGTTGGCCAGGCTTCTCTTTGTTTTGCTCTGACCATTTTGTTTTACAATCACTCCCTTACTTTCTAAGAGAAACATTTCTAGAAGCTTCTTATGCAGTCCATGCCATATCTTGACCAAGTTATTAGTTTCTCTAGGAAGCCTTTATTCATTTAATAGAACAAACCAAAATTTAGGAATTCTGTGATTCTAGGAACATGTTAATAAATTATAATACTTGTAAAAATGGCCATATTTAGAGTGAGGCAAAAGTACTTTCTTTATTTGAGGAATAAGAATATTTCAACTAGAATTAATATAGATTTTTATATTGTACTATAAACATAGCTTATTGAGAAATATTATACGTTCTATACTAATAGGATCAAGAAACAGACACTTGTGAATCAGCTAACAGATATTACTTTCAAAAATAATAGAAGGACATTGTGTTTCTCAGTGCTAATTAAGTGAGTTCATGTTATGTTCCTTATGCACATAAGTAAATGCTGTAATGCTCAAAAGTCAGCATAGGTTTCTGGTTTCGTTAGTCATGTGTCTCTTCCTTCAAACCCCTGCTACTCTAGTGTAGTGTGCTCGGTCAGAGAACACACTCTACCTTGTTTTACATAAGGTCAAGTAGGCAGTGTGGTTGAACTGGACTGAATTGATGGCCAAACATTTTAACTCTCTGTCAGAATACAGGGTATACTATTTCACAATGCATTTTCTCACATTAAACTTGGAAAATATATCATAGGAAAAATTCTTCTTTAATGTTCATGTTTCATTAGTGGTGACCACTGACTAGAATCTGCAAAGCAAACATTTTACTTTTCTTTTGTGTTGTTGTGTATTTAGAATTATTCTCTTCAAATAGCTTAGGTTAATCTTCAACTTATACTTCTCCTGTTACAGCATCCAGAGAACTGGGATTCTAGATGTACACTACTGTATCCAACTTGGTTTTATTTATTTCTTTTAGATTTTGCTTTTTTTAAAAAGCAATCTTTAGTTCAACATATGCACACAGCACGTGTATAGTTGCTTTTTCTAACCAATATGGGTGACTATAGTAATCTTGACTTCTCTCCTGGTCACCTGAACTGACTTGAGGATGAGAGGTATAATTCAAAAGATGATATGTCAGAGTTAGGACTCAGAAAGACCATATATCTATCCAGCCACAATTAAAAAGAAAATCTTTGTTATTATTATATGTTCACAAAAGGTGTGTGCACGTTTGTAATCACTAGAATACACAGACCATGACATGTATATGAATGTCAGAAAATAACTTTAATTCTCTCTACCACCATAGTCTCTGTCCCAGAGATTAATGTCATACCATGACATTCTGTGACATGCTTTCTCACCCAGTGAGACATCCCTGAAGTCCAAAGTAGTTTGATACATTGTCTGGCCTTGTATATCTTCTATGTACATATAGAATCTGCCTTATGGTCAAGGAGAAGGCATAATCAGTTTCTCCTCATTGTTTTTCCATGTTCATGTGCTTTCAATTAAACCTGTTGTTATCTGCTTTGCTTGTAGGGGAATTAGTTCTCAATATACCAAAATATATTTTAAGTAAAAACAAAGAGAAAACTATAAGTGTTTAAATTAGATTTTTATTGTATCAAAAGCATTAAAGAAAAGAATAATATTTCCTACCTCTCTCGTACAAGTTTATCTAAAGTATCCTTTTCTGTTTTGTATGTCTTTTATTACAAGTGTCAAAAATATATCAATATGTCTGCACAAAAGTGCCAGTCTGTGAGACACAGACACATCACTTTTCCTGTAACCTCTGCCTCTCCCCTGTTTCTGTCTACTTCAGATTTTCCCCTATGCAAACCATCTGCTCAGGAATTTTTCCACAATGAGATGCTTCTCTGTGGTAAAATATTTTTTAATAGTTTAGCTATGTCCCCTTCCCTACTTTAATATAATCATAAACCAACACTGTATTCCCTATTTCAGTTGTTACAGATAAAGTAGGTTTAAGATGTATGATGAGGAAAATTGAATACTTGTTAAATACAAATTAATCTGTGGAAATCTTGGCCTAAAATTTGTATAATATAGAGTTTGAGGTCATTTGCATTACATCACTCATGGAAAGGCTAAAAATACCTGTCCAAATGTGTTTGGCGTATTTACTACTATCTCATAATCTTTGGAAATGATAGGTCAATAAAATAAAAAGAGATGAGAGACTATCCATTTTTTATGAACTTCAATTAGAACAAGACTTTTAAACTACAACAGTAACCATACAAGCCTTAAGAAGTAACTGAGGAAGACAAACAGAACAGGAAAAAAAATCTACTTCTCTTTAATATGTTGTTTTAAAAAGTGAGACATAGGGCAAAACTAAGTAAAGTCTGCCCTAAAAGGTATGTGACATGGGATGAAACAATAAATAAGCCAATAGTAACCAACAGCATCTCCTAGCCAGATGCACAGGTGCATTAAGATACAACAGGAACTGCTGAAAATGTTCTGCAGTTTGAATTTGCTGGTGGTTATACGTGTGAGTCTATTGTCAAGCTCACATAAAAGTATAAAAAGTTGCACTAAGTGAAAATTTACAAATTAGTGTATGTTTCTCTTATAACAAAACATCTAAATCAATCAACTTAAAATGACAAAAGTTTATTTGGCTCGCTGTCTGGGAGTTTTCAACTCCCAGTAGTTTATCATGATGGAAATATGCTATATGTGAGAGCTCACTACATAGAGGTTCAGGAGAAAAAGAAACAAGAAATAGGAGCAGGTCACAATATGCAGTCCAAGGGTGTGGTCTCATGTGGCTAGACGAAGTCTAACTAGGACAGGCCTCGGAGAGTACTGAATACTTCCCCAAAGCATCAGTCACTGAGGACCGTGGGTAACCGGGGGTTCATATCCACACCGTAACTTAAGGGAACTGTATTCTAAAAGCCACATTCACTGAGTAGTCTAAAGTCTCTGACAACGCATGAGTAAAAGTTATATCAGCCAGAATGTGTATGAATTGTCTCAAGGAACACTAGTCAACTTGCAGTTTGCAAACACTTCACTAACATCACTAAATACTAATGTCATATATAACACGAGACCCAATATATAGAAAAGAAATTAAGATCACCTGCTTGAGGCAGAAGTACAAAGGGGAGATCAAATGTGGATAAAGTAATTTAAAGGCAGGAAAATTTTTTATCATGACCTTTCTTTGGTGTTGGAAAGAGTGTGTTACCTATTTGACTTAGAACTGGACATGCAAGTGAAAGACACCTGTTAAAAGTAGGACAGGCTTCTTAACAACCTATCACATCTAGAGCTGTCTCTGGCATGTAAGGAACCAGTAGAGTATTGCACGGAACAAAGGAGAGCCAGCGGGCAGCGATATTTTCTTCTCTGGGAGTATACCTCTTTTATGTTTCCATGGAATTCCTGAGCTTTTTCCAAAGTCTAAAATACAACCAAAGCATATGAAGCCCTAATTCTAACCAACTTTTTATAACAACAATGTGAGTTAATATATGTTGTAACCTTTCAAAAATGTAAAAAAGCAACATGAGTGTTTTTCAATTTTGTGAATTTGTATCATGCTAAGTGTTAATATTAAACTGTTTGAATAAAAGGGCAAATTAATTAAGATTTGAAGTATTGATAATACTTATCTCCAGAGATTTTGTTGAAATTTTATTTAGAAGAATAAACATGCCCAGATAACACATGAATTGTAAGTCCCTGGATAGAATTGCACAAACAGAAAGGTAAAAATAAAAACACTTTTCTTTGGCTTGTGTTATATTTTGTTTTTCACAGGTTCATATTTATGTACAGTTCATCTGATGTTTTCATGTGAGATTGATTCCTTGCTTCAAACAGTTATGGCAAAAACTTCTGAGAGTAACAGAACTAAAGTTACACCATACAAATTGAGTTTATAGTTAGGCCAGAACAAATCTTCACTAGAATGGCTTTCTAGTGAAATTCTAGTGACACTGGGAAAAAGCTCTGAGCCAGTCTCCGAGAGCTAAGCATTTTAAACACTTATATAAGGCAAGCCCTGTATAAACATTGCTTAAAAACAGTCTGCTACAAGACTTGATTCTCAGTTCACTGTCTTACGGGAACATAAAACCTATATGTATGGTATATGGCGCAAACATCTCCACAGCTAGGGGCACGACACTTTACAAGTACAGACCCTCCAACACAAGAACCAGAAATTTGACTTTCTACAAGCTGTTCTAGCAGCTCAGAGTCACAATTTTCATAACATTTTAAAATCAAATTCTGTAAAATTCTTTCTCATCTCTCATGTTAGAATTATGAAGTGAAGTGGATAGCAGAAGAAACTTTTTCTATCATAGAATTGAATCACAATAATTTGAAATTCATAGTATGAATTCCATGACTTTGCAATTAATATTTCCTGGATTTTGATTGGTAAGTAGCTTAGCAGATTTGAATAAAATTAGAACTTAAAGATAGCCACTAACTGGTATTTTCCAAACTTTTATGTTTTGTTCAGTTTTTATGTAAAGTCCTTCTGAGTCATTGAACTTACTAAGTGCAGTGCAGATTACATAAAGTGATGCTAAAGTCTCAGTTGGTGTTAATACTTTTTTTCCTTGGATTTTAGGCAAAAATCAGAAGAGATGTAATTTTAATCTATATTTACAATGTGCCCACTTTGTTGTAAGTCAATTGAAATGCCTTTAAATAGAAAGTCTTAAAAAGTGATGCTTCTACCATTCTTTGAAATATTGGTATCTATGAACTAAAGCCACTATTGTTCATTAAACAATGTTAATTGAGCTTTTGCTTTATTTTTGTTATGGTTTTCTGCAGTTCTCTATATCTAAATTTGAAAATCAAATTGAGAAGTGTAGATTTCATGGTAATTTTGGCTTTCAACAAGACCTGACTGGTTGATGGAACTTCAACGACAGAATTTCCTCAAACTAAGTGCCCTATGGCTATGTCAGTGGGGCATTTATTCAACTGGCAATTGTTGTAGGTATGGAGCACAATGTGGATAGTACAGTCCCTGCACAAATGTGCCTGAGCTACATAAAAAGGGGGAGTTGAGTAAGCCAGAGAAAGCAAACCTCTAAGCAGCATATCACCATGGCCATGACCTCTTGCTGGATCCTGCTGGTCAGTCAATACAAAATCTACCACTAGGAGAGTGAGGATGATTACAGGAAAGGCAGAAAGAAAAGATGCAAGAGACAGATATGAGAGGCTGCTGGTCAATACCATGCCAGCAGCAGATTTATTTTCTCGGTGTCTTTTCTTTTTTTTTAAATATTTTTTATTACATATTTTCTTCAATTACATTTCCAATGCTATCCCAAAAGTCCCCCATGCCCCCCCCCCACTTCCCTACCCACCCATTCCAATATTTTTGGCCCTGGCGTTCCCCTGTACTGGGGCACTTACAGTTTGCGTGTCCAATGGGCCTATCTTTCCAGTGATGGCCGACTAGGCCATCTTTTGATACATATGCAGCTAGAGTCAAGAGCTCCAGGGTACTGGTTAGTTCATAATGTTGTTCCACCTATAGGGTTGCAGATCCCTTTAGCTCCTTGGGTACTTTCTCTAGCTCCTCCATTGGGAGCCCTGTGATCCATCCAATAGCTGACTGTGAGCATCCACTTCTGTGTTTGCTAGGCCCCAGCATAGTCTCATAAGAGACAGCTACATCTGGGTCCTTTCAACAAAATCTTGCTAGTGTATGCAATGGTGTCAGCGTTTGGAAGCTGATTATGGGGTGGATCCTTGGATATGGCAGTCTCTCGATGGTCCATCCTTTCGTCTCATCTCCAAACTTTGTCTCTGTAACTCCTTCCATGGGTGTTTTGTTCCCAATTCTAAGGAGGGGCATAGTGTCCACACTTCAGTCTTCATTCTTCTTGAGTTTCATGTGTTTAGCAAATTGTATCTTATATCTTGGGTATCCTAGGTTTTGGGCTAATATCCACTTATCAGTGAGTACATATTGTGTGAGTTCCTTTGTGAATGTGTTACCTCACTCAGGATGATGCCCTCCAGGTCCATCCATTTGGCTAGGAATTTCATAAATTCATTCTTTATAATAGCTGAGTAGTACTCCACTGTGTAAATGTACCACATTTTCTGTATCCATTCCTCAGTGCCGTTTCAAGGCAAACAAAATAGAGCATGACCAAGTCCAGGAAGTCAAGCAATGACCACAAATGCTTATGTGGAGAGTTTGTGGTATACAGTATCTATGTTTGAATAAGCCCATTTCCTTCAAGCTTGAACAGTCTCTCAGGGATATTTGCATAAGTGGAGGAACTTGGCAGAATATAATGTATGTCTTAACTAAAACAAGACAAATGTTGGCAGACTCATTCATGATTAATCACAAGCAAGAAGTCAGCAAGGTTTAACTTCAGATGTGCTCCCCATAGCCTCTACTTCATATCCTGCCTTAGCTTTTCTCATGATGAACTGTAACCTGTAAGCCAAATAAACCCTTCCCCTCCCCATGTTGCTTTTTGTCCAGCTCTTACCATAGAAAGAGAAAGCAGACTAAGACAGTGGGCATGGCTTTTTTGCATGTTATTTGCTTATTCCCATTAGGAAGAGTTTCTCTGAGAAAATGCTCTAAGAATATATTGACACATTTTATGTTACTGCCTATTCTCAGTAACTTGTTCTTGCTTTTAGCAAAGTGGATTAATGGTAACTCCTATGTCTTTTTAAAACAGTTCAAGGACATTTATTTAAGTATATTTTGAAAGGATTATGATAACATTAAAATATTCCACTCTAATTTTGTATAATTGTTTGATTTTATTTGAGGGTGAACTATAAAAAAGCCATTGGTAGGGAAGGAGAAAGAAATATCTTAGGGGCAATCTAGTAGACTACACCTGGAAAAAGAATAATGGAGAGATTTAAATTAAGAGTGGGTTGGGAAAATGCCAAGGACCAGGTTTAAGAGGGGTTCCTAAGGAAGGGATGTCTGGTAGCAACAAAACAAACAATTCATAGTCAAATCATGGGTTAAAAGCTGATGGCCTATGGTACCTTTTCAGATTGATCTGTGTGTGTGTGTGTGTCTCTGTGTGTGTTCTATGTCTCTCTCTCTCTGTCTCTCTGTTTTTCTTTTCTCTCTGTCTCTCTGTCTGTCTCTGTCTGTCTCTCTCTGTCTCTGTCTCTGTCTCTGTCTCTCTCTCTCTCTCTGTGTGTGTGTGTGTGTGCGTGTGTGTGTGTGTGCACTTGCACATATGCGTGCATGTGTTTCCTTGTGTGCACCTATTTTGCTGGAGACAGCTTTTTCTTGCTAGTCTAAAAGCTCTCTGGTTAGCTCATTTTGTTTTGCAGTTACAAAGCAAAAGAAGTCTCCTATTTATATATCAATTCAGTCATTACCCCAGATTCCCCTGATCCCTTAATAGAATCAGCATCCTATGACCCCAGCCCCTTGATTCTTATAGACAGCAAGAATTAACATGGACAAAAAGAAACCTGGGTGGGACCACAAACTGAAATTATCCTTCCTACCTGAGCCTAGACTTAAACTCCTTCTGCTCCATGATAACCTTGAACTCGGGAATCTGCCTGCACTTTTAAGCATAAACAAACAAACAAAGAAACAAACAAAAGCTGGTTGGAATCTTATGCTTCAATTGCCCCTCCCTTAATCTCTTCATCTCCTTCCTTAGTATCTTTCTGACAAGCTGGACCATAATGCAGCTGCCTCTGTTCCTTTAGATCTGTGAAACTCCTTATGCAATTAATATTGCATCCTTATATTTTGCACATTTAAGAAATTATATATTTTTTGAACCCGTGTTTTCAGCATTCTTTCCCACAGCCTTTAAGGATTGTCTTAAAGGTCACAGTGTTCTGACCTTCAAGGTCAGAATATCATTTTGCTGAGACATTAGACATGCCCTCACAGCCTAGTCTCAGAACTCATGCTGTCTCTGATTATCATGGAATCATGAACCTTGGCAGAGAGGATATTCCTCAAAGGAGGAACATGGGAATATGTACATTTTTATAGAAACAAGCATTATATCCACAGCAGCCATTACCTCTCATGCAGGCCTATGCCCTGATGGCTGTCTTCCAGGGGTTGGAAACATGCCATTTTGTCTTTTATTTGACCAAGCAGGATTCTGCATGTCCCTCTTTCTGTTTCAATTTAAGAGTAGAAATGTTGACCATGAGTAGTTATGGATCATTTAAATTAATTGATGCAGACTTCAAGGAGAAACAAAACCAATAAGAATAAACCAACTGCAAATATCAGCAAATTTGCCCAGGGAAACTAAAGGGTGTATTCATGTACAGCAAAGAGAAAAACCTATACACACTTCCATGATTGAAGTAGATACCACTCTACAGTTACAAACATGCATGATCTTATGATGTAGGAAATCCATCTCCAAAACCAACTTAGAATTGTTCCAAAGCCCCTTTAAATGAGACTAAATTTTAGACCAGTCATGTTCAGAGATATTATATTCTAAGGGAGTTATGCAGATCCAAGAGAATAGTTAATGGCTTTGTACTTAGAGCCTAATCCTAATATTTTTTGAATTTGATTTCCCATAAATAGAAGTGTTCCTTCTAAAGCATTAAGTCTATCCTGAAGTTCTCTGTCAATATTCCCCTGGATCATGAGTACTTTTTACACATATTTGGATAAGTGATCTACATGATGTACTATGTGAATTTATTTAACTAAGGATATACTAGATAAGACAAAACTAGAACTCACACCTATTAAGTGTGTGATCTCCAATATCAAGGCTGCAACTAATCATTTAGATCTCTTGGGAGGCATGGTAGCCCTGTATGAAGCCTCTATTTAAAAATCTGGCTGAGAAGGTCTATTACCCTGAGAAAATGTGGCTATATCATGGGATGGATTCAACCCAAAGGACTCAGAATCTCTGGATATAGCTTTAGATGCTAGATGTTGAGTGGGTCTAAGTTACCACAGAGGCAGAAAAAAATCTGTAATATTTCCAGAATGCCCTGTTGGCCTAAGCAACTCTCTGCAGGTTTTATTGGCACTTTTGTAAGGTAATTGCCTCACCAATATATTTGTCACATCTTCATTAGAATTTGTTTTTGAGATTGCACCTGTTAGACAAGGCAAAAGTCAGTGTAAGGCTGGTCTCTGCTCTGACAGATGTCTGCCAAAGCAAAAGTGGTGACTTCTTCTAGGGGATAAAGCCAAGGTTTGAGATAACCACCAAATTTTCTTTTCATATTGTTAATTTTGCCTTAGGGTCCAAATATGCCCCTGTCCCAGTCAATGCATGATACATAGCCTCCCTATTGTTTTCTCTTTTGAAGGATAATTCTTTTCTGGCCTCTCCCTCCAAATTAAAAGCACCACTCAGATAGGGTAACTTGCCTTCCAATTCAGTTTCACTTTTAGAAACACTATTTGCCCATAAAGCCTTTGGCATTGGGTTGTGGCAGGTGTGATGGGGATAGACATGTCTTTCTGAAGAAATAATTAGTGCTAAAGATTATTGTAGAAGCAAACTAGATACCTGTAATTGCATAAGCTTTATACATAAATATGTTTATATATTTATATAAACATATTAAAGGGATAATTGAAGTTAACCTACAATGGGACTAAGTCATAGATTGCCAAATGCCTAGTGCCATCTATGAGATCCCTTCCTTCCTATTGTCAGTTAGAAATATCCCAAGACCCTCCATATAATGAAAACTACTCCTACTGCTTTTGGTTTTCCAACAAAACTTAATGGTAATACTGTATTGTTGGAATCACCTCGCACTTCAGTCCCAGGACCTGGGGATCTAAAGCTGATACTGGCCAGGAAGCTTCCTCTCTGCTCGCTAGCTATCATAGCATTGAGAGGTGCCATTCAAGCTGCTGGGGAAAACAGGTCATCACAGCGTTACCTACAAGAAAGCCCTTCAAGCCATAGTAGTAATCTGGCTGATAAGACATGCTCACATATGCAATAGTGGCACATGTTGTATGGATAACCAGTCACTTTCTGGTTAAGTTTAAAGTGTGCTCTAGAGGAGGAAACTCATGAGTAGTTCAGGCTGCATTGCTGTCCAAGAATATATGGCCAGAAGCTCATAGACCCCACGGGTGAATCGATTTCTATAATTCTGCTAAGCAGACATAATAGTAAACTGACCTCTAAATTCATATCTCCATATCTATCTCCATCGAGATTAGTATGTTTTTCAACCATAACAGAGATTTTTCATTGACCAGTGAATATAGGTTAAAGCAGAAACTAATAGGCCAAAGTGAAGGGAACAGGTGCAAGTGTATCAGTGGTATGCTCAGCCATAAATGGAATTCTGTACTCTCCTTTCTTCAAGACTTATGGATAATTATAGGAGAGGTATTAAAAGATTATAGAAGGCAGAGGTTGGGAAAATCCAGGGTGAAAGAGTATGTTCTAAAAATAATATAACCACTACATTCATATACTCAAAGTAGCTCTGGTTCACTCTACAAGATCAAGATTGTCAACATTCTAGCAAGGGACTCATAAGGTCCCACCTATAGCTGAGAAGCTAATGATATTTGATGGCTACTTGGAGATTTGGAGTCCACTTCTTATGACTTTGGCCCCTGGTAAGTTGCACACCCTTCAGTGGATGTCCCAACACCCTTGAATATATTGGAAGCAAAGCTGTGATTTCATGGCTTAGAAAAATACAGTGTGTACATGAATGAAAATCTCAAGTATTTAATAAAATATATTTCATAAAGGATGCCAAATAAAGAAAGTGTACATGTCAGTGGCTAGGAATAGGAAGTCTTAAGTCTCTACTTCTGTAGATACAATTGTACTAATTGTATGTGTTTTCTGTGCTTAAAGTAAAAATACTAGTTTAAATTATCTCTACAAAGGGACAAAAAAAGTGTGATTTTTGGGTAAATATCAGACAGAAAGCCATTGTCATGATGTCATAATGATTCATTATAGTTTATATTCAGAGGAGAGGTAAATCTATAAATTAAGTGAAAATGTTACATTTTGCCTAACAGAGAAGGTAGCCATTCTATTTAACTAAAATATACATGAATATTGTTTAATTTCCATATAATTTTCCGCATAACCTAAATTATTTCTATATTTCTACATATTTATCTGAAGAAGACATTTAGGTTTGGGATTAGGAGTGTTGAAAATGGTTTCAAACATAGAGTTTTTAACACAGGGTCCTTTCTTTGCAGAGTGATGTGAGCCCTTCCAGCAGTACCACCTCACTTCCCATCAGCCCTCTGACTGAAGAGCCACTGCCTTTCAAGGTAAAAGATAATCACACTCCCCAAAACGTTTTTCAGTATTTTGAACTCAGCAGACATTGTATACCATATAGTTACCCACAGATGGGAGGTGATTTGGTTTATTCAACTTACCTGGTTGGTTGCCTTTGTCTTATTTTGCTAGCCATGAAGAAAGGTAATATTTCAGCCCCTTCAGTGATGAGATTAGGGCTGTACTTTCCAGTGATCTCACTCTTCTTAAGATACATTATTTGAAGTATTGTTTTGTTTCATTGTTCTGTTACGACCTAAAGGCTGAAGGTTGAAATATTCATGGAGCAATTGCCTCCATCATGTATGATGTGGGAGCTGTACTGTAACCTTGGGTCTATATATAGAGATTTTACATCACAAGTTGGTTTACATGGAAGAATCTGTAATATTTATTCTACTTCATTTCCTTTAGCAATACTATTCAATGGTACAGTTGTTACAAATAAAAATGCAAATGCATTCTTCTAAACACATTGTCCAAACTGAAGGTTTACACTACAAAGAGGAAAATTTACTTGTTGACTGCTAGGGTTAGGGTTTTTAGCTATAGCATGAAGATGAACTGTGCCAAGTACTAAGAATGTAATAATTGATGTTGTTATTTTAAAAGGTCTACAGTAGTCTGGATAAAAAATAGAATATTGGGATACTACAATTAAGTTTAAAAACTTTTGTGGTTTACTTTAAATTCAGAGTAACATATAATTTAGTGTCCACTAAGATATTCATGATAGTTATATATAAAATTATTATCTGTGGTTTTGTACTTTTTCATACAATGATTTATGTTATTACAACCCATACTACATCTAGGCTGTACAGTGATAGCTAGGACTTCTCTTCATTACCATGTTGCATCATTGAGTTAAGCCTTCCAGAATGCTGTCTACTGAGGATCTTTAGGTCCTATTCATACCTGTTTCATGATTAATGATAGACTTAGTAAACTTATGAAAATCTCATTTATGTATCAAAATACTAGTATCTACTGCATGGCACCTATTGGGGTGTAAAGGATTTGACAAAATCAGGGTATACATAGTTTGTGTTTCAAAGTTTAGTATCATTTGGAATTTATTTCATACTATGTGGGACAGAGGTCATAAAAAAATCCACCTTTACAAAGATCTTAATTGAATTTTCAGAGCATCACCAGAAACCTTTTTGTCTTCTTAATATATGGATAAATTACAATGCTAAAAATGAATGTATTTTAGGACACGCAGACTTTGTGTGCCCCGGTACAGGGGAACGCCAGGGCCAAAGGGGGGGAGTGGGTGGGTAGGGGAGTGGGGGTGGGTGGGTAAGGGGGACTTTTGGTATAGCATTGGAAATGTAAATGAGCTAAATACCTAATAAAAAATGGAAAAAAAAAACAAGAAAAAATATGTCAATCACAAAAAAAAAAAAAATGAATGTATTTTTACCAAAGGTTAAAATAAGTCATTTATATTCTAGAATCTGCTGATATAAAACTAATGTAAGTACAATTATTTTGTTGGACTATTTGACTGGTTATGAGATCAGTTCTGTTTTTGAGCTAATGTATGTAAGTGGTTCTTGAAAGCAATTAAAGCTTTCAAGAGCCTGAAATATGCAGCATTGGCTTTGAGTGTCCAATGTACTCAAAGTTTGTGGTATTTTACTTATCATTCAAAATTATGATTTATAGTCTTCAAAAACTTTTCACACCTATAAAACCATCTCATTATTACTTAAAATTATCTAAAATTTAATCTTTTCAATATATGGTAAGACTCCAACATTAGCTCATTTTATATAATTGATGTATAATTTATACAATTCACACTGTATAAATGCCATTTATAGAATTGATATTGAATAGATGATAAATATATCAATTATTCTTATGTAATCAAAAAATTAAAAAATATATTGGACAGTACTTTGATGGTATAATATTTACATTTTCAAACATTTCTTATTAAGTTTCAGAGGGCATTTAGTACTCTCACAATCATTAAAAGAAGAAAGCCCTGATATTATAGACTTCATAGATATAAAGTCTATAACTTTATTTAAAATCATGATTCTAGACTGAGGAGAGAATATAGTCACTAAAGTGCTTGCCATGGATTCAGTCTCAGAACCTATTTAAAACAAATAATCTACACATTTGTAGCAAATGTGCAGCTTGAACTTCATGTGGGTTCCTAACAAGTGTAGTGGAGGATGGGGCTGTGTCCATCTCTGGTACCTGCCATTGGATCACCTTCTCCCTATCTAGACTGCCTGTTGGACCTCAGTGGGAAAGGGTGTGCCTAGTCCGGCTAGGACTAGATGCCCCATTGTGGAATGATACCCAATGGCGGCCCCCTTCTCCTCAGAGAAGGGTAGGAAAACTGGGGGTGAGATTTGTAAGAGTGGGACTGGGAGGGGAGCATGAAGGGGGCTGTGATATGGATGTAAAGTGAATAAAAAAAATCCAGAGATGCTTGAAGTGGGACATTGGATTTATATTGTTGTGCAGGCTGAGACAGGCTATTCCTCGGGATTAGTAGCTAATCAGCATAGCCTACTTGTACTGTTCTTGAGTAATGAGAGACCCTGTCTCAAAATAGGCAGATAATATCTGAGGCATGGTATCCATCAATGTCTTCTGGGCCTCACATGCAAATGCATGCATGTTCTTGCATGCGCGCATGTATACACACACACACACACACACACACACACATACACACACACACACTCACAATGAACCAGTGTGCACTAGCATAAACATGAGATATGCACACATGTATACTAGAATATATATGAGCATAAGCACAAGGACACACATAAATATATTTCTCTAACCTGGAAATATTTATTCAATGGAAGTAACTGATTTTCATTACTAAGTACTCACCAGCATAAAAGAGTGAAAACAAAAATAAAAACAAACAATGCCCTCCTTCAGTCAGCAGTACAGCTTTCAGAACTGGAAAAACCATACGGATTACATTCTCTGTTTTTTTTGTCTCAATGACAAATATTTAAGGAAAGCTTTTTAGAAAAGGAATGATGTACGTGGACTCATGGTTTACATTCTTTAGTCTATGGTAGCTGGCTTCATGTCTTTTGTTTTATGGTGAGACACAAAATCATGAAGGCAATTTGATGTAAGTCATTTTCTTTATTGCCCTGAGACAGAGGAGTTCTATATTCATATCATTTCTAACCTTCCCTCTTCCCCTGTTACTCCTGTGTTTTTATTTTAAAATGCATGTTTGCTGAGAAATTAACTGTTGGTAGAAATGGTCCACCCTAAGATATAGTAAATTAATGTTACGAAAACTAGATAGTATTCTGAAGACAGCCATAGTGTTTGAAAATTCATCCAGGCTTGCCTTAAAAAACTGGAAAGTCTTGGGATTCAAGCCTTTCTTTCCAAATAGAAGTGACAGACAAAATAATGATGTATGTCTATATCAGCTCTCTCTCTCTTTCACACACACACACACACACACACACACACACACACACACACACACACACAAGTACACAGACAGATTCCACAAGAAGAGGAGGGGAATCAGGAAAGAAAAACTCTGCAACACTTTTGCATGCTTGGGGATTAGATGAGATCCCACCCCCCCTTTTTTTCCTCAGAATTGACTGGTTTGGGGTTATTTCATGGGGATTGGATAATCCAGATGAAGAAAACTGATTGGTTCCCACCAGAAGAATCAATGGAATTTGTGGAACTTTTGAAAGTTCCCTTTTGCCTTGGTGAAAGAGGAGCAGGGAGTCAGTTATCTTGAGTGTTTAAGTAGAACATTCTTTAATCTATGTAAAGCCACCTTTCCTATCTGCATGCCTGTTGAGGAACTGTGTGACTTCTAGACCCTCACTATCATGAATCTTTATGAATTTGTTTGTACTTCAGTGAATCGTGGTGTCTGTAGTTTAGTCTCTTTGCTGTCAAAAATCACTTTGATTTTATGTATCAAATTCATGTTATAATATGATAGATTCTTACTCTTGTCCTGTAATAAATTCAATATGCTACACTTATACTCTGCTTCGAAAGTGCACAGAGGCGCTGAAGAATCACCTCCATTCACTAATCTACCATCAAACATAGCTTATTGCCTTTTCCTGAAAAAATACACTCCTGCCTTGTTATGTTCAATTTCTTGGAATGTCTTTGAGGTAGGTTATACATCATATAGATTACTTTTCTCTTCTAAAAGATAAATACACAAAGCATTCACTTCACTTGAGAATGTCCTAAAACAGGGTTTATCACTGAGATCTTTTCACAGGGGTGCCATATCTAATATTGCTCCTATGAGTTATTTATGTTATGATTCATGTACAGTAGTGTAATTATAGTTATGAAGTAGTGATAAAATAGTCTTGTTGACGGGGGTCACCACAACATGAGGTACTGTATAAAAGGTTGCAGCATCAGGAAGGTTGAGAACTACTGCTCTAAACTTTGCCTACTTTTAAGGGACGGTTAGGATCTCTGCTACTACAAAGCCTTGATGTGGTAGAAAAAGGAAAAGAATTTAGTTACCACCACTTCCCAAACTTTGATGTACATAACAATTTCCTGAAGGGGGTGTTATAGACACAGGTCTAATTTGCTGCATCTGGAAGGGAGACTGAAATCCTGATTTGTGGATAGCAAATGGATCAACAGGAACTAAATGATAGTTTCCACTAATTTCAGAATTTAATATCTTGAAATGCAATTGTAAATCTGCTTACTAATTCAGATAAGCCTAGATCTTATGATATAAGTCTTTAATTCATAAAGGTAAATTCTGATGAACCATTTGAGCAATGCTGTAAGTGAGCATCTTTAAATTGAATATGCAGATGCTCATTGCATTCGCCAGCCTTTTAGCATTTAGATGTCTGTGTCATTAATTTTAAATCCTCATGATTATGGAGTGTGAAAAGTGTCATAGGAATACTGATACAGAAATTGAAGTTTATTCATGGTATGTTGTTTTCAATATAAAATATTCTTAAGAGGTAGAAAATTAAAATAGTTCCACTAAATAAAATGAACCAGATGCCGCCTGCCCTTTATGATAGTCTAATACATTACACAATGAAGCATTGTAAAAATCAGGAGTGTACAGTTGGAGTTGAGACAGAATTTTGCTAGGTAGCCATGGCTGCCCTCGAACCCAGTTTACAGAGCAGTCTGGCTTTAATTCAGGCACCTACCTGCCTCTGCCATACAAGTGCTGGGATTAAGGACATTCATCATCTAGGCAGCTAGGAGTGTACATTTTAAAAGAAAACAGTGTACAGTTTCTACAATAATGATTTCTGTTCCATTATAGACAACTTCTGAGATTAAGCCTAGTTTTGCCATTGTCTTCCCATTATTATCATGAGGCAGTTACTTTGCTTCTTAATGTATGCATCTACAAAGCAAAAACAAGTACAATGGCTTAACAAGACAATCAAACGCAAGGCTGAGTAGTGGGTATGTGGAAGGCACACACAAAGGCACAGAGTAAAACAGGATGTGAGTGCTGTACCTTTCATTGTCATGGAGGCAGAAGCTCTACCTTAAGGATAAGAGTCCCCCATGTAGAGATAGGAAGTATTTTTTTAACCTATTATTTTTTTAACCTTAATGTCAAATGGGAAAAGAATATTTTACTTTGAAGATTAGTGGTTGATATTCACAAGTCATGTTACATATTTTTAATACTATCATTTACCATAATAATTTTATAAAATCTAGTTAACAGGAATGTCATGCTTGTGAAGGAGAAAAAATAAATATGTACTTTGTGAGGGTGAACTGATAAAATAAAACCATAAGCAGAGAAAATACAAGATGGTTTCTATGCCATAGGCATATGGGATTTCTTTCACCAAAAGTATGGCATAGTATTTTTTGTTAATCCTCTGAATTCTTCATAGAAAGGCAACCACTTAGCATCCTAAATTCTATTGCAGGAGTCCATCCAACTCCATCAGAATTCTGTGGAAAAAAAATTGTATTTTAAACAAACAAACAAACAAACAAACAGCTGATAATTTATCCCTTCAAATGTACTGATGTAAGCTTCAAGGTTTTTTTTTCCTAGAAGTATCATAGTGGAAAGGAGTGCACTTTAGAACCATAGGAAAGAGGAGCCCACTGTGGCAAGGCCATTACAGAATTATCCATTTTATGTACTTCATGTGTGGAGAGTGAGAGATTTTATTAGAGTTGTTTTACACTTTTGGAAATTCACGGTCCCCCTCAATACTTGAAATCACTTTTTGCTCTCTCAGTAAGAGCCCACTATGGTATAGTTCTGCATCATTGCTTCCCTTATCTACTAACTCATTAATTTGTTAATGAATCCATTCATTGATCAACCGCTTAATAGTCTTCTAAGACACTCATGTCTCAATGTAAATAATAAGCAAAATCCCTGATGTCTAAGTATCTAAGTTCTCATCAAAACAAAACAAAATAAAACAAACAAAGTAGGAAATATTATATAGTGTGTCATCTAGGGGTAATTAGTATTATGAGAAGAATAAAACAAAATTTCAGGGAGAGAAAGCGATACGTAACATCTCATTTCGCAAGGAACACCAAGGAGGAAGTCTCTGCATCTGTATCTGGTTCTTGTGCTTTTTCTTGGGATCTTTTCCTTGTGTTCTCTTGTTGTTGTTGTCTATTTTGTTATTGTTGTTATATTGAGGTGTGTTATGCTTTCGTTTTACCCTATGACGTCATATGCTTTTTCTTGGGATCTTTTCCTTGTGTTCTCTTGTTGTTGTTGTCTATTTTGTTATTGTTGTTATATTGAGGTGTGTTATGCTTTCGTTTTACCCTATGACGTCATATGCTTTTTCTTGGGATCTTTTCCTTGTGTTCTCTTGTTGTTGTTGTCTATTTTGTTATTGTTGTTATATTGAGGTGTGTTATGCTTTCGTTTTACCCTATGACGTCATAGTATATTTATTATTATATTACATCATAAGTTCCTCAATACCTATTTCCTAATGATAGACAAAAATGGGTGGATCCAGATGGGAGGGGAAGAGTAAAGGACCTGGGAGAAGTAGAGAGAGAGGAAGCCATAGTTAGGATATATAAAGTGCAAAGAAAAGTTCTTTTCAATAAAACAGGGAGTGGTGAGAGGCCACATGCAGCTTACTCCAGATAGGGGTATTTTATCAGAGGCAAAATTAACACAGGAGAAGAACATGTTTCTGAGGAAAGAGACTTAAGCATGAAATGTACAATGAGCATACAGACGCTGTGAGGCATGAAGATGACTGGCTCGTTATGCATTGTCCTTGCTACCAATGAGTAAGGACTCAGGTAATGCAGGCTTATGATGATGGGGGGTGGGCAGAGAAAGGGGGAGGGGGTAGGGGGAGGGGGAGAGGGAGAGGAGAATGCCAAAGGTTGACTTAGAATCTTCTTTTACATGTGAGAGAAACTCCTTGGAATATTTACAGAAAAAGCAAATCAAGAGTTTAGTGTTTCTGTTGGACATATTACTTTGTCTTCTGTGTTAAAACAATTAATGGGGGTGGCAGAAGAAAACAACAAAGGATCCTGTAGTATATTGATTATGGTAGTTTGAAGTAGAATATAAAGTCTGAAATCCTGATAGCTAGTTGGCCTTTGGTACATTCTGAATGTATCAGCAGCAAATTTGATATTGAATCACACCCAGGATAATCTAAAAACAACAAAAAAAGAACAATTAATGATTCTAATAACTAACATTCACTCTAATTTTTGTCTTAGTAGTCACTTTTATGGTGTTGCAATAATTAAATGATATAGGAATTTATGGAGTTTTGTTTGCTTCGGTGGTTTGTGAATGTGAGGAAAGAAGGGTAGGTGTGATCTGGAAGATAACATTGGTTTCATCAGGAATCTTATTCAGTCTTACAATTGCCATTAATTCATGGTAGTCTTTTTTCTCTCTCCAGCAAATGTAAAGTATACATATAAAATTAGATATAGTAGAATTTGACATTATTTATGATCAGTCAATATTTGTAGGAGAAATGTACGATCCATCCATTTTTACTGGGAGAAGTAAGCAGACAAAATAAAATTCTCAAGGGATTAAATGATGGGTATTGAATATAACATGAATATAAAGTGGCATTATTCTTGCCTCAGTCTGTTTCCCTCTGCCCTAACAAAATAAAAATGTACTTGCTAAATTACCGACACAGAAATTTGGCTTACACTTTTGCATAGTAAGAGTCTCAGTGTATGACAACTGAGTCTGTAAGGAGCATAGTTCTCCATCGAACATGGGCAATATGCACATGAGCACTTTTACGACAGAGAAATGAATGAGGTCAAATCCTCCATCATATGAGGAACCAGTCCCATAGTAATTATAGCATTCTCACAATGATAATGATGGTGTTAGTCTTCCATGAGGTCAGAGCCCCCAAGGCCTAGTTGCCACTTAGCACCTGACTTTTAAAGCCGTTACAGTGGAAATTAAGTTTTAAGATGAGTTTTGGAGGGAATTTGCAACCTGCAGCCATTATGAACATAATTTCAAATAAAAACTGTCAGTATGTTTTTCTAATGATAATAATTTTAAGATATATGTATTTTCCTTAATGTAATTATTTAAGCAGCTACTTCTTATTACTATAAAGTAAAATGATGGGTTTCGTTATGTATGTCTATATAGTAAACATTTAGAATTTTGTCAGCCCCAGAAGACAGTTCCTTACTGAGATGTGTGACTCAGCCCTTCTGGGTAGATTTTGTATGAGATTTTAAACTAAGTGCATTTGGATTTACATTAGAGATGCTATTTATGTGCTTTTAAGTTTATTATTTAAATGTAAGAGGAGATAAATATTTAAGTTAACCCTGGTCCAGTACCCAGGGTCTATGAGTAGAACCATCAGACTTTTGTTGCAGTTGCTGCCTGCCACACTTCATTCCTTCCATTGACTTTCTTGGGTTATTGGAAAGTATGGATGTTTGAGGGTAACTAGTGTAAATGTTCTATGAGAAAGTTATAGTCTTCAGGTGAGAACTCCATCAGGATTGAATACTGCTAATCACAAGGAAATCCAGTGGTGTATGTGTGATATTTTTGATCAATAAAGCCCACTAGAAACTCACCACTAAGGACTCCACTGCAATTGTCATGTAGGAATGCTATACCCAGAATGCCCTAAAATCCCAAACTTCTAGAAAGAAATCAGATGCCCAATATAAGCTGTGTTGTTTGTACAAGCACTTCAGCAGCTGGGCACCATTCTTGCCATCATAGAAGCTTGGTGTTAGGATACTGAAACTAAGCCAAAAAGTATAACCAATTGGCAGCCTTATAGGAATGCCTTACCAGGAGGAATAGAGTAATGCCCTAGAGCTGTCATATCAAACTGCCATGCACCAGATAGCTCAAACAAAGAAACTTATTTTCTAAGAGTTCAGGAAAGGAGATCTCAAAGACTCATTCTTTTATGGCTTACATATCTTTGATGTCCCCAAGGCTTTAAAAAGGCCACATTCTTAGTATGTTCTGTATGTATGAATCCTTCATATTCTCTCCTCATTGCCAATCCTATTGATGCCAATGTGGCCAGCAACATCTTCAGCTTCATGCCTATCCTTCTTCAAATACCTTGTCTCTAGATATGGTTATATTGGGAACTTTGTTGACACGTGGCAACACAATCCATGCTGGAACAAGTAGGCAGAGTAAGACTATGTAAATTCAAGCAGGGGAGACCTTTCCTGAAACATAAGGGAAATTAATTACAGTTTTAGACAGAAATGACAAAGAAATAATTGAAACTATCATTATTCTACTTGTATGGATGTGATAGTCTCTCATTAAGGCAGTCTCCAGTACTATTATGTTCTTAGTCAAGCAAAGGAATTTGGGGTTTGAAAATACAGAAATAATTAAGATTTGTCCTCATCAGAATACTCATGATTATAAATAATGTCTATGGTCATTTTCATTTCCATTAATTTAACTAGTTAAACTTCATGTCAAAAAATCCAAATGTCACAAAATTTGAATTAACCAAGTGTCTATCAAATCTTGAATACTACACAGAATGTAAACACTTAGTATAATATAAAGTCGAAATAACAACTACCAGTATTACCCTCTGTAATCTCTCTCTTGTATTATGTTACGCTTTTTTTTTCTTTATCATTCTGTCATAAGTTTAGAATAATTTACCTGTTATTTGACCTCTACAGACAGCAGTGGTACTGTATAATATATGATCCTTCATATTGTCAGAAAATGAGGGTTTATATCCTAGTAAGAAAAATACATAAATTAAGCCAATGTGAATTGTATTTAATTTATGCTAGAAGACATGTAATATCCTTCAGACATAGTAGACCTCTGGGGGAAAGATTTTAATGGGAAAAAATAAGTGCTATACACTAGCTTCATATTGCTGTCCAAATTAATCCTCTATACTGTCCAAATAATTTCAGGCAGCTATGTATGTGATAAAGAACTTGTCCATATTAATATATACTGAATATAATAACATGCCCTTGTCATCTATAACTCACATACTCAATTTCCTTCTCATTTAAATTTCAGTGAGTTTGCTCCTCTATATCTAAGTTGGTGCCTGAGATTTTGTCTTTATTTTTTGAGTGCCTGAAGTGGTACAGAAAGAAGCTCCTTTCTTCACAGGTTTGTTTAGCGTGCTTTTAGACACGTGGCTTGCTTCTATCTCTGTAATGAAATGTTAGGATATCATCTGCAAAGATTTTGTTAAAACATGATCTTGAAAAAATAAATTCAAGGATCCTGTTTTTTTGTCACTTGGGCAAATAGAACCTTAAAGTGTGATTTCATACAAATATTTAGAACATATTGCACAGAGCTAGATTGTGAATTTTATAGAAGTTTGAAAGCAATGGATTTTATGTACTGAATGTTAGATATTTTTGTGTACTGCATTTAATTGAACACTGCATCTGATTGCACGTAAAAGACAGAATATTAAATTGCTATAAGCAAAATACTAATGCCAGTAAAGGCCTTAAAACTTAGGAAAACAAACAAGAGTTTCAAATGATTTTTGAAAAAAAATGAAGAGGTTTTTTGTTGTTGTTGTTGTTTTGGTTTTTTTCAGAAACAACCATTGTCATCTCATTCTTGGTTTGGGACCCAACTTCAGAATAGATCAGCATGTGTTCTGCCTGTCTGTGGCATGATCACTTTATCTGAGAACCGTAGGACTCAGCACTGGATGATTCACTGGGACTCTGCTCCACAGCATCTCTTGTCTCCAAGAGAAGTTTTGTTTTGAGAAGCAGGAGCTGCTGATCAGTGCTGTGGACATCAGCTTCCATAGTAAAATGTCTCACGTCCTAGTGCAGACGCGAGCCATCAAAAACCACTTGACTCAAAAGAGAGAAAAGTTAAGGTATTGGCAGGAAAATGGATGTAACTGGGAGTAATCCTATTAATCCTAATTATTTCACAATTACATATATATTAATGACATGCTGTCACATTTTCTCTTTAATATATAAAAACCAAGATACAATGGGAAGATAATGACTTCATATTAGAATATTCACTTGATAGACTGTGACTATGAAAAGCTACCAAATATAAACTCAGTGTGAAATTAATTTATCTGGAGTTATTTATGTTTATCATGGCTTGGAATTCTCTACATAAATACCAAATGAATGTTAAAAATCAAATCAAACTGATACAAGGTCTACAAAGTGAAAGTTTGTGCCCTCTGAAATTTCAAAGCTTGAAAGGTTTCCCCCCCTAATGTGATGTTATTAGCACCATTTTGTAATTAGGCTTGATCTATTATTCCATATTATTAATTATACAGTGTTTAGACCTGAGCTGGGACCTCAGAGTCAGTATTAGTGCCTAAGCTTGTTATCTTTCTGTGACAAAAATCCCAGAAGTAAGTTAAGGGAAGAAGGGGTTCCTATCATCACAATATAAGAGGTGTCTGTCCACAGTCCTTGAATCAGCTGGGATGGAGTCCATGGTGAGCCAGGATGCCATGGGAGCAGAAGCATGTTTGGGGATGCTGCTCACAAGATCAGGATATGATGCAGCCCCTAAGGACACACCCAGTGACTTGAGCTCTTAAACCAGTCCTCCCCTGTGATATTTCACCAGCTCCAAATGATGTCATCAAAATATGAACCCAGAAAGACCCACTTGTTGTTAGCACATGACAATCTATGAGCCTGTGGGGGAATCACATGAAAACTTTTTAAACAAAGTCTGGAGGGCTTACCCTGTCTCTCACCATATTACAATTTGTAGAAATTTCTGTCTTGGATTCAAGAAAGAAGCAGCAACCAACAGCAGGTAGTTTTCTTTGGCCTCTTGACTTTTAGAATTCAAGACACACATTTTTAGTACTCATAGACCACTGACTTTTAGGTATTGTTTTACAGCACTTATTTTTCAGATAGTGCATTTTTAAACTATATCATACAATGAATAAGGAATTGAGTGCACTTAATTAGACCTTAAGTGAAATAATTTGGAAATTTTTTTTTTCTGGTAAGTATAACATTGCACAAGAACATTAAACCTTCTAAGGGCTCAGTAGGATGCCTGTGAGGGAAGACAGATAGATGGAGTCAAAACTAGAAGGTGGATGGAAAATAATCATACACAATGTATGTACAATTATGTTAAATTCATGTTGTGCAGTTTCAAAAGTAAAGCTATAGTGTAGCTAGGTCTTGCTTTAAGAAAAACCACATTGTGACTTCCCTGGAGCTAATTAGTTTTTACCAGTGGAACAGCATTGTCACAAAGTAACTAAAGGTAACGGAGTGCAGCTCACTTTTCTCATTACATGTCTCCTCCAGAGATGGGACTCTGGGCAGTAGAACTACAAGGAAATTGAGTAGGTTGAATTTGGCAGTAAGATCTACTTCAGTAAAGGAAATAGCTATCCTCTGACTTGCACTTTCCATTTTTCTTTTCTTTATTTTCTTCTGACCCTAGTCAGGGATTGTCCCCTTTTCTCACCACCCTTGTCACAACAATTAGCAAATATATACTGAATCTTAAAATGTGTAAGAACTAGTAACAGAAGTGGGAATATTCTAATTATAGAAAGCTGCAGGAAATCATGGTACTGGTTTCATTTGAGCTGGGAAAACTGCAAACTGTTCCAACTGGATATTGAGAGACAAATAAGAAGCCAAACCAAGTGTCAAGCTAGACATGAAGATAAAAAGCCAACAAGCATTCTGTAATATGTTAGAGTGGGCTGTACAAGGTGCTGTGGAAGATGATCTATATTTCATGTAAGCTAGGCTTTCTTATGCCTGAGTAAGGTGGACAAGGCAGGCAAAAGAACCAAATGAAAGACTCAAAGAAAATTGTATATGCTTCTCAAGCATAAATTCCACAGAATAGGATTTCAGCTTTATTTGAAATGTGTCAGTTATGAAAATATCAAGTAGATCTGATCAAGTAAAATGTAAAAGATATATGGATTCTTTTATACTATATGTAATTGTTGATATGGTATCTGCATATGGTCCAAATAGAATAGAATCTCTTGGTATTCATATTAAATTCATAATTGTAGAGAATTTTTGAATTAATGTATATCTTAAGCAGTATTTTACATTAACCTTTGGGGAAGTTTTCTTTATGTAATCATTCTGCCCTCTACTTTTCCCCTTCTGACATCTGAGGACCCCTGTTTCCTTTCCAAGTCTATTCAGATAGCCAATTTTAAGGTTCACTGATTAGCAACCTTGATTTCATTTGCACTTCCAATTCCTGTTCACCAGGCACATCTTTGCAAGATGGAGACAATAGATAATATTCTACTTACAACAGCCAGCAATGTCATATGTGTAAAATCTTATTTTATTACTCGCTAGGGAACTGTCATTCTGTTCATAAATGTTTAAGCAATTATATAAAGTTTGGGGAAAGCATATTAATTATCCCTATAATTAATTGATCAATACAAAGACATTAATTAATTAACACAAGTAATAAAAATATAAACCAAAATATTAATTAATACAAAATGCATAACTTATATGGCCTGTTATTTAACTGTGGTATACTTTCCCTATCAGTTCTGTCTGACTAACTTCTACTCTTCACTTAATGCCCAAACTTATCTCACCTCTTCTGTGATGATCTCCCCAAAATATCTGTGATATGTGGCATATATTTTTAATAAACAAAATGGAATTATATTATTTTTAATTTTAGGTCCTTCCTAATAGATACAGATGTTTATTTTCTTTGCCTCATTATTATAAGGCAAGTACAGAACACAGAGCAAATTGAATGAGTCAGTGATTTCTAGTTGCTTCTCCTCTACTTATCCTCTCCATAACACTGAGATAATATATTTTTTTTAATTATTAAATTATACAGGGAATGTCAGCTACCAAACTTTCTCTAGCTTATCCCTCCTTCTGAAACTTGCAGGCTGGCTCAGCAAAAGCTAACTACAGGCGCTGCATTCAGTGTGAGGGAGTCCCATGTCACAGTCTTGTTCTTTGTCAGGATCTTATCTCGTGTTGTAGAACCTTGGCTACTGGCTTCCTAATAGTGATCTGATAAGCAATGTCTGCCTGACAGCTGCATTCCAGCCGACTGAACCTTCACTATTTCTTTTCTTGAGTTGTATTTTTGTTGTTGTTATTTTGTTTTTGTTTATTTGTTTGTTTGTTTTTTCTAGCCAAGCACTGTAAGTTTTAGCTACAGACTCTTTTTTTTTTTTTTTTTTTTTTTCAAATTGTGGATACTGAAAAATGTATGCAATACTACTTTCAGTCACTAACCCTTAAGACAGAGGATTACTGTCTCATTTTACAGATAAGGAAATTGAAGCCTGGAGATCATTAGCAGAATTGACTAGAGGTCCCAGTGCTGGGCATGCTGCTGAGCTTGAAATCTGTCTCAGTTGTACTATGGGTCGGCAGTGCTTTTCTGGTACTTCTATGCCTTATTGTTTATAAGGTATCTTTAGGTGATATGTGGTCAGTAGGAATGTAAAGGGATGAAAAGATCATCAGAGCAAAGAAAAAGCTTGCCTTCAGATTTGGCTTCTGTTGTAATCATAGGTGTTTCTTTTGTTAACAAACCTCATTTGAACAGTCTTTGAAATTCTTAAATGAGAGTTAGCTGAAATATAGTTTGGCTCAAATAATTTGAGTTGATGAGATTTCACTGTCGACCATTTGGTAGTCTACAGTAAATCTTGGATAGTCAGTAGTCTATACATTGATACAGACAGAACAACATCCTGGAGTGACTGCTGCCAGAATAGGCGAGTTCAGGGACAGAGACAGAACAAAGTTGAGACTGACCTGGGGATTTCCCAGTGTGACACTGTGTGTAGACAGGCTAATTTACATGCTTTCAATTGTCTATCCCTAAGTTTTGCCAGTTTTGTTTGTTTGATTGGTTACTTGTTTTCAATTGTTATCCATCGAATTTCTTTCTGAAAGCTTCTAGTCTCCTACTTCGAACAAGAGATAGTGCCTGGATTCATAGAGTCCATTCCTCCCTCAACCACACCTTCCCTCTAGCTTCTGCATGCCTAGTTTTGTTCGATTGTTTGTTTTTGTTTACTTTGTTTTGTTTTGCCGTCCAGGAGAGAGTTGGGGAAGTTAGGGTATGGACAGGGGTGTCTACCCTTCAGAGTTAGATCACAGGATTTTGTCTGCCCTCCAGGTGTCCATTCACCTGATGTCTACTCTTAAAGAATTTAAATACTTTGTGTGGAACCAGTGGCAAATATCCCACCTACTTTTTCTTGAGGTGTAAGATCTGTCTTTTTCTTTCTAGGGAGACATTTATATTCCATTAAAAATTATTTGACTAATAATTCCATCTTGAAACCAACCTCATCTCTGAACACATGTTTGTAAAATGTAATAAATGTAAATATTAAATGTCGCATGACGTGGTAAAAGATAATTGTCTGTACCTGTCTATTGTGACCAAATGTCAATTAGCAATAAGAATTTAATTTTAACTATTTCTTTGTTACAGTCCCACACTTTCTGATAGAATGGTTAACCAATATGGACAATGTGCTGCACAATGGAAATCTATTAGATTTTTGTCAGGAATCATTTCTAATGGGAAATATTCTAGAGCGAATCTGCTTAATTCTACTTCATATGCTATACCAAAGATTTTAGGAAATCCAGAAAAAGTTGTCCATATGCTCACATATGTCAATATGTTCACATGTTGCTCTAAAGTTGCTTCAAAAGGATGGGCATATACAGAAAGTAGAGACAGACTTCCATAAGACCATGGTTGAATGTCATTATATTCACCTTTATAAGTCAGTTTTAATGCCTTAGTAAAAAAATAAAAAAGAATTATTTTTCCAACAAAACTTTATTTTTTTTTCAATGTATTCGCATTGTATAACTAGGGCGCTGGCCACGTAGTTTAATACATTTCTATGTGCTTAAAGCAGTTTGAGAGCAACTGCTTCTAAAACAGCTTTATATTTATTCTGACTTAAATTACCTATTGACTTGAGTAAGTAATTATAATTTTGTCCTAACACAGTGTAACATATGGTGTTTACATTTTTCTGAAGAGCTCCTTGAAGGGAAAAAATAATACCAAAGCATCACTATAAATAATGCTTTAAGGATCGAGGGAAAAATAAACAATTAGTGCTAGTTAATAGACTGCTAAGTAGATATTGAAGAATTTGATAGTTTTTTTATTGAATTATTGATGTACTGATTGAGTTTTCAGTGATTTGCTTGCTGCTGGTATCAGGAAATCATTCTCATTTGAGTAATACAGTTTTGAGACATCATTGTTAACCTTTAGTTTTATTTCAAGCTATGTGGTTGTCTTAGGGTTTCTATTCCTGCACAATCACCATGACCAGGAAACAAGTTGGGGAGGAAAGGGTTTATTCAGCTTACACTTTCCACATTGCTGTTGATCATCAAAGGAAGTCAGGACTGGAACTCAAGCAGGTCAGTAAGCAGGAGCTGATGCAGAGGCCATGGAGGGATGTTAGTTACTGGCTTACTTTCCCTGGATTGCTGAGCTTGCTTTCTTATAGAACCCAAGACTACCAGCCAAGAGATGGTGCCACCCACAAAGGGTTCTCCTCCCTTGATCACTAATTGAGAAAATGCCCCACATTCCCCAAATTGAACTCCTTTCTCTGTGATAACTCCAGTCTGTGTCAAGTTGACACACAAAACCACCCAATAGAGTGGTCCTCTTTTTATAAAGTAAAGCGTTATCTCACATCTATCTTTGAGGCAACACAGTTTCATACAGAGCTAAAGAGATTTTTTTTTAAACTTGTAGTTATTTTCTTATTATATTTTTATTATTTTGAAAAAATATTAAACCTAAATGCAGTTAAGTCACATTCTTCCCCTCCCACAACTCTTTCCAGATCCTCTTTATGTAGTGGCAAATTAGTTAAACCTCTTTAGCTCCCAGAGGATTGCGAGCACCCTACACCCCCCACCCCCACCCCCCACCCCCCCCCCCAAAAAAAGCTCTCTGGATTCATGAATAATGAGCTCTCTCTCTCTCTCTCTCTCTCTCTCTCTCTCTCTCTCTCTCTCACACACACACACACACACACACACACACACACACATCTAATTTTGCTGTCTTAACTAGTTCAATGGTTGGGCATTTCTAATCCTCTCCGAGGCTAGCATACATTCTTCCCTCCAATTTTCCTGAGTCAACTAGCTAAATCCACATTTCATCTCTGCTACCCCAGACTCAGTTGGGGGAGTGGCCCCAGGGCTATTTTCCTGAACTCTTACATGATTGGTTGCTTTCTTCCCTGCAGCTCTTAGATCTAATTCCTCTGCTTCAGAGTCATGGTGATTCTCCTCCACTCCTCCCCCACTTCCTTGCCTGAGTAATCTAAAAGTTCCACCTCTTTCCTCCTGCCCAGCCATTGGCCATAGGCAACTATATTCTCCAATCAGAGCCAACTAAGGTCAGGATTCCTTTAGTTTCTGCCCTAATGCAGATTCCTGTGTGATTCTGGGAACCAAATTAAGACAAATCATTAGAATGAATCTCCAACACTTCCCTTTCCTAACCAAATTTAGGTTCTTTATCAAAACAAAACAACAACAACACCCAGCACAAGAACTAAACCAACAAAACAAAACAGCCAAAAAAAAAAAAAAAAAAAGAAATAAACAAACAAACCCACCAAGCAATAACAAAATAAAAAACACTTTAAAAAATTTGGATTCCATTCTATGTTGGTCAACTACACCTGAGCATGAGGTCTGTTCTCAAATAGGTTGATGTACCCATGTCATGCTATTCTAGAAAAGTAGTTTCTCCCTCTCTCAGCAGTTCTGTTGTAAACCTTTACCCTAGTGGCTAGTTATATATATAAATGAAATCGAAATCGATCGCATGGAAGTTGGATAGGACTAACCAGTAGAAGAAAAAGAACCCTAGAGAAGGTACAAGAATCAAAGACCCACACACTCAGGATTCCCATAAAAATACTAAATTGGAGGCCATTGCATACATGCAGAGGATCTGCTGCAGACTCCTGCAGGCCCTGTGCAGTGCTGCCCCAGGCTCTGTGAGTTAATGTGTACATCAGTCCTGCTGTGCTTAGAAGGCCTTTTCTCATCCTGTATCCCTCTGGCTCTTACAACCTTTCTGCCTTGTCTTCAATGGGCTTCCCTGAATTGTGAGAGGAGGAATTTGACAGAGAGATCCCATTTAGGGCTGAGTGTCCCAAGGTCTCTCAATCTACATAATGTCTGGCTGTGAGTCTCCATGTTTGTTACCGTCTACCATCTGCTGTAGGAAGGATCTTTTCTGTTGATAGCTCAGGAAGGCACTAATCTGTGAGTATAACACAATTTCAATAGGTTTTTTTAATAGAAAAATATGAAGTTTTTTTTTTTTTTTACATTTCAGTTCAATTGAGTTTTAAGAAGTTTTATCATGGGAAACATAAGTGAGAGAGATAACACAAGCACAGAACTCCTGCAAGAAGAATGGGTCTCTTGGGAGTAGGACAGCATTGTGCTTCACGGCCTGGGAGTAAGGAAATCTGTGTTGGATCTGGAAAAACAAACAAACAAACAAACAAACAAACACCTGAAATGTTAAGGAGATGGTCAGTCCATAGAGATCCTGGAGGTGAGTCATATCATCTATATGGTTTCCAGGACGGAAAATGAGGTAAAAAATAAATAAACAAAACAAACTAAGAAACGCAACTCTTCTTCCTGGCATTTCAGACTGAGGGAAAGAAAAGACGGTTTTTGTTTGCCTTTCTGGCACTTTTGAACCTAGGGCAAATTCAAGGCTAAGCACATTTCTCACTTTCAGCCAGGAAAGAAATTGATCACTTTCTTTGTGGCCTAGCCAATTATGCCTCTTTCTCTCATCATAACTCCTTTGAAGATGTAACCCTAAAATTTAGGGGACTCAGGCAATAACTGATCTGGCTTCCTGGATTATCCAGAGAGGACTGGAATTATCACATGGTAGTTGATTAAGGCCCTAGGTTCTATCTCCAGCATTACAAAAGATAAATAAATACATAGAAGAGTAACTTAGAAAATTGCATGTAGATCAAGTATATTTTGCTTCAGAAAAGAAAAAAAAAAAAGCTTCCTGAGTTTTATTTGCTGTAACCCATGACCCACCCCAGTGAGGTCACTGAACACTCATCCCAAAGCTATCTTTCCCCTTTTGTATTAAATTTTCTACTCAAATGCATTTAATCTTTTCTCTTATATGAACATCTAGTTGACATTTCAGTCACTTATTTTAGTTAGATAGTCCATTCACCTGTAAAAACCAGACAAGCAAAACAAGGAAAACTGTACCAACATAAAATAAAAGTGATTCAATCCCTTGATTACATCTCACACATAAAATCATTCTGAAATTAGATGATCTAGAGGGCTGGGCTGCTGTGGAGTCTCGTGTAGATACTAGATTTCTTACCATCACATCAGTGTTTCAGGTAATAAGAAAAAAACACAAAGAAAAAGGGAAACACCTTTGCTAACTGAACCAGTTTCTTAGAAGGACTAGCTGTGCAAATACATACAGACCTCTTCTTGTGTTTTGCTACTTTCATCTCACTAAAGTCTGGAAAAGGACGCAACATATTGACTCCATACATTACTGCTCTAACAAACAACAAGTCTGTAACTAATCCAGAGGTAAGTTTCAGATGAATAACGATGAATGATGCCAGGAATAACTTAAACTCTTACAAAATATATTCAATCACTGCTGCAGTTTATTGTTATGTTCTTATTTAGGCTCACTTTATTTTTTGTTTCAATTTCTTAAATTAAATTATTTTATTTATTTACATTCCAAATGTTGCCACCCTTCCCTATCTACCCTCCCAGAGTTCTTCACCTCCAACCTCTTGCCCTTTGCCTCTGAGAGGCTGCACCCTACCCATCCACCTATTCACATCTCATTCCCCCAGCAACCCTCTTCCCTGGGGTATCAGGTCCCTAAAGGATTAGGCACATCTTCTCCCAATGAGGCCAGATAAGGCAGTATTCTGCTACATATGTGTCAGGAGTCTCAGATCAGCCATGATTGGTGGTTCAGTCTCAGGGGTTCAAGTCCTTTAATCCTTCCTCTATTTTTTCCACAAGGGTCCCTGACCTCAGTGCTGTGATTGGGTGTAAGTATCTGCTGTTAGAACATCTCAGAGGCCAGCCATGCTAGGCTCCTGTCTGCATGCACAACATAGCATCAGTAATAGTGTCAGGGTTTGGATGCACATTTTATTTACTCCACTCCTACCACATTATTGTCCACTTTAGTAGCTTTCCCATCTTTTACTATCTGTCAGAAAATAGTAAATTCTTGTTATTGTTGAATTCAAATGGTGGAAATACATTAGCATAATTTCATTAACACTCCTTACTGGGAGATGCTCAAAGCAAGGGAAGCATGTGACACTTCTGAAGATAATATAAAAATAAGAAAAATGTACACAGTATATTTACTTCTGTACTCTTAAAAGTATGTTGCCAAATTGTACTATTAAATTTAAAACAAAACTCCATTGAAATTCCAGCAGATTTTGGAAAATGACTATTATATGTAGAAACACTGTTCATTCTAGTTTTTGTTTAATAAAATAATCAAGAAGTTGAACCACCTAAAAAGATGTTATATATGAAAGGTCCATTGATTTTCCTTATGCAATTAAACAGAGGGAGAAAGAGCTGATTATCATTATTACTTTGGCAAATTATATTCAACAAGAAGTTGATGTTTCTATAATATGCTTCCTGTTCAACACAGTGTTTTCATCTTACCTAAAAGCCAAGATTTTATAACACATAATAAAATATTTAATGTGTTATGGATTGATTTCTTTCTAAATATTAAATAGCAATGCTATGGTCTGCTACAACTTTGTAATGAGTCATAATATGAGTTTTGTCTCATATTAAATTATTATCTATAAAACCATAAGCACTTTCCAACATTTTATGACAAATTATTCAATAGTGAGATACATTAATATAATATTTATATAAAATTTAAAGTTGAAGTTAGTGTGAGTAAGAATTTTTCAACAAGTCTGTGTCTGCAAAGACTGGTTGATGGATTAAAATGTTAGCGGCTGTGGAAAATTCCGAATGTAGCAGGTTTGGGGACTAATTATTATTTATCTGCCTAGAGTATCTTTTACAGTCATGTACGTGCCCACTTCTGAGTACGGCCTAACATCCTGTTACTAAAAGCAGAAATCCATGAAATGTATTAACTAATAAGACCCTAGTGTTAGGCAACCAAAAGGGTGAGTTATCAGATGTCATCTGAGCCTTCAGCTGGCATTTCTCTCTATACCACATCCTTACTCGTTCCACCAATGTATTTGAAAAGTGGCTGAATGTCTTATTTTCTTTCTTCTCTTACTGTAAAAAGTTCATGAAACTGCTTCCATGTTTAAACACGGAGTTGAGGTAATATATACTTGTCTCCCCAGGCTGTAGTCAATCACATTTGGCTCCAGAACAAATGATCTCTAAGACCCTTTGAGATAAGAGCTGAGTTTTCATGTTGACATTAGCTACTTGACAAAGGCTTGCTTTCAGGGATGGAGTTTCCATCATTTACAGATTTATTTTTTATGTCATGTAATATGCCTGATTATTACTAAGAGTCATAGGGGATATTGGACTGCTTTGCGAGCCACAGAGTCTTATTTAGGTGTCCAGGGTCCCAGAAACGAAACCGCTTACAAACCTACCCTAAGCAAGTACATCTTAGGTTCTTATCTCACAGATTTAAAAAATGAAATCTGTGAACAATGTTTTGCATTTCTAGGCTTCATCAAGATATTCTGAGATCAGCTGCCTCAAGATCCCTGCCTTACTTGACCAGTTCCTACTTCTGTTCTTCTCTACAGTTTTATGTAATGCATTAAATAATCTTAAATGGCAATGTTGAAATGCTTATGGAAAACAATCTTGTTGGCTTGACACTTTTCTGGGAAAACTATGAAAACCATTTCTTAGTACTTGTAATATCAAATTGTAAACTGCAAGAAATGCATGTTTACATAGCTTTATTTGTCTCCTCTTTTCTTTGTCTCTATTTCCCACGACCAAAAACTACTGTGTGTGTGTGTGTGTGTGTGTGTGTGTGTGTGTGTGTGTGTGTGTGTGTATGTGTTATAGCCTCTAAAATCACCTAGCAAAGTGTTCTGGATGTTTTAGGTTTTCATTAACTACTCATGGAAATATAAGTCCTCCTTAGGTTTCCTTAATTGTTTCTCACTGAACATTAACTAAGACAATGAAATGTGGAACGCATAAGATGCATGTATGTAGTTCTCCTAGGACTTGAATATGAATACCTTATGTAAAGTAAAAAAAAAAAATATTAAAACTCAGACTTAAAACTTTAAGTAATTTCAGGGTAACAGTTTTTCCTCCCACTATTAAGAAAAGTCCTTTTATGTAAGAACATTTACAAGGGTTTCTCATAGGTTGTCTTGGCTTCTAGTGAAATTATGAAATGGTAATGTCCAAATGCTGATTGGCTCTAGAAAGTTACTTATCAGAGAAACAGGAGAGCAGGAAAGAGTCAGATTCCAAGTAGACAATGAATCAATATTGACTCTGAGTATTAGGCAACCACAGGGGAGCTCTGTGATGCCAGAAACAAGGGCCTGGCTACTCAAGTTTGCTGTTGAGGTTTCATAGCATTAAGCTGAGCAGTAGAGGGTTCTACTGTAGGGTTCTTCCATTTAGATCTCAGTATTTCCTTTTCTGTCTAAATGTGGTTCAACCATAGAGCAGGTGGAATTGAATTTGGAAAAGAAGTTTGGTGAACTGATTGAAAGTAGTAAACTATTACAAGGAATCCTTTGCTCCCAGGAGGAGGAGGAGGAGAACTGAATTATATTTGATAACAAAAAATTAAATTGTTAAATTATCTTTATTCATCTGTAGTAATCATCATCTCCAAGGCCTACTGCTTCCATCTCCTAACCTAGGTCTCTTCCTGGAAGCTTCTAGCCTCCATAATCTAGCCTCCTCTAATCCAGGCCTAAGTGTTTTCAGCCTCTTAGACTTGCTGCTGAGTAAGCTCTTCCCTTCTTTTTTCTTTCTGATCTATGACTGGCTGGTCAACTCAGCTGTTCCGGCTCAAAACTCCTCCCTATGATAACTGATTCTGGCTGCTTTCAGCTTGTCCTGAATTGCTCTGCTTAGCCTCATACTAACTTTGTCAATATGTTCTATCTTCTAACTCCTCATTTCCTTGCTTGTTCTGTCTTCACCTGTATCTAGCTTGCTCTCTCTCTCTCTCTCTCTCTCTCTCTCTTTCTCTCTCTCTCTTCTCTCCCCTCCCCACTCTCTCTGTCCTGCTCTCTTAAGTAGCCTCTTATCTCTTTTTCTGAGAATTGCGTGTATCCTATTCTGTCAGATATTTCTCTGATTTGTTACTTTGTCTGCCACTCAATTAGACATCACTTTCAAACATGGGTGCTTTCTTCTACAAACTAACTTTGCAGTCATTGTTTGTGATGAAAGGTGTGTACTAAGAGTGAGTCTGTATTCCACCCAGAGGGATTAAAGTGTGTGCTAAATGCTGAGCCACACTACCACTAGAATTTTTTTTTTTCAGTAAATAGCGCAATCTTGAGGTTCATAGTGTGATCAAATATCCTGAAACAAGAAGTTAAATATTATGAAGATTTCAATATTATACTGATCCAAGGGAATTTAAATGTGTTTGCCAGTGTGTGCTCAATGAGATTGCACTAGTATGTTTAATTTATGACTATGTACTTAATCCTTCCATAGAAAGGGTATCATGTAAGATCCTGTGGCGCTATGAACATGAAGAAGATATAGATCTTACTCTCAAAGACAATAAAATGTGTGACCGACTGGAAAATGTTAGACATACTGTAGTGAGAAGGGTACGGCAGTGTGCCAGAGCAGCTCAGTTGTTGCAGGCAGTGGTTAAGGAGCATCAGGTAGGGCAAAATGAACCTAAAATTGCAGGATATTGTGACTGACTTACAGTCTCATATTTTGCCATTATTATTATTATTACTACTACTACTACTATTAAATTTTTCCTACAGGATATTTTGATTGTATTTTCATGTTCCTTAGTTCCTTCCAAATCCTCCCCACCTCCCTACCTAGCCAAATTTCATTTCCTCTCTCATTCTCAAAAAACAACAACAACATCATCAATAACAAAAAAAACCAATACGGCAAAGTTGTCAGACCAAACTTAACCAAAACAAAAGTACAGAAATCAAATCCAAACAGCCAAGCAACATTCCAACCAAGAACAATAAAAAAATAAGGGTTTTTTTTTTTGTTTTGTTTTGTTTTGGTTTTTTTTTGTTTGTTTTTGTTTTTTTGTTTGTTTGTTTGTTTGTTTGTTTCATCCAACCCCTCCTGATTATGGGTCCCACCATGGTGTGCGGTTGATATATCCAGTGTCAATCCACTGGAGAACACCACTCTTCCCTCTGAAGCAGGTAGCAATTGAAAATCTTTTCTCAGTTGGGGAGAATCTGTGTTCATTAACCCTTTTAGTAGGATCCTATAACTTTCTTCTAAATATTTTTTTCTTAAATATTTTTGAGTATTTTCTCTCTCTTCAGGAATACTTTGTATTTTTCCCTAACCCCAGTGATAATAAAAATTTGTCATGGTTAACTACAAACCTCTATGATTAAGTAAGTTGAACAACACTTTCAGATACCATTACTTCTCTTCAAATGATAAACAATAGCTTTCTTCTGTCCACATCTTCTGTACTCTTAACTTGATGGTAAAGAAAAGGATACCTTGAATTGTCATTTTCATCTTGTTTTCCCAGAAGACTGGACCCATTTAAATGTGTGCTGTTTGATTTATCACTGAGCAAGTTGTATTTCATTGTCTGTGATAGCGTATCAGTGATGTATTTTCAATTATTCTCAGGAAATGGAGAGGAAACCTTGAAAGCTATATCCATTTTGTTAAGGAGATGGGAATGCAACAAAAAAGCAAACAAATTAACAACCAAAAGCCCTATAAAGTACCTTAGTAAAATGATTTTATCAATAAAAGAAAGAACTAAAGAGGAATTAAATATTCCATCTGTGAACACAACTCCTGTAAAGAATCCTTATCTTCAGAGAATGATCCACAGATTAGAATTTTAGTACTGTGGAGAGATTGCAGTGTTTCAGGTTCAAAGACATTATCTTAGGCTAGATTTAGTCCTCCAGAGCAGCCATTCCTTGCACTACTCCATATCAAAACTAGCAGTTTGTGACAATAGGTATAAACTTTTTAGCATCTATTGACTTAGCAGAACATTAGCTTCTTCCAATTCAAGAGCTAACAATGTCACAAGATATATCTTAAGTTTATAGTCTATTTCCCTCCATCTTGCAGTAACTATTTCTCTGATGGACCCTCCAGTGTATTCTAAACTTGCCTTGATTTAGGACTTTCTTTGTTCTGTAAAACTGAAAAACAAAAACAAAAAGAAAAAACCTCATGAAACTGCTTCTACTGAGGGGTAATATAAGTCTCTGTTGCTGGGCCATGATGTCTCCAGAATAATCTCTCTCTTAGCCCCTGTAATGTGAGAGCTATGGGGATTTTGTTTGTTTGTTTTCATTGACTTGTCTTATTCAGCTTTCTACTACAGTGACAAAAGCAATGAAAAAATAAACTTAAAGATGGAAACATTTGCTTGGTCTTAACATTGCAGAGGACTCAATTCACAGTTAATTAGCCCCATTGCCTTTGAGCCTGTGAGGCAATAACATCATGTCAAAGAGAATGTGGTAGGGCAAAATTGTGTTCCTCATGTCTGGGAAATGAAGACAGACATAAAGGAAAGGCTACTACTGACATTAACCTAATTTCATCCCACTAGGCCCAGTCCTTTAAAGGTTCTGTCGGTCACTGAGCAACACTTCTGGGCAACAACAGTTCTCAAGAAGTGGACATTATCCTTCAGGGCTTGCCCTTGGCCCTGCCAACATAACCTTAACCATAGCGCCTCAGGCTGAAGAGAGACCAAATTTTTATCTTATGAACTTCCAGAAGACATTTAAGATTCAAACCACAGGGTCCTAGAAGCAGAATAAATGCTTAGGGCTTACCGTTTTAAATAAAACACAGTGTGATTTGTAGCATTGGCCATCTTCTGTGGCATCAATGCAACACATACCTGATCACAAATTACCAAACCAAGTCACTAAATGCATTGTTATGAAAGCAGCTGCTTCTCTTGACTGTCTTTTCTGAGAGCTTCTGCTCAGGATTGGCATCCCATCATCCACCACACTGTGCCTTTGGTGGACTGGTGTATACATGCTTTGTTACTGAATGATGCCTCCTGTCTGCCTTCCCACAGCCATAAGAGGTGACAGATATTCAAAATGGAGAGTTTATATTTAAGTTGCACTCTATTGTCTAGAATAAAACACTGAGATTATTGTTCCCCTTAGTAAGCTCCTTTAAGACTATTTGCAGGTGGCCTTGGGGCTAGTTTTGACACCGTCCTCTCAGCGATGGTAAACATCTCAGTCTCCTGATATGATCAAAGACCACCAGTTAAAAACACCTAAAAGAATGCCAGGTTCACTGCTGCTTCCTGTATATCTGTATCCTTTCTTTGAGAGAGGATCATAAGAAGGATTACAATACGGTCAAAGGACAAAGAGGGGCATGTGTCCCTCTTTACAAATAGCTAAGATTCTAGTATACTAAGTTCTACAGTGTAATTGAGGATGCCACTACACACCTGTGGGGGTCAGGGAACAAGGCTGAGCTAGTCATTCACTTTTCTACATCATTTGAGTCTTGCTGTCACTGTTGCACACACCAGACTAGTAAGACCATGATCATACGACCATAAATACTAAAATGTAAAAATCCTGCGTTTAAGTTTAAGTCATACTGAAATCATAAATTCAGTAGTTCACTTAGAAATGTACAACTATATGATATGATATGTGTGTGTGTGTGTGTTGTGTGTGTGTGTGTGTGTGTGTGTGTGTGTGTGTGTGAATGTACTTCTGAAAATGCAAAACGCAAAGTTCTAAATACTGGAAATCTGTATTCTTTCTATATATAGATAAGATATAGAAATAAAAAGCAAAGCATTTCAGTTTTCCAGATGTAATAAAATTTTAAAAATTCAATTCAAGATATATATATATATATATGTGTGTGTGTGTGTGTGTGTGTGTGTGTGTGACTAAAGTAGGTATAAATTATCAATAGTTTCTTCCAAATCAATATATTTTAACATTATGATTATGAGTGAAAAAATGTTACACTAAGACTTTTTGTAATGTGGATATTTTAAGGATTTTTACTGTGACAAATTGGACTAATTTAAAATCATAATTATTGCTTATTTAGTATAAGATATGCATCATATAATAGATGAAAGAGTCAGTGAAGTTAAATATGCTATTTTAGATTGAAAAGTGAAGTATTAATTCAATCAATAAATTATTTTTAAAAACAGCCAGACTATGGTATTATGTTCCCTTAGGGTGTGAGTACATGACTTTATTCTTTGTAACTTGTGATTAATGCCACTATTGCGCTTTTATCATTACCATTTAGCAGGAGATGAGCTCATTTTCCTTTCCTACCACATGAAATCTGCAATCAGCTTCAAACCTTTTCAGTTTTATCTAGCACGTTAAGTCCTTCATAGCACAAACCTTATTACTCTAGCTCAAAATTAAGGTCTGGTTATCTATAGATGTTTTAAAAATTAACAGAAAGGCTAGAGATATGTTAAAGAGGTAAAATCAAGAGCCTATCACACAAGCATGAGGACCAAGTTTGAATCCCCTGCATCATGTAACAAGCTGTATATGGAAAGGCTTCCAGCCAAACACATATAAGGATTGAGTTCAAATCCCCAGCACCAAATGAATAGCTGAACATGCAAAGTTTCCTCCAGAGATCCCAGTGCTAACAAATAACACGCTAGACAAGTCAATGGACTTCAGGTTCAGTGAGAAGCATTAGCCTTACAAATAACCCCCTCCCCCCAACTTCTGTTGCTCATGGTGTTTCATCACAACCGTGATAGCCCTAACCTGGACAGAAATAAAATTTGAGAAATCTGTTGTTTTTCCTTGTTGTTTGAGCGGTTGTTTTATTTTTACATAAAACTGAGTTCTAATGCAATCTTTCCTCTCCTTAAACTATTCTGAATCACTGCATGCAATCCCCAGCACTTACTAAATGTTGGAATGTCCTGATGAGGATGTTGTTTCCACATTTCCTAACCATAAACTCCTCATTCCTCAGCATAGATATATTTTATCCAAGCCTCCCTCAAGTGTAGGTGCACAGGGATAGCCTGAGGACCTGTGTTGGGTTGCTATTCTTATTTGTTAGGATCCAAAGTATGAACACCTGTAAGGGAATATCTCCCCTTTATCTCCACTTTCCATTTCTCCATTCAGAATTTTCACTTTATTTGAAATATTTGCTATTTGCAGGTGAGCTTGCAAAGTAAATTAAACATATTTGCTCTCTTCAAGGAATATCCAATCTAGTGAAGTGTGGGGAAAAATAATGTGTAGATGTATGTGGATGGGAAAGGGTGTATATCTGTGTGCTGTATTTGATTATAAAATACAAAGATGGATTACTAATTGGTATCATACCTTTTTAAGTCAATATAAAGGCGAGACATTAAGATTTCACTGTAACTGTAAACTAATTTATGAACAATGAGTCAGATTTCCCTAGAACAGAAAAGACCATTATGAGTAGACAAAAGAGGAAAGACGTGTGGAAGGGAACATTATTTTAAGGGACAATGAGAGAGAGAATGATAATTGTCAATTATGCGGAGTCCTGTAAGGGTTGTGTCAGAGAAAGGAATATAAAACCATTGAAGATATTTATGAAAATCTATCTATCTATCTATCTATCTATCTATCTATCTGTCTGTCTGATATATTTTGTACAATAAAATATATAGTAATAGTAGAAATATATATATGCATATATACATATATCATCATCATCATCATCTTGATGTACCAGGATTATTTTATGAAAGTTTAAAAGAAAACCCTCATTGAAGGCTAGCTGTAAATCTTGGCAGCTGCCCAGCAGAAGATAATGGAGAATTTATGTGGTCTAAGAATGCATGGAAGTTGGCCTGGTGGTGGCAGGCAGCTACATGGTTTGGGAGAAGGGTTTAGAGAAAGGGTGAAACTCAAAGTGTTTGGAAAGCATGCTTAGAAATAAGATAGACAGAAGATAGATTGTGCTTTTCTGAGGAATTCTGAAAAGTTTTCCAGGTTACAAGGCAACATGTGTTTGCTCTGTTAGAGACTGCACTGGGTTTGGAGATGCATCCTGGGAAGGAAAAAAAGTATGTATGCATATTATCTGCCCTGATCTGCTCAACTTTGGGATTGATCTGATTGGGAAGACATGAAGAAGTGACTGGCAGACATTGAGGAAATCTTATAAAGAATGGGCAATGTGGTCTGATGGCATTGAAGCAGCAGCACTGAAACTCAACATGCTTATTATATACATCACAAACTGGTAGGAGGCAACTAGCTAATCTCAGTAGAAGGACTGTAAGAGACCACATCCCTTTGGAATGTGGTAGTTGTGGTTGATGTTTTCTGCATACATTATTGTCATCCATATAGATCCAAGGGAAGACATCCATGCCCTTCTTCCAAGTCCAGTCTACAGAAGGCTTCACCTTTCTCAAGGGTCTGAGGCACTGTGGTGATTTTGTCAATACCACATCCATTCCAAACTTCATATATTCCCACACTAACATACACTGACTTTTCATTTTTGGCATACAGTATTAGAAATTTGGAGGCTCATAGAATACCATTAAAGAAAACGACCTAAATTGTACAATCTCCTCATGTTTAAACACAACAGATGAGGCTTTGTGTTGCAGATATTTTCTACTATTGAAAATAACTTCCTGAAAGTTATATCTGCATAATTTCCACAGTTCGTGTAGAAATTTTTATGAAGCAGTTTTACTGCAACTAAAGATTTTAGGCTCATGACTGTTAAGAAACATAAGGTACAATTAAGCAGAGTCATAAAATATCTGAATGCTCACGCAGAAAGGAATAGAACCACTTGTCTGAATATGTTATCCAGACAATACAAATATGCAAGGAATTTCACAAGTAATAAGTAGCATAATCTTGTCATTGTAAGAAAAATGTCAACCAATATTCAATTTAATATTACACATCTGCATATTTATTATGGGTTTTGAAATATCTTTTCTTTGTGTTTGCACATGTGTGCAGTCACTCTGGTTTCCTCGCTGATGCAGTAGTAGGGATAATGCAAAGACAAAGATACAAATCACACATGAGTTCTAAGGATCCTTGCAGCTTGTAGACAGCTATATGAGCTGTGATCTAGGCTGCGCAGCCTAAGAGTGTGACATTTATTGCTGCTCCAGCTCCCTGTTCACCTTAAATGAAATGTCTGTCCAGTATGACTGTCTAGTGAAACAAGTTGAATGCCATCTGTCTGCTGCAAAGCCACCCCTCGGACACTGTGTGTTGTTCAAATTTGAAAAAATTCATAGGATAGTTATTATTCCAAAGTCACATTATTTCCCTAATAGACAACATTCTGTGTTGATTGAATGATGAATGCTTATAGAAAAATATGGTAGATTCATTGTGCTTCACTCAAGGGTTTACTTAATTTCTATTTGTCATGAATTGATATGAGAAAGTTATCAACAAGAGCAGGCCTTCACACCTATAAAAGTCGTGAGTGGAAGTGTAGAATATACCTTTTATAATGAAAGGTACCATGATGTGACAGGAAATATCCAGGTTAAACTGTGGGACTGTTGATTTCTTGATGGTCTAAGTATCTCATAGCTTTAACAGGCATTATACTTTCATCTTCTTCTATAACATTTTCTTCTTCTCTGCAAACCACTTGCCTTCTTGGGGTCTGAGTCTTCCATCAACCAGGTAGCTGTCCCAGCTTCATAAGCAAATGTGACTAAGAGTCATTGATTTTGTAGTATCACCAGCTATTTGGCTATCTCTGGGAAAATATAATTTATAAATCTAAATGAGATATCTGATCATTGGACAGCTTGCTTTTCATTATTGTGGCTAATGAAAGTAGAATAGTCTTTTTTGTTTGTTTGTTTAGATTTTATTTATTTATATGACTACACTGTAGCTGTCTTCAGACACACCAGAAGAGGGCATTGGATCCCATTACAGATGGTCATGAGCCACCATATGGTTGCTGGGAATTGAACTCAGGACCTCTGGAAAAGCAGTCAGTGTTCTTAACCTCTGAGCCATCTCTATAGCTCAACAAAGTTATTTTTAGAAAGTAGAATAGTCTTATGAGGTAACATTACTAGTTATCTTATTCCACTTTCATTTTATTTTAAAATACAACAGGGGCAGTTACAAGGAAATACAGTCATTTCTTAAAATTGTGGAGACAGGAGGCACAGGTTTGGGAAAGGGATCCAAAGGCAGGTAAGAGAGTCAGAAACAGCCTCCACTCTAATTGTTAGGGGTCGCACATGAAAAACAAGCTGCACATTTGCTAAATCTGTGTAGGGGGCCCCTGCAAGCTCTTTGGTTGTTCAGTCTCTGTGAGTTCTCACAGACCTTGGTTAGTTTACTATGAAGGTCTTTTGTGGTGTTCTTGACCATTTTGACTCACTTACTCCTCCTCCCAACTCTTGCAAAGACCCCCTGAGCTCTGCCTAATGTTTGGATGCGTGTCTCTGCATCTGTGTCCTTCAGTTTCTGGGTGAAGCCTCTCAGAAGAAAGTTATGCTAGGTATGCCAGGTGAAAACATAGCAGAGTATAAATAATAATGTCAGGGATTGGCTCTCCCCTATAGGGTAGGACTCAAGTTGGGTCAGTCATTGGTTGGCCATTCACTCGATCTCTGCTCCATTTTTATCCCTGTACTTCTTGTAGCCAGGACAAACTTTGGATCCCTTTATCATAGCTAGGCTGCTTTGTCTGGCCACAGTGGGAGAGGATGCAGTTATTCCTGTTGGGATTCGATGTGCCAGTGTGGGTTGGTACCCATGGAGCGGGGGTTCTCCATTTTTGAGGAATGGGTGAGGAGTGGTGGGGTGGGAATTTGAGGAGAGGAAAGAGGGGGCTTTAATCAGGCTGTAAAGTGAATATATAAATTAATGAGAAAAAAGTTTAAAAATTCCATAATCAGAAAGTCTCAGTCTGGAGGCTTTCTGGGAGGGACTTCTCCCTGTGGGACAGCAGAAGTATCCCATGGTAATGTAGAGCACTCAAGCCATTTTGTGATTATCCTTATTTCTGTGAAGCCCTAGTTACCATTTAGGACCTCTGCTCTCATGATGCCATCTTTTTTTCCATCATTAACTAAGATTCTACTTCCATCTGTTAACTGCAAGCAGTAGAACACTGAGCTCATAACACATGTCCTTTGCAGAACATTGACACCAGAGCAAGTACTGAATGAGGTGGTCCCAACAGGCACTTGTAGCAGGCTGACATGCTCATGATCACCTACCTGTGTTTACCCATGCTTTTTAAGAGTTTCTCTGTTATTGACTTACCTTTACATGAACAAAATACAAAAAAATAATGATCAATTTCTTCCAAGATTATTTTTTAGTGTAACTTCAGACTTATAATCAGACTTGAGAGAACCCATCTGTCCTGCCATGAGACAGGTCTTTAGAGAGGTCCAAGTGATGACTGTGTCTTCTGTGGGTTACCAGTAGCCTTATGGAAGGACCCTATATCAGTAACTTGGGGTTTCAAGAGTGGAAAAATTTCATCAACAGACACTGTGACAGAGATACCTGTATAAACTCTGCCTGGAGGTCTGACCCACAGTACTGAAATAATTAAAATTCACTGGGTTTGGTGATACATTTCAAGCAATGCTGGCTAACCAATTTAAATTTTGTTTCTAAGTGTGGTGTGCTGCTACAGCAAAAGTCTAACATGAGGGGTGGTATAGGCTCTGGACAGATTTTTAAGAGATTCCTAGTAAAAGTGCACTGTGCCTTAAATAAACTGTTGCTAGATCAAATATTGTCTTCAATAGGCTGCAGTTCACATCTTGTATATATGTTAAGTTAGTCATGTTTGAAAGTAGAGAAGGAAAAGAAATTCTTATTTCACAGTGTCCTTCTTAGTGAATTTTAACAGCAATGTTAGTGGAAGAAAAATGAAAAAAGAATGCTCAACAGACAAGATGATATAAAGATGTCTCAGCAGAGTCAAGAAGATACCACCTGTTTTCTCCTAGTACTGTGTTGTAGAATCCAGGAATAAGGAGGAAATTTAGAGGAAGACTTGTTAAGCAAAAAGGATTTGGTAATGGTGATTGCTTCTCTAGGAATCCATGATGTTTGAGAATTGGCTGCGAGCAAAGATCACATCTAAATTGCTTCCAAGAAATATAAAGATGAAAGCAGAGACATGACGATAAAACTTTTTATTAAGACCTCATAAAAAAATGCTGGCAACTCAAAGCCCTTACAAATCTGAAGAATGGAGACCCCCCCTCCCTGCCCATCCCACATCCCCACCTCCCACATACCAGCTTGACCTCTGAAATTTCATTATAGCTTCAGGATAGCATTACTGGTTTAGCAATGAATGTGAGCTCCCAGAATAGAGAAGAGTTTATCTCTGTAGACACATGAATGTGGCTTTTGTGAGCTGACTTAAATTCTAAGATGATCTATAAGAGACGTATGAAATGCTTAAAGGTTATATTTGCAGAAATGCCACCTTGACAGATGGGAATGGAAACAACTGAAATTAGAGAGCATCCCCACCCTGAGTTCTACTGCAGAGCCAGAGGGATCTAGGCAGAATAGTGACTCAGAGTGAAGAATCCTAGCTCAGCAGGTAAATCCAAAAGCTACAGGAATTCTGCTTAATCCTTTCTTTGTAATGCAATTTTTATTACTTATTCACTTTACATCCCACTTACTGCTTCTGTCCTGGTTAACCCCTCCCACAAGCCTTCTCCCAATCCTCCCTCTCCTTTTCCACTGAGCTGGTGATGTTCTCCATGCTATTCCCCATCAATGGCACATCAAGTTTCTGCCATGCTAGGTGCATCCTTTCCCAGTGAGGCCAGACAAGGCAGCTCAGCTAGAAGAACATTTCTTACATACAAGTACAGGCAAAAGGTTTTGGAATATCCCCCATTCCAGTTGTTCAGAACCCACATCAAGACCAAACTGAACATCAGCTACATATGAGTACTCGGTCTAGCCTGTGCATGTTCTTTGGTTGCTGCCTCAGTCTCTGAGGGCCCCAAGAGTTCAGAATAGTTGGCTGTGTTGGTCTTCCTGTGAAATTCCTATCACCTTTAGGACCTAAAAATCTTTCCCTTATTTTTCCAAAAGAGTCCCCAAGCTCCACTCACTGTTTGGCTGAGGGTATCTGCATCTGTCTGAATCAGCTGCTGGGAGAAGCCTCTCAGAAGATAGCCATGCTAGACTCCTGTCTGCAAGCATATCAGAGTGTCATTAATATGGTCAGGGATTAGTATGGGTCTCAAGTTTAGCTAGTAAGTGGTTGGCCATTCCTTCAATTTCTGCTCTATCCCCCATCCCTGCATTTCTTGTAGACAGGACAAAATTTGGGTTGGAAATTTTATGGGTGCATTGGTGTCCCTATCATTCCACTGGAGTTTCTGCCTGGTCACAGTAAGTGCCCCCTTCAGGTTCTATATCCCCAATGCTGTGATCTAGAGCTAAGGACACCTCCATTGACTCATTGGCACCTCCCCTATCCCAGGTCTCTGTTACAACCTAAAGATGCTCTCCACCTCCCCACTCACATCAGTTGCAGATTTCTATTCATTCTCATAGCCACCTGGCCATCTCTCCTGTCTCTCTCCACACCTCATCCTGACTACACAAAATTAAATGAAAGCAATCAGTAGCCCTCCTTTATACAGATGATAAACAGGCTGAGAAAGAAGTTAGGGAAACAACACTCGTTACACTTGCCATTAATAGTATAGATTATCAATTTTTCATTGAATTCATGGATTGTTAGGATAATGAAGTATATCTGATGTGGAACAAAGGAAATGAAACTGGTACTCAGTGGGGAAGCTGGTTGCTTGGACTAAACCAGGCACGTTCAGTTTTGAGAATTCTACCTAAAGGTCTCCCTGCCCACAGAGAAACTAGTGTTACTTGAAGACATGAAAGTCCCTGTGTTAGCCAGACCTTGAAGCATAGTATTGTAATAAGTAAATACCTGATTCTAAATTAAATTCAGATTCAACTAATATATATTATTTTATAACTTTTTGTATTAAAATGTTTTAAACACTAAAAAATAAAGCATTTGAAAGTTGTGAAAAAAATAGTATGAATTATCTTGATGTCACCCTTTATAATAGCCTAGAATAATATCTTGATGTAACTCTAGCCAAGCAAGTGAAAGATCTGTACTACAAGAACTCCAAGTCCTTAAAGAAAGAAACTGAAGAAGATATTAGAAGATAGAAAGATCTACCATGTTCATGGATCAGTAGGATTAACATAGTGAAAATGATTATCTTACCAAAAGCAACCTGCATCATCTTCTTCATCGTAGGCACAACATTGTATGATAGGACATCCAAGCTGCTGCAGCCCAGTGGCTTCTGAATGTCTGCATCATCTGTATTACTTTACTATGTGTTGGGTGTTTGGAGACCCAATAATTATTTACTTCAGACCAACAAGAACTCTATTCAACATGTGATGAAAATATTCCAGATCTTATAACTATGGTTGGACTTGACTGGAACAATGAGACTGAGCACTTTGAGAAAACACCGAAAATCTAATCTTTAGGGGAAGGTGGGAGTTGATGTATTTTATGTGTAAAGAGCTGTCAGATGTTGAAGACTAGTGTAGTTGCCTGCGGCTACACAAACAGGGTTCCTGAAGGGGAGGCTGGGACTGAGTGGAGAAAAGATGGAGAGAAATAGGAGACCAAGAAAAAGATACTGATCAAGGCCCAAAGTTTACTCAAGTCTGAGCTTATAAAGGGGGAAGGCCCATCCTCTACCACGCAAGGTTCTCCTTGCTTTGTTGCTAGGCTTTTCCTCACTTTGTTGCCAGGCTGTTGCTTATTCAGGAATGTCTGAGGAAGACAAGTTCAGCCTCTCAATGAGCAGCAGCATCTTGGAGAAAAGCACAGGGGTGGCAGAACAATAGACCTATCTAGGTCAGAAGACTCCACCCTAGGTGGTCTCCTTCTCAGTGACAGAACAGGTCTGAGCCAGCCTGCTCAAGGCTGGGGAGGCTACAGACCAGTAGCTGTGTAGTGACCTTAAATTATGCCTCAGTTTAGGACTTCGTGTAAGGGTTACATATGTTAACTTATTTCTAATGGATGGGTTACACTAAAAGTGATATATGTCACTTCTGAGATTAGGTTGGCAAAGGCTGAGGCTTTTGTCTTCCATACTTCATTGAATGACTTATTTGGTGTGTGTGGCTGCTTTCTCGTTGAATAACCCTGTGATGAACCTAGTATTTCAGCTTGCAAAAGGACTTTTAGCTTCATGTGGTCTGTAGGAAAGAAGGCTATCATATGCCCTTAATGTTTAATTACAACCTTAGGACCTTAAGTTCCAATATCCCAGCCATATAGAAGTTATATGCGGTGCCAAACTGTGTTCCATCTAACTTTTTTTTAATTAGGTATTTTCTTCATTTACATTTCAAATGCTATCCCAAATGTCCCCCAGACCCTCCCCCCTCCACTCTGCTACCCACCCACTCCCACTTCTTGGCCCTGGCATTCCCCCGTACTGAGGCATATAAACTTTGCAAGACCAAGGGGCTTCTCTTCCCAATGATGGCCGACTACGCCATCTTCTGATACAAATGCAACTAGAGACACGAGCTCCGGGGGTACTGGTTAGTTCATATTGTTGTTCCACCTACAGGGTTGCAGATCCCCCCAGCTCCTTGGGTACTTTCTCTAGCTCCTCCATTGGAGACCCTGTGATCCATCCAATGGATGACTGTGAGCATCCACTTCTGTGTTTGCTAGGCCCCGGCTTATTATGCAGACTGATAATTAGTATACCACTCATCAAATGTTTGCTAACATATATATATATATATATATGAATAATATGTTAAACATATATGAATAATATGTTAAAATAAAAACTTTAGTTAAAAATTGAAAACAAAGCTCTCATACTTTCCTGATTTCTGCATTTACTCCAGCTATGTATTTACACTTGAAGATTTGAAGCTTGAGGCCACCTGTCAGAGAGATCATCATACATTTGTCATTCAGTCTGAATTACCTTAATCAGTATAATATTTTCTAGGTCCATCAATTTCCCTGCAATGTTCATTATGCAATTATCCTTTAAAGCTGAATAGTATTTTATAGTGTATATGTACCATATTTTCATTACCTGTTTGTTGCTTGAATGATATTTAGATATTTGCCAAAACAATTGAAGAAAAGTCTGTGAGGTTTCAACCTTACATAAGCAACTACAAACAACTAAGGAATGCAGAGTGAGGAACTACTCTTTCCCAGGGAAGAGCATAGCAATTAGTTATTCAGTATGACACGGTCAACCCTGGAAACATATAAACAACTGTATATAAATATGGACTGATCACCTTATATTTAAGAATACATGTGTGTGTGTGTGTGTGTGTGTACATATAAATATATGCATGCAACAATTAAAAATGAAGCCCTGCATTTGAAAAAGAGCAAAGAGGACTATATGAGCTATATGAGATGTGTGGAGGGAGGAAGTGAAACGTTTTGCAATTATATTATAATCTCAAAAAAATAAAAACGATAGGAAAAAATTGAAAATAAAGGATATATAAGCATTCTATTTTTGAGTATGAGTCAGGGATCATTCAGATCAGTAGTTCAACTCTAAAATGAAAGGAATAAGCTATTCCACAATAATTTGATGGTATACTTAAGTGTGGGGGAAAGCTGAAATCCAGTTATGTGTCTTATGTCAGCTCTATGGACCTTCCCACAGTGGGTGCAATGCACTGCACTACACATTGTCCTTATTTCTCCCTCTCTGCTGGGCTCCTGGCTTCCATTTTCCTAGAACAGTTATTAACATTTGCTCTCACACTGTTGCTTCATTTTTATTTCTCTTCACAACATCATTATTTTTCTTTCACACATATATACACTTGTCACAGTACAAAGACATGTCAATGACAAGAGAAACAAGTCTGAGTTACTGATATAACCAAAATTATAGGGCCAAACAGAACTCTATACTCAGTAGTCTAGCACGAGTCTAAATTGAGCAAGTCACTTGACAGCATTATAAATGAAATCTTCCTCATATTGGTTAAAGAACAATTTCTTATGATTATCATTTATTTTCTAAATGAATGCTAATTAAATTATTTGTTTTTCAATATATTCCGAATTCATGATTAACTTTCAAGTACCAACTATCTTTTAATCTGAGACTACTTTTGCTACTATAAATACAACTATTAAAATGTAATGTTGTATTCAACCTTTAATATGGTTGTCTTAAAGTATCTACTCTGATAATCATGTAAATTATCATCACTCATCTTCTGTTTATTTTATATCTGGGATGAAATATCCATGTCATATCTAGGAGGCACAAGCTCACAGCAGACTTTCTGGTCCTCTGGATCTAATAATGCCCAGGGTTTAAGCCCTATGGATAACAGTCCAGTGAATTGCTGCAACCACAGCTGTATTTTGGGCAACCCCCGCATTTTAGCCTTTTGAACCATGTTTATACTAGAGGTTTGCTTCCTGATAATGAAGGTGAAATATTTTTAATTTCTAAAGGTATCTTATCTGTAACTTTTTTACTCTAAGACTATTAGATTAATTTCTTACATTTATCAATAAATTTTTATAGAAATGAAATATATTTGTTTTAACTTATTAATTTTGACATATGCTAAGTGGTAACTGTGATTTTAGTGATTTGATAGTCATGGCTGTTCCTCTGGAAGAGTCAACAGAGGTTTTTTACTACATGCTTATTAAAATTAAAAACTGTAATCATTTATCAGTTTTAAACTCATATTAGGAGATTAAAAGTCTATTGTTTCATTACTTTTTTCTCCAACTACAGAGACACTAAAACTGTGTTACTGAGCAAAACGCATGTGGAGAAATTTCCTGTTAGTAAAAATAGAGTAGAATAACATGAATTTTTAGAGAACACAGTGATAACAAATGGACTCAAGAGTGCTGGGACAAGCCCTATCTCATGAGATGGCTGCTTAATCTGCAGTGATGCAGTTCTGTGACAATGTCATTGTTCCTGGTTTTGGCTTAAGAATTAGGCTTGTTTTTTTTCAACCAAGGAGTCTTTTTGATTTTCTTCTTGTGTAGCTTGTGGTGGTTTATCTTAATTCTGGCTGCTGTTTCATTACTACCATAGCTGAAATTGGTGTCATTGTCGATGCTGATGCTTGAGTGCATTGCCAAAGGTCATTCATAGGGATGAAGTGTGTAGTAGGTATTAAACTTGACTAGTTATAAGGTCTGACTCAACTGTTCTCAGTCTATAGCAAGAATTTGTCTAGCTCTGTTTATACAACCAGTTTTGATCTCCCATAAAATTTACTCTAAAATAAGAAATATATTTTTTATTTACACAAGTTCGTCCATAAGAAAATATAGAGTATAACAAAATATCAAATTATCAATAAATTCTTAGATAATTTTTATAATTTCTTGCATATTATTTAAGGACATCTATGAAAACACAAGTTTCAATTTAAGTATATTTTAAAATCTATATATCATAATGTATTTTAAAATGTCATAAATGAGTTAAAATGTGATTTAACTCAAGTGAATTAATATTTATTACAATATGAATGCGTCTTGGTAAGTGATAGATGAAGAATATGCTTGCCATGTTTATTATTTATAGATGACAATCCTCCACATGATAAATCTAAACTTTCTATGGATAAATGACTCGTGTAACTCAGACTCTGCTGGAACAAGAGGCAAATAATTCTGTGTTTCTGTGAGACTGAAAACGAAATAGAACTTTCCAGGGGATATCAATCAATCATCTGATTGCTCTCCACTGGAAAACATTTCCATGCATGGGCTTAAGCTACTGTAGTATTCAGACACTGGAGTTGTGGCGTATCCAATAAAATGAAACCTCAAATCATCTTCCAATCTCAAGAAGATTCTGGCAGAATTACTGTGACTTGTCTGTGGAAATTGATTTCCTCTTAAAGAAAAACAGGCTTTCCTTATTGTGTTAAAAATGGTTTTTATCTATTAAGTGTCTTTTCTTCTGAATATCATTTTCTTTTATGACACAAAAGTAAAAAGGAAAATGTTCTTTTCCTCTCAATTTTTATGTTCTGTTTTATCAAGCGATCAATAATCCAAATAGCTAACAAAATGAAGCCTAACCTGGAAGGAGTAACGTTTAAAAACAAATACAAAATGTACAAACAGCAGTGGCAGTGCTCATCCATGTCCTAATGCGAGTCATGTGGGAACTATGATTCCCTGCAGCAAGAGCAATTGATGGCGGACTTGCATGATGATCACTGCATGATAGGACAGTACATTAGGATAGTTCAGTGTGTCTTCTGGTGCTTGTATGTGGTTGCTTTTCTTTGGAATTTTTCTTTTCAGCTAAAAGTCTACTTGTGTAGTCCATGCTGTCTTCAGGCTGAAATCTGTTTGCTGTTGACTCTCAGGTAGTAGAATTGCAAACCTACAATGTAATTTTAGAAGATAATAGGAAACTCTACACAAGAACCATTGGAGGAACTCAATAGTTAGGATTCTGAACTGAGGCATTGTTGTTGAGGCTGTTGAGCACATCCTGCTTAGGTTCCTTTGCTGTTGTTTCTCCAAATCACTCAAACATGTGTTGTGTGTGTGTGCACAAACATATGTGTATACATGTACACATACATATATGCATATATATACTCACATGTTTGTGTATATATACTCAGTGGATAAAGAGTTGCTGGTACTTTCATCTGCTACTTAATGATAACTTAGAATTGAATCAGTTTTGCAGAATACGGTAGGTCAGAAATTGCAATTCTCACCTAAAAATACAATGGAATTATTTGGTTAAGGGCAAAGTAAAATGCGAGCATGCTCTTTCTGTGTTTTGTATATTCAGAAGAATAACTAACTGTGGAAATGATGTACCCACAAAAGTAAATTTTAAACTGGGTTGTGGGGATTCCAACAATTTGTCCTTATATGGGAAAAGGCAATGATATTGTTTCTTGATCAATAAAGTGGTATTATGTGTCTTAAACATTCTTAATAGTAAAATCTTCATGATAAAGTAATATTTGGAAGCCTAAATCAATCTTATAACTGTAGAATTATTTTTTGGCCTTAGGTTAAAGAATACTAATAAAATTGGAAAAATATATTTTACTGCTGTGAGTTTATTGAAAGGAAGGGCATGGCCAATTTCTCTGAAATACATGAGGCATTTCCTTATCTGACTCTCATCTCATCAGGCTTCCTATGTGGATTGACTTGGTAAAAATGACCTCTTGATGGTTCTTATCTTTTCAGAGATTTGAGTACGTGTCTTATCTTTGAGAGTAGGGATGGGTAAGAACGGCCTTCAGAAGAATTTCTTTGTTGAGCAGATTAATTATCATCTTACAAAATCATTGAAAATTTATGTCGACATTTATGGATAAACAACACACATTTAATACTTTGATATATAATTATAGATTTATGACCAGTACACCACAACACGATGTCATATTACATTTTTCATATTCCTTCACAAAATAAGTTGACCTGATAAATTGCTCTCTGTTAGGTGCCACTGTGTCCATGTATTCTCTTCCCTCTGTGTTGCATACAATCGCTTTTACTTATACTGGTTAATGAAAAGTTTCTCAAATCAAGTCTGATTACTACGCTGGTGTTTTCCAGGCATGCCTGGTGATGAGCCTGGCATATGAAACAATTTCCTACAGTTATAAAACTAATTAAAGTAGGCAGTCATCCACATACCACTTTGTAATGAATTATAATAAGTTCATCAATCTCACTTACTTTTATTTAAAAAAAAAAAGCCCTTTGATAGGAATTGTAACAGCGTGCTTTTCAGCTTAAAACAGTCACAGATTCACAATGACTACAGGTTCAAGCTCAAAGCTACAGATTTCTGTAACTATCAATGTCTTAAATAAAATGTGAAGCTTCCAAACTCCTCTCAGATTATTTATCATTTTTCTATTTCATTTTTCTTATACTTGATTTTCTGAAGAAAAATGATTCATTATGCAATAGCTTAAGCATCTCAAAGACTAAAATTGAGTGAGCCCACTCATATCCCGCCCAGAGATCACGAAAAAGATGATGACTGAGTGCTTGAGATCAAGTGGTAAAAATGCAGCCTGATTCTTCTCCAGAGAAAGTGCTGTGTGCTTTTGAAAATGCTGAAATATAATGATAATTTCCATGAATGTTTCTATACCTTTTTCAGGTGTCTGATCATACAACATAAGTATTGTTGCTACATTCAATTGTCAATAGTCTTGCAATGTATAACAATATTCTAAAGATACTTTTACAGTCAAAGAGATGTGATTGTTTATATGTTACATATGATAAGAAAACTTTTAACCTATGATGATTGCTACGTTGCATTCATTATAATTAATATTTTCAGAAGCTGACAGTTTATGAAGATGATCACTCTCATTATGACATATGCTTGAATTTCTTCTAGTAGAAGTGGATTATACATACATACATACATACATACATACATACATACATACATACATACATTTCAAAATTAGCAGAGAATAGTGGTACTGAGTTATCTACCCAGGGGAAGGCATAGATTCAGTTGACCTGACTACAGCATATATCTGGAGTACAAGTTTGCCCCTACAAACTTGCCAAGTTTGCCCCTGATCTATTTAATGCCTAAAACCATAAGAGGGTTATGGAGCCTTAGGACCATATCTTGATGCAATTTTCTCCAGGGATATGCCTGATGTTCTTGATACCAGCTTGAACTAAACCAAGTCTGTTGTACTTAGATGAATTTGCTTTTGTACTGACTGCTAGGTACGCTCTCTCTTTCTGAGAAAACCCCAATCATCCTCTGATATTGCCATTGCCCATGCACCTACTTAAAATTCCCATGACGTTTGTCTCATGGTATCCAATACTCATATTGGGATTAGATTTTTCTGACATAAGGTAGTTTCACTTGAGCATATGTACATAATATCAACAAAATTATGAATATAACTGAATTTTAGCCAATATTTCATTCTTAATATGTTTTATTTTGTGATTAATAGATGCTTAATAAATTTGCCACATATAACTCACTGTAAGGTCACCAGTCTCTGATGGCCATCAGTTTTCCCTGCTTGTGATGTTGCTTAGTCTTGTGGGCAACTAAAGGTCAGCCTTCAGCACAGGCCTACTTGGCATTGATCTCTATTCCATCGAGAGAGTGGTTCACAGAACATTTCATGCACTGGAAGTATTTAAAGACTGGGGAGGTCAGTCCTAAACTATATGCTACAGAATGAAGAAAGTCCCTCTGACAGTACATTTGATGTTATAAAGATATCAAATACAAAACTTAATAATGCTGTATTATATAGAGAAGTAACACCCCTTTATAATTTTAGTATAGACCAAGTCTTTGAAATTACAGAAATAAATTTTGTGCCACAAATTCTTGCTGCTAAATTATCACTAACCAGCTTCACTCTCTGAACTCGATGCACCAACTCTTCGTTGCTAAGCAGCAGTAATGGCATAGTGCTGAGTAGAAGACTGAAGGATGCTATTCTTCCTATTAGAAGCAAATTATAACTAAAATATAATAGAAAATGATACAAAAGCCTTTGGAAACTTTTCTATGTTCAGGTTGATCTTGTTTTGAATGATTGTTATTTGAAAAAATATACTATGTTTGAAAAAGTTTTCTCTCCCTCTCCACACACACACACATACATACACACAAACACACACACACACACACACACACACACACACACACACACACAGCTAGTATGTGATGGTGAGACATTGACAATAGTCTTCAGTGTTAAAATCCTGGCTTAGAGACATGGTTTAATGGTTAAGAACATTTGTTTCTCTTGTAGAGGACCTGTGTTCAGTTCCCAGATTCCATATGGCAACTCACAAGTATCGTTGACTCCAGTTGTAGGGAATCGAGTGCTGTTTTCTGTTTTTTGTGGGTACTAGGTATGAATCTGGTATATAGAAACAGGCAAACATACACATAAAATAAAAATAAACATACCAGGTTCTACAAGAAAAACTATGTTCCTCCTTGCTATGCCCAACATTTATTTAAGACTCAAGAACCAGGACTTTCTGAGGTCTTGAATTCAAAGATCCTTCTAGCTTCCTTAACGTGCTGATTTTCTGCACTCATGTGAATGGTCATAGCTTGTTCATGAAATAGGAATAAACATTTAGCAGAGATAGAAAGCTGGCATAAGATCATTTGTTCATTCTGTTACTATCTGTAACCATGTGCCTTTGTCATCGTCACCTTTGTCATCATTGTCTCATCATCATTACCACTATCACTACCACATCATCATCTTCTTCATTATTCTCTGTTCTCCATCCTCTTATCTCCATAGTCCATAGGACATTTTTTCTTTCCAATGACACTCATTTAAAGTGTACCATGATTATCTGGTAGAAGATAGGGATTCAAAAATACCTGGGAATAACTTTATGAAAGAAATTGATTGATTTGTACAATAAAATTGGCAAGCTTACAGTTGCCTGTAAGCATGGCTTAATGAACTCTTAACACTCAGACCTAAGCCCTTCCTGTTGCCTTCATTCAGTTTACTGACTGCAAGCAACTATTTTAACATTCATCACATAGAATTTAATACTGGGTTTTGATGTCATTGACACAGGTTCAAATGAATATACTATTGTGTTTCCGTATGCAAAAGACTTAACTGGGCTAATTTTGTAGAGTTTTGCTTTTTTTTTTAATTTACTTTTTGAGATTATAGTTTAATTACATTTCTACTTTCCTGTCCCTCCCCACAAAGGTTCATGTAAACACCTCCATGTTCTCCTTCAAATTCGTGACCTCATTTTTTAAACTAATTGCTATTGCATGCATATATACATACACATATGCATGATGTATACATGTATATTATATATATGCATTATGTATGTGTATATATATACATATATATATGTAAATGTATCTTATTTAGTCCATGTAATGCTACCTGTATGTATATTTTCAGAGCTCACTTTGGTCACTGAACAACCAGGTAGTGTGTTTTCCATTGGGAAGACCATGTCTTCTGCTCTCAGCTTTCCTCATTCCCTAGAATTCTTTTAGTTGGATCAGATCATTGTGTGCTTTTCTTCATCCAGGTTTGGCATTTATATTTGTACAAAATACATACTAATGTGTAGGTTACCTGCAGTTTTGTTGTAACTCTAAACTAAAATATCTTTTTTTTAAATTAGGTATTTCCTCATTTACATTTCCAATGCTATCCCAAAAGTCCCCATACCAACCCCCCCAATCCCCTACCCACCCACTCCCCCTTTTAAAACATCTTTAAACACTTTAGAATACTTGGTGCATTACTGATATGGAATAAAATTGGCACTATATCATATTGGATTACTTAGACACCATACACATATGGACCAAATACTCTAGAGTTCTGAAAGGTTTGGTGCAATCTTTACACATTTACAACATTAAGCTCTCAATACTTAATAACAGAATGCACTTTCATTACGTTAATTAATAAAATAATGCATCTAAAATATCTCACATATAATAAAATCAAATGATTATTAAGTTGATCCATTTAAAAATATTTTACTTTTCCTTTAAATTTTCTCCTTTCCATTTAATTTAATATCTGGAAATTTAAAAGAAGAGAGCTCATTTCCTCCTGACTGAATTCATTGGTTGAACTGTTTCTATGTACTTCTCTCAAAACTGTAACCACTATTTTATCATTCTGCTTAAGGTTACTACTGAAAGCAGGGTAAATCCAGGCCCAACAAAAGTTAATTTGTTGGATCTGTGTTGTAGAGACCAGTGGTAATTTGAACACTATTATAGGGAGAATATTTGCACTGTATCCTTTTATAAAAAGTGTCTGAATACACAAAAGTACAAGTCATGCATTGAAAGTATGCCATCGAAGAGGAATCTGATAGCAGGCTGCACATGAGTGAAGGAAGACTGCTAAAAAACTTAGCTACGAACATTTGTAAGAGGCAAAATTTATTGTTACTAAGCTCACCACCAAATTACAATATGTTATTGCAAGCTACAGAAAACAAATAGAACCAAAAGGTGGATGTAACAAAATCTTTCATATTCTTTTTTTTTCTTTTTTTTTATTACGTATTTTCTTCAATTACATTTCCAATGCTATCCCAAAAGTCCACCCCCCCCCCACTCCCCTACCCATCAATTCCCATTTTTTGGCCCTGGCATTCCCCTGTACTGGGGCATATAAGGTTTGCCTGACCAATGGGCCTCTCTTTCCAGTGATGGCCGACTAGGCCATCTTTTGATACATATGCAGCTAGAGTCAAGAGCTCTGGGGTACTGGTTAGTTCATAATGTTGTTCCTCCGATAGGGTTGCAGATCTCTTTAGCTCCTTGGATACTTTCTCTAGCTCCTCCATTGGGGGCCCTGTGATCCATCCAATAGTTGACTGTGAGCATCCACTTCTGTGTTTGCTAGGCCCCGGCCTAGTCTCACAAGGGACAGCTATATCACCGTCCTTGCAACAAAGGCTTGCTAGTGTATGCAATGGTGTCATCGCTTGGAGGCTAATTATGGGATGGATTCCTGGATATGGCAGTCTCTAGATGGACCTTCCTTTTGTCTCAGCTCCAAACTTTGTCTCCGTAACTCCTTCCATGGGTGATTGTTTCCAATTCTAAGAATGAGCAAAGTGTCCACACTTTGGTCTTCGTTCTTCTTCAGTTTCATATGTTTTACATATTGTACCTTATATCTCGCTATACTAAGTTTCTGGGTTAATATCCACTTATCAGTGAGTACATTTCATTTGAGTTCTTTTGTGATTGGGTTACCTCACTCAGGATGATGCCCTTCAGGTCCAACCATTTGCCTAGGAATTTCGTGAATTCATTCTTTTTAATAGCTGAGTAGTACTCCATTGTGTAAATGTACCACATTTTTTGTATCCATTCCTCTGTTGAGGGACATATGGGTTCTTTCCAGCTTCTGGCTATTATAAATAAGGCCAGGAGAGGTATTGCTGGATCCTCCGGTAGTACTATGTCCAATTTTCGGAGGAACTGCCAGACTGATTTCCAGAGTGGTTGTACAAGCTTGCAATCCCACCAACAATGGAGGAGTGTTCCTCTTTCTCAACATCCTCTCCAGCATCTGCTGTCACCTGAATTTTTGATCTTAGCCATTCTGACTGGTGTGAGATGGAATCTCAGGGTTGTTTTGATTTGCATTTCTCTGATGATTAAGGATGTTGAACATTTTTTCAGGTGTTTCTCAGCCTTTCGATATTCTTCGGGTGAGTATTCTTTGTTCAGTTCTGAGCCCCATCTTTTAAGGGGGCTATTTGATTTTCTGGAGTCCACCCTCTTGAGTTCTTTATATATATTGGATATTAGTCCCCTATCTGATTTAAGATAGGTAAAGATCCTTTCCCAATCTGTTGGTGGTCTTTTTGTCTTATTGACGGTGTCTTTTGCCTTGCAGAAGCTTTGCAGTTTCATTAGGTCCCATTTGTCAATTCTTGATCTTACAGCACAAGCCATTGCTGTTCTATTCAGGAATTTTTTTCCCTGTGCCCATATCTTCGAGACTTTTCCCCACTTTCTCCTCTATAAGTTTCAGTGTCTCTGGTTTTATGTGGAGTTCCTTGATCCACTTAGATTTGACCTTAGTACAAGGAGAGAGGAATGGGTCGATTCACATCCTTCTACATGATAACAACCAGTTGTGCCAGCACCATTTGTTGAAAATGCTGTCTTTTTTTCCACTGGATGGTTTTAGCTCCCTTGTACATTCCAGATGACTTATCTTCCTGTACCTTCCTGTGTGTTAGAGAGGGGTCAGTATCTGCAGTGAAGCACGTGACCTGTAGGTGGTGCTATAAGCTGGAAGAAGCCTCCCTCTCTTCAGCTTCCTAGTCCCTAAGAAATAAGGTGACTAGCTTTTACACCTATTTTAGCCTATTTATTATTATTTTAGCCTATTTATTAGGCTACATTAAATTAATTTTCTGTGTAGTTAGAGATAGAGTTTCCACTGAGGCCCCTCATGCCAAAAATGTGCTCCCTAGCCTAGGACACCCTTGGCAGGTGGTGACCCTTCATGAGCTGGTACCTAGATGAAAGTTTTTAGGTCATCAAAAACAAGGGCTCAAAAGAAATTGTAAAACTCAAGTGTCAGTGTTCCAACACACACTACTCCTGAATTTGAGGGCGGGCTTTAACACATGCTATGTGCTGCTCACCAGGCCTAAGAGGATGGTGTGTCTGCAGCAGACATCATGTCAACGTTCTCTCCTGCTCCCTTAGATTCCCTGTGCTAACCTCTCCCCTATTACTGAGCCACCCAGATGAAAACCAGGTTGTCATTTTCTGGAAGCCAAAGTGGTATCCTGTGACTTAGTCATGAATATGGACTGACAATAATTTACCTCAGATAATTTTTATGGTGATAGGAAGCTAGCTAACGTATTTGACCTTATGTCGTTCTAAACCAGGCATATTAATAATATAAAATGTCAGTTTAGAGAGTAGGGTATTTTTCTAGAGTAATTGTGCCCACAAACCAGTCATATGGAATCAGAACTCTCAGCCTATGTAAATGGACTTTGATAAGATCACGTCTTCCCTCCAGTGTTTCCTTCTCCTTCACATTCTCTTTTCTTTGGTGGCAATATTATTGCCCTTCTTTCCCACCATGCATTGCCTTGTAGATGGACAGGTTGGCCCCACAGCAGTCATAGTACATTGTGATTGTTACTTCTTCTACACTAAGCATCTTTGCCTTCCTTTGAATATCCTTTATGCGCTATACATGATTGCCATGCTTTAATGTTTTCTTCTTTTACCACTTGTATTAGTCAGGGTTCTCTAGAGTCACAGAACTTATGAGTAGTCTCTATATAGTAAAGGAATTTGTTGATGACTTACAGTCTGTAGTCCAATTCCCAACAATGGTTAGCAGTAGCTGTGAATGTAAGTCCAAGGATCTAGCAGTTGCTCGATCCCACAAGGCAAGCAGGCAAAGGAGAGAGTCTTCCTTCTTCCAATGTCCTTATGCAGGTCTCCAGCAGAATGTATAGCCCAGATTAAAGGTGTGTGCTACCACTCCCTTAATCCCAGATAACCTTGAGTTCTGAGATCTCCCTGTCTTAATCTTCTGTAATTCATAGCCACTATGCCTCATGATCTCCTTACCAAGATCCAGGTCAGAAACTTCTATCTCCCAGCCTCCAGATTAGGATCACTGGTGAGCCTTCCAGTTCTAGATTGTAGTTCATTCCAGGTATAGTCAAGATGACAACCAAGAATAGCCACTATACAACTCTAGTATGATACCTCTTCTTTTACCACTATTGCATCATAATAACGCTTTAGAGCTCATTTATAGAACATAATTGTTGTTATATTAATGTCTGCCATAATTTTAAACTTGTATTTAAGCTAGCCATATAAACACCAATTTTATCATAAAGGCTTTTGTCTAGTAGCTAGCATGTAATATCCACTTATTCCAGAATATGTTGGTCAATGAAAGAAGTGTCAATTATGAACACAGAGAGCACACACCTATGTCATCCTTTCTTCATGTTTTACTTACATCTCTATGAAGCAGACATCAGGATGCCTGACTCTATCCACAGACACTTGTCCTTAACACTGAAACCTATTTGATTTCCTTCTTTTATTATCTTTAATCATTGTTTACAACCCAGTCATTATATCCCCCTCCTATTCTGCCCTCCAATAGTTCCTCATCCCATTCCTCTTCCACCCCAAGTCTCCAAGAGGATGTTCCCCACCCCTCACCCCCCACCATACCTTGCCAGGCCTCCCCACTCCCTGGGTCCTCAAGTCTCTCAAGGATTAGGTGTGTCTTCTCTCATTGAGGCCAGACCAGGCAGTCCTCTGCTTTGTTTGTGTCAGGGGTTGATTTTCAAAATAAATCATGTCTTAGTCATGTGACCCAGTTCTAAACACTGGAATTAGAGGAAAGATTCTTAATTTGATAAAGACAGTAGAGTGAGAAGAAACTACCCTCAATGTTAGGTACACATGAATGAAAACATGATTTGGCAGAGAACTTTTAAAACTATGAAGAGTTTTAGATATTGATTTTGATAGAGAATTTGTATGTATAGATTCCATGAAATTTGACTTTTCTTGAATCTTTGATTTATTTTGTCCAAGAGAGTTGCAGGGTAGAATTTGAGACTACAGCATCCTTGTAAAAATGATGCTGAACTACAATAACCTGAAGAATGCCTCAGCTTCTCAATGATTCCATCACAATGCAAAGAAAGGCTAGAAGCCCAAGAAGGTATTTTTGTTCCTGCACTTGTAAGGTATATGTACTCAGGAATTCTTAGCATATTCCTGGTCTGGTAGAGTCCTAGGAAGTAGGTGCAGGTTATTATACTACCCTGAATTATTAAGAAGTGGAAATGAGAAGCAAGAGAGGACTAACTTCTTTCTATCAAATCAACTAAGTATGAAGTAGAAAGGAGCAGGCAAAAAATAGTAGACATGGTTGTATGTCTGTTTTTCCTCTTGGCCCCAAGCTCTCAGAATAACAACTCTGAGGCTTCAATTATATTTACAAATACTTTGGCCAAATAACCTTGGCTGGTTCCTAGATAAGGTAATAACTTAATAACCTGTTTGTTCTGATCTAAGTTTTGTCATGTGGCTGGTTACTTTTGATCAAGTTTAATGTATCTATTCACCCTCATGTCCCATGCCAATCTCCCTGGACCTGGATCTCTCCCACAATCCTTTCTCCCTACTAGATGTCCCTATTCCATTCTTTCCTATAGGCCATAGGTTTCTTTATTGACAAGGGATACATTCATAAAATATACAAGATATTCTTTCCACCATCCCCCCTTTAGTTCAGCAAATGTTTTTTTTTCCTTACAATAGTAAACTATATACAATAAACACAATTATGGAAACTATTAGGTAAGATTTACATTCACATGTCCAGTGAATAAGTATCTTTGGCAAATTAGGAGAAAATATTCTACTATCTATCCTATCTTGGTGAGTTCTAAATTCTGTACCTAAATCACTTTCTATCATAACTTTCATTACTAACTTAAAAGCATTTCTTAGGCCTAAGAATGTCTACTTTTTAAATCCTAAATAATTTAAGCTTATATGTGAGACTATAACTATCTTGTTTTTAAACCTATCAGAAACCTAAGAAGGAATAAATGTTACCTGAGTATTTAGAAAATATGGGCAAGCAGCTTCCAAAATTATAGAAATTACAAAACACATTGGCTGCCTGAACAGCCCCCCCCCCCCATTCTCCTATGACACTGTAGTATCTGGCCCAGAGTATCTAAAGGACCTTTTTGTGAAGCCGGAATTATGAAGGACTTAACGATCTTGTCCTTGCAAAGCTTGAAATTTAACTTACCTGAGTCCAGGTTTATCTTTTTTGAGCAGTGCACTGTCAGCAGTTAAAGCAGGGACAGTTTCTTGCCAAATGGTAGCTTGCCACATTTGAAACAAACTCGATAAGGAGATTCTTCACTGCTCATCATCTCCTTTGAATTCAAATGGGGATGCTGCCAGATGTAGACATGTTTCATTGTCAGTAAAGCCTTAAAATAATGTTACATCTGTAAATGCCAAATTCTGTAGGTCTTTGAGGGTTTTCAAGACTATCTATCTATCTGTCTATCTATCTATCTATCTATCTATCTATCTATCTATCTATCTATCTATCTATCTATCTACATATTCCACATCTGGATGGGCAAATGTTGATTGTTTACAGCTAATTAATATCTGTTTAAGCTAGGAAGGCTATTTTTGTGATAAACTAATACAGTATCTAACATGACCATAAGCTTAATTGACTATTAACGGGAATTACTTAACTATCTTAAACAGTGTGTAAGAGCAGCTTATAAAGGAATGGCACTAAATGTAAATTTTAAATTAGCTGCATAGGTGCAATACCTTATACAAGAATTGAAATGTATTATATAGTAGTTTGCAACAAAATAACTTTAAGCTTTGAATCAATCTATAAAGATCCATACCAATGTAACATCATTAGCTTATAGTCTGTTTTGGTTTAAGAGTAGATTCAATCTACCCTTTTATCCCTATCATTTTTATATTATTCTTATATTCCCCCTCTTCTCTTTTTAACAATTCTCCCCCTATATAAAACTAAGTCAAGGATAGCAAAAAGAAAAAGGAGAGAAATCCCTGAGTTTAACCTCCTATGTCTTGCTTTCTCCATGATCAAGACCACTTGAGAACTTGCAACCAACTGCCCTAAACCACAACAAACATTCATAAACCACTGAAGGGTCAAAAAAACCATCCACTCTACCTTTTGGGAATGGGACACCAAGCTCTTAAAATTTCTTCCTGTTGATTTTGGGATATAGTTTTTCTTTTTGGGAGGAAGCAAAGAAAATACGGTAAATGATCAAGTATTAAAGCTAGCTGTAGTATTTGTTATCCGGTTTATATGTTCTGTGAAAATGCAAGCCTAAATGAAGGACTGACAGGAATAGTGTTAAAGGCTGGACGAAGTAAGCTAACTTCTTTGAAATTTTCCTGGAAGCAAGTTTTGATGAAACCACAAGTGAAGCATTGTGAGGCTGGAACAAGTAGATTGCAAGAATAACTATATTTTAGCATCTCAACATCCTGGAGGACAAATCTAAACAAGATCACATCCATTCCACTGGTGTCTGGTTCTTTTGTTCTGTAAATATTTAAACTCTTACAAGTAATGTACATTTCTGCAATTGCATAAGTATGGTATGTACAATATACACATATCATTTAAAGATGACACTTTGCTCTTAGTTTGAGCAGGTAAAGGGTATGTATTTTTTCATAAGATACTTTGGACTTTATACTAAACTGCAACATAAATCCTCATCCATGCCTTATGAGAGGGGGCATGTACGGAGGAGTCATGAGGACACTGTAGCCAACAAGATTTATTGGCTGCACATAGACATTCATTTCTCAGACAATCTCAGAGCTGTCTTTATCTAAAGGTATCAGCATTCACACTACATGTTTTGATAATCTTGCTGTCTGTAGCCATGATCTTCAGGCAAGTCTCCCCTTGTCACATATGATTTTTATCAATTTTGGTTGATTCCAGTTTCTCTTCTCCTGTAGAAAAATATATAAACCTTTTCCCCCAACACAATATATTTCCTTCCTTCCATTGGAAAGTAAAGGCATCCTTCATATATATATATATATATATATACATACATACATACACACACACACACACACACAGAGGCCAAATTAGTTAAGAGATTTTCCCATAGTCTAATGTCTCTCAGCAGCTGTTATTCTTTGATAATTAGCATTCAAGAAATATAGAGTCAATAAAGCACTTTGTAACCTATCTCTGGTGGTGTTTGTGATCCCTTCCTTTATATTAAGTATCTTTTTCTTACATCTGTTTCTTTATCTACTAAGCCTTTGAGATTTTGTTTCATCTATTGAAGCTGCTCTGGTTTTGATATCTGAAATTTTTTATTGTCTAGTTTTGGAGAATTGTTGTTTAATTGTTTGAAGATGAGTTTTTCCACTGCTCATCTGAAATGTCTAATTTGAATTTGTTTGTCTTTTGTTGATCCATACTCATTAGTCCAGTATCAGCTTTAGCCACATCTGCATTTTCCAGAAAGCTGGGCCCTTCTTTTTGGATTATCTATAGAAAAAACAAAAGCACTGTTTTGAGGAATGCCTTGTGTACAATTTTTGGATAACCTACTTTTATGAGCCATATAATCATTCATTCCACACCTAATCCATTTTATAGGAAACTTTTTCTCTGAATAATAGTTATTATTATTATTATTATTATTATTATTATTATTATTATTATTATAGAAAATGTAACCTTAGAAACTGTTTGTTTACAATCCTTTTGAAAATTATTTAATGTGTCACAGTGGGCTTTTTGTGCTGCGATTGCTGTTCAACCATAACCGAATAGCTTTAAACCACTCCTAAGGATGTGTAGTTTCGCCTTTTTGCATTCAACATTAGCATTTTCAAAAGCTAAAGGCTCAATTAAATTTTCTCTAGCAGTTGGATCTGATATTGTTCTATTTAGAGCTGTAGTTAATCTTTGTAAAACGTCAGTGAAAGATCCATTTGAACCTTGGGTTATCTTTGTAAGTAAATCAGTTCATAAGTGTTGTTCAACTTTGTCCCAAGCCTTTAAGGTTATTTTACAACATTGTTATAGGACAGCATCATCAAAGGTGATCTGTACTCTTAATTCAGAAAAAAAGATCTTCATCTAGTAATTGATTCTTGACAATATCAAAGTCTCTAGTCCTATTTTATTGCACCATGACTAAATGGGTAGTCATCTCTTATTTGGATAAAAACTAAACGTGAAAGGTGTTTTTCTTAGCAAAGTTTGAAATGAGTTCAATTATTTGTGCTCCTTCTGAGGCCAAAAACAGTGTGCTGTTTGGTTCACCCTTGTATTTCTTAGAAACTTATCTTTATTTGATTATATGGTCCAGGCTGAAGCTATTACTGAAAATAACAAAATCTGTCTTTTTTAAAAAAGCTTTTGTCACATGATACAAAGTTTTATTTTTGCTATTGAAACATTATCTTTTATTTAAACTGTTTTGATAGCTTCTATGGCTGTCTTGAATGAGTCACTTATCAACTTACTTATGAAAGTCACTATTTCAATTTACTTATGAAATAGACTGATAATGATTGTGATGTAAAATATAAAAATAAAATCATTTTTTAAAAGAATGATGAAAATCAAAAACATGTGTTAAACTGTGGGTAGAATAATATAAAGTATAAAGGTTTCCATTACAGAATATCCTCTGAAGTTGTCTTTGTATTATGGAGAGCAGTAAAGTCATTTCCTATAATGCATTTCCTGAGTACTCACGGATGGTGGTGTTGATTATACAGCACATCTCCTGTGCTGTCCTCACTGAATTGTTAATTTGAATAGCACCAGGAGGCAGCTATTGGCATCATTGATGGAATATATTTGTGTATAAAATATTTTCCCTTAAAGGAATTTTTGTACCTAACCTAAGGATATCAAAACTAACTCTAACTTCAAATATCATCCTAACTTTTCATCTAACATACCAAGGGCACATTGGAGAGCAGATGGCACACACACACACTCATCTGTTTATTTGATTGTTATTGAAGTCGTTGTCTATGAGCATTAGTGGATTATGCACAATGGACAAACAGCTAATATCTCTTATACTGGAACAGCACTGAGTAATAGATTATAAATGATTTTAAATATATACAGTATATAATATCTATAATCACATATGTATGTGATTGTAGATATAAAATATCTATAAAATGTCTACATAAAATATGTGTATATATTTTATTATATATATAATAATATTGGGAAGGTATCCTTTCTCCTAAGATAGACAGAAATTGTGTGGTCAACAAATTTCTACTTCAAAGCAGACCTCTAGAAAGAGAATGTGCTGAGCAGATCACAAGTGATCACTGTACCAGTCCTTATCAGCAAGAGAACTCTATGTAACTTCTGTACGTAAGTCTCATACACACACACACACACACACACACACACACACACACACACACATACACATGTATATATATATATGGGATATTAAAATATTTTCCCTTAAAGGAATTTTTGAACCTAACCTAAGGATATCAAAACTAACTTTTTTTTTTTCAATTTTTGAATTATTTTCTTCATTTACATTTCAGATGCTATCCCAAAAGCATCCCTATACCCTCCCTCTGCCCTGGTCCCCTACCCACCACTCCCACTTCTTGGCCCTGGTGTTCCCCTGTACTGGGGCATATAAAGTTTGCAAGACCGAGGGGCCTCTCTTCCCAATGATGGCCAAGTAGGCCATTTTCTGCTGCATATGCAGCTAGAGAGAGATATGAGCTCTGGGGGTACGGGTTAGTTCATATTGTTGTTCCCCCTATAGGGTTGCAGACCACTTAAGCTCCTTGGGTACTTTCTCTAGCTCCTACATTGGGGGCCCTGTGTTCCATTCAATAGCTGACTGTGAGCATCCACTTCTGAATTTGCCAGGCACTGGCATAGCCTCACATGAGACAGGTATATCAGGGTCCTTTCTGCAAAATCTTGCTGGCATGTTCAATAGTGTCTGTGGTTGGTGGCTGATTGTGGGATGGATCCCTGCGTGGGGTACTCTCTGGATGGTCCATTCTTTCGTCTTAGCTCCAAAGTTTGTCTCCTTCCATGGTTATTTTGTTCCATATTCTAAACAGGAATGTAGTATCTACACATTGGTCTTCCTTCTTGATTTTCTTGTGTTTTGCAAATTGTATCTTGGGCATTCTAAGTTTCTGGGCTAATGTCCACTTATCAGTGAATGCATATCAAGTGACTTCTTTTGTGACTGGGTTACCTCACTCAGGATGATATCCTCCAGATACATCCATTTGCCCAAGAATTTCATAAATTCATTGCAAAACTAACTTTAACTTCAAACATCATTCTAACTATACATATATACACATGCGCACACACACACACACACACACACACACACACACACATATGATGACTAAAGAAGTTCTGGTGAGGAATTTGAGACCAAGGCAAGTAAAATGACTATGCGACTTTTAAAAATGCTTTCCAAATGTAAACATGCAGACTAAGGAAGCAGCTTCTGGTTTGAGTACAACAAACAGATTAGGGCCTTAGAAGCCATAATTTCTGCCCATGCAACAAGATAAAAGCTGAACTAACAGGGTATTAGCACATATATTTGAGACTATGAGAGACGTGAGGCTACAGAATAAATTATCAGCTGCAATCTGGTCATAAGACAACCACCCTGGAGATAAGATTCAAACATCACAGAAAGAAAGCACTTAGCCTTGAGCAGAGCCACTGGAACCATAAACTGAAACTTTGTGCTTGGATGCTGAGCTTTTACATAGCTAATGCTGATGAGTTGCTGGAGGTTGAGTTACTGTTGGATGAAGTATATCTATTTTGAGAGTTAGAAGCTCCTTAAAGGACATCCCTGGGGAAAAGCAGTGTTTCCATGAGTCTTACCTACAGAAGTTTCATAGATTTCTCTTCGTGATAAGGACTGTTACAATGATCACTTGTGATCTGCTCAGTACAGTCTCTTTCTAGAGGTCACAATTTCTGGCTATCTTAGGAGACACCACACAATTTCTGTCTATCTTAGGAGAAAGGATACCTTCCCACTTTCACTTTTACCCATGTTTCCCCTCTCCATTGAGAGGGCAAGTAAAAATAAGCATGATAAAGAATGTGTGCCAATTTAGTAGTGATGGGGAAAATATGGACACATTAAAACCTTATGATTTAATCAGAAGTTTATAACATTGGCTTTCATATCTCTTTATTTTCCGATCAACAGGACTGCAGCTAAAAGAACTGTATGACACAGACTCTTATATATCAAGCATGGATGCTAAAATAAGTATCCAGAAGTAATACATTTAGGAGTCTGTTGCATGAAATATAAAAGGACACCATCCCATGCTAATGCCAGCTACTCTCTGGCCCCAGCAATCTGGCCACCTCCATGGCTATCCCCATGCAGTAATCACCCATCTCACAGTTCTCATACCATGGACTGTAACCCAGTAAAATCAAAACTCTAGAGGCTTGTGATTTATCAGTTATATTTATTAGTAAATTCTCAAACCACAAAATGTCTGCACAATGAACTCAAAACTCAATTGATATAAACACAAGCTATACCCCTAGATGGCCAAACAACCCTACTTATTATTTAATCATCTATCTAAGAAATCCCCAACACTTATGGCTCTAAAGACTGTGTGGAGCTGGCTCCTCTTCCTCTCCTTCCCTTCTTCTCTGTCCCTCTAGGCTCTTTGTCTCTAAGATTCTGAACCCACCTTCCTTTTCCAGTACCCAATCACAGGCTCTCACCTTATCTTGTACCTACCTTCATCTGCATATAGACAGAAATCCACAGGATTCTAATAGAAAAAAAATAATTAAAATAGAAAGAGATATACGCAAACCTTAAGAAAGAATTCAAACCAAATATTAGAAATTAACAGCTGTCACTGAATATATTTTAAAAACTTGTGAGCTAGATTCAAGAACATAAACTTTAAAGATATGTCCACAGATGCCTTACCATTGAAATCTAAGAGAGAAAGCTATGAAAAATTAGGAAACAATACAGATTCTGAGGTCACTTCAAAGACCACAGCAAAAGCACAAGCAGAGATTGCATACAGAAGGATGAGAAATATCATTGAATGTTGGTCATGTTAACCAGTCATTTACCATTATTAATCACAGACAGTCACAGATACTGAAAATAGAGAGAAATCTAAGAATGGTACTAACCATACAAGTCCACTGTCAATGTATGCATATTACATTAAAAAGGCAGAAGACCAAAGACTAAGAGAAAATCCTGAGGTAGTACTATGTGCAATTTTCTGAGGAATCACCAGATTGATTTCCAGAGTGGTTGTACCAGTTTACAATCCCACCAGCAATGGAGAAGTGTTCTTCTTTCTCCACATCCTCACCAGCATCTGCTGTCCCCTGAGTTTTTTATCTTAGCCATTCTGACTGCTGTGAGATGGAATCTCAGGGTTGTTTTGATTTGAATTTCCCTGATGACTAAGGATGTTGAACATTTCTTTAGGTGTTTCTCAGTCATTCAAGATTCCTCAGTTGAGAATTCTTTGTTTAGCTCTATACCCCATTTCTTAATTGGGTTATTTGGTTCTATGGAGTCTAACTTCTTGAGTTCTTGGTATATTTTCGATATTAACCATCTATTGGATGTAGGTTTGGTAAAGATCTTTTCCTAATCTGTGGGTTTCCATTTTGTCCTATTGACAGTGTCCTTTGGCTTACAGAGCCACTTTTATGAGGTCAAGGGCATATACCCAAAAGATACTCAAACATATAACAAGGACAGATGTTCCACTATGTTCATTGCGGCCTTATTTATAATAATATTCGAAAGCTGAAAACAACCCAGATGTCCCTCAACAGAAGAATGGATACAGAAAATGTGGTTCATTTACACAATGGAGTACTACTCAGCTAAATTTTTTTTAATGAACTTCATGAAATTCACAGTCAAATGGATAGAACTAGAAAATATCATCCTGAGTAAGGAAATGTAGGTACCAAGAGTGGAGCAGAGACAGAAAGAAAGACCATCTAGAGACAGGCCCAGCTAGGGATCCATCCCATCAGCAAACACCAAACCCAGACATTATTGTTGATGCCAAGAAGCACTTGCTGACAGGAACCTGGTATAGCTGTCTCCTGAAAGGTTGTGCCAGAGCCTGACCAGTATAGATGTGTATGCACAAATCCAACCATCGGACTAAGAGTGGGGACTCCAATGGTGGAGTTAGGAGAAGAACTGAAGGAGCTGAAGGTGTTAGGAACCCCACAGGAAGAGCAACAATACCAACCAACCAGATTCCCCAAAGCTCCCAGGGACAAAACCAGTAACCAAAAATTATAGGTGGAAGGACCATGGCTCCAGCTACATATGTAACAGAGGAATATCTTATCTGGCATCAATGGGAATAGATCCCCTTGGTCCTGTGGAGGCTTGATGACACAGCGTACGGCACTGAGGCAGGAGGTGTGTAGTTGAGCACCCTCATAGAAGCAAGGGGGTGGGGGATTAACTGGGAAGGAGAAAACATTTGAAACGTAAATAAATAAAACAGCCAATAAAATAAAAAGGAAAAAACAAAACAAAACAAAAAACACTCTAAAAACAGAAAGAGAAAATCTTGAAAAAAAAATCAAAGGATGAAAATGGCTTTATTTACAGAAAACCAAAGTTATGCAGACTTTCCCAGCTATGCATTCCATACACACACTAGAGGTGGATATTTAGAAGGTTAAAGGAAGACAGGGGCCATCAGCCTTTTTGACAAGAGAGAAGGGATGGTGTTGGCGAAAAGCACACTGGAGGATAAACACTGAGCTGCCAAGCTGCTTAAATTCAGCCTGACACAGGAGGGAAGCAGTTCACACACATACACAAACACACTCACATAGAGAATAGAAGAGGTAGGTACACTGCTGCATGCCTGGAATCTTAGAACTTGAAGGTTGAAGCAGGAGGACTGCAAGTAAAAAAAAAAAAAAAAATTGACATAAGGTTTTCCCATGTGGAAAATTCGTTAAACATATTATTCAATTGTTAATTTATAGATAGTTGCTGTGTTACAAACTGATGAAGATTTGAAGGGGAGGTAGGGGAGGGCTTGAAACAGAAGCCTGAGAAATGTGCACCTTTTACAGAACAATGAAAAGACAACAAAATGTCAAAGAGTTTGAAGGGTAGAAACCTGGGAGTGAGAAATATTTTAAGGAATCTTTGTAAGACAGAATCAAAAGCAGAGATTGAGCTGAAGACTAAAAATAATTTTCTAATTAACACTGATGAAATTTCAATTAAGTGACTAGTCAGGAAACCAGCTTTTAGAGACAAGAAGATTAAACAATTATCTGTTATCCAATTGTTATGTGAAATGGTAAATGAGGACACAGATCCTATGAATGCAGTGCATCTTTGAAGAATCTCATTGTGGAGGCCAGAAGGATAGCACAATTTTGTTTCCCATCACACATGTGGACACATAAGCACCCGGGACTCTCAGATGACCTCCTCTAGTGTTCCTGGATATCTACATGTTTGTACACTAGACATAAACATGCACACATAGTCCTAGCCAGAGCAATTAGACAACAAAAGGAGATCAAGTGGATACAAATTGGAAAGGAAGAAGTCAAAATATCACTTTTTGCAGATGATATGATAGTATATATAAGTGATCCTAAAAATTCCACCAGAGAACTCCTAAGCCTGATAAACAGCTTCAATGAAGTAGCTGGATATAAAATTAACTCAAACAAGTCAATGGCCTTTCTGTACACAAAGGATAAACAGCCTGAGAAGGAAATTAGGGAAACAACACCCTTCTCAATAGTCACAAATAATATAAAATACATTGGCATGACTCTAACTAAGGAAGTGAAAGATCTGTATGATAAGAACTTCAAGTCTCTGAAAAAAGAAATTAAAGAAGATCTCAGAAGATGGAAAGATCTCCCATGCTCATGGATTGGCAGGATCAACATTGTAAAAATGGCTATCTTGCCAAAAGCATTCTACAGATTCAATGCAATCCCCATCAAAATTCCAACTCAATTCTTCAACGAATTAGAAAGAGCAATCTGCAAATTCATCTGGAATAACAAAAAACCTAGCATAGCAAAAACTCTTCTCAAGGATAAAAGAACCTCTGGTGGAATCACCATGCCTGACCTAAAGCTGTACTACAGAGCAATTGTGATATAAACTGCATGGTACTGGTATAGTGACAGACAAGTAGACCAATGGAACAGAATTGAAACCCCAGAGATGAACCCACACACCTATGGACACTTGATCTTTGACAAGGGAGCTAAAATCATCCAGTGGAAAAAAAGACAGCATTTTCGACAAATGGTGCTGGCACAACTGGCAGTTACCATGTAGAAGAATTCGAATTGATCCATTCATATCTCCTTGTACTAAGGTCAAATCTAAGTGGATTAAGGAACTCCACATAAAACCAGAGACAATGAAACTTATAGAGGAGAAAGCCTCGAAGATATGGGTACAGGGGAAAAATTCCTGAATAGAACAGCAATGGCTTGTGCGGTAAGATTGAGAACCAATAAATGAGACCTCATAGAGTTGGAAAGATTCTGCAAGGCAAAAGACACTGTCAACAAGACAAAAAGAGCACCAACAGATTGGGAAAGGATCTGTACCTATCCTAAATCAGATAGGAAACTAATATCCAATATATATAAAGAACTCAAGAAGGTGGGCTCCAGAAAATCAAATAACCCCATTAAAAAATGGGGCTAAGAGCTGAACAAAGAATTCTCAACTGAGGAATACTGAATGGTAGAGAAGCACCTGAAAAAATGTTCAACATCCTTAATCATCATGGAAATACAAACAAAACAACTCTGAGATTCCACCTCACGCCAGTCAGAATGGCTAAGATCAAAAATTCAGGTGACAGCAGATGCTGGCGAGGATGTGGAGAAAGAGGAACACTCCTCCATTGTTGGTAGGATTGCAAGCTTGTACAACCACTCTGGAAATCAGTCTGGCGCTTCCTCAGAAAATTGGACATAGTACTACCGGAGAATCCCGCAATACCTCTCCTGGGCAAAAATATCCAGAAGATGTCCCAACTGGTAAGAAGGACACATGCTCCACTGTGTTCATAGCAGCCTTATTTATAATAGCCAGAATCTGGAAAAAACCCAGATGCCCCTCAACAGAGGAATGGATACAGAAAATGTGGTACATTTACACAATGGAGTACTACTCAGCTATTAATAAGAATGAATTTATGAAATTCCTAGGCAAATGGATGGACCTGGAGGGCATCATCCTGAGTGAGGTAACCCAATCACAAAGGAACTCACACAATATGTACTCACTGATAAGTGGATATTAGCCCAAAACTTAGGATACCCAAGGTATAAGATACAATTTGCTAAACGCATGAAACTCATGAAGAACGAAGACCAAAGTGTGGACACTTTGCCCTTCTTAGAATTGGTAACAAAACACCCATGGAAGAAGTTATAGAGACAAAGTTTGGAGCTGTGTCAAAAGGATGGACCATCTAGAAACTGCTATATCCAGGGATCCATCCCATAATCAGCTTCCAAGCGCTGACACCATTGCACACACTAGCAAGATTTTGCTGAAAGTACCTAGATAGAGCTCTTGTGAGACTATGCCGGGGCCTATCAAACACAGAAGTGGATGCTCACAGTCAGCTATTGAATGGATCACAGGGCCCCCAATGGAGGAGCTAGAGAAGGTATCCAAGGAGCTAAAGGGATCTGCAACCCTATAGGTGGAACAACATTATGAACTAACCAGTACCCCTGAGCTCTTGATTCTAGCTGCACATGTATCAGAAGATGGCCTAGTCGGCCATCATTGGAAAGAGAGGCCCATTGGACTTGCAAACTTTATATGCCCCAGTACAGGGGAACGCCAGGGCCAAAAAATGGGAGTGGGTGGGTAGGGAAGTGGGTGGGAGGGTATGGGGGACTTTCAGGATAGCATTGGAAATGTAAATGAGGAAAATACCTAATAAAAATATAAAAAAAAATAAATCTGAAAGTCATTTTTCTTTTCCTTTTCTCTTTTTTCTTTCTTTTTATTTTTTATAAGAGTAGCACCTCATTATTAATATAAAATTCAGGAATGGAAGTCAGGTTCATACATATCACGATTATGTGTGGCTATTTTTGTTATGATGTTTGATGAGGAAAAGTCACTTGAAAGACTCAGATAACGAAGTAGAAAAGAATTAATCTGACATTTATTCAAATTTCAAAAATGGTCTTTCTACACTAGTATTTTGACCATTGGTAAACAAGTGCTTAACCTTGATTAAGTCTTAACTGCCATAGATTTCAAAAAAAAAAAAAAAAAAAAAAAAAAAAAACCTGGTTCCCTGAACAATTTTTGAGAATCATATCTTCCCAACATCATTCCAGATAATAGAAAGCATTTTCCACATGAGAGCAGTTTATGACACACTGTGATTACAATGCACAAATACCACACTAGTTGTAAAGTGCAGATGCTCATCTTACAATCTTCTATAATTGGCTTTTGTAATTGTTCCGGAAAGTGTTTCCAGAAAGCGAGATTACGATGTGATGATGGGAATAGAGTGCTCCCATTTACATTCTCAGTTAGTTCTTGGGAACTTGGGGGTGTAGAATGGACTACATCGCCACGAAATGCTTGCCAAATGGTTTAGTACTATTCTCACCTCAGCCTACTGAAAGCTCTCTATAATATTGGTTTACTTCACAGCCTACTTTTTTCTCTGTACTGGAGGATGGAACCTGGGCCCTTGCACACGCTGAATGAGTACCTTGGGACTACGGTAGTTCATCCCTGTCACCTACAAGATTACTTAATTTTTGGTATGTTATAATCTTGTGACTTGTCTGTCACGCAAGGTGTTGCACAGGTGGATGCAGTCAGAGAAGCAGTCCCAAGACTCATATCTAAATTCATAGTCAGTGTGAACAGAAATATGGTATTTTCAAAATAATGTAACACCATTAGAGTAAAAATCTCTCAAAATGACAATTTCAAAGTAAAGACTTCATGAGTTATAAATACAGTTTCTGTTTTAAAGTCAAATAACTTGACAGTTGTTGACAGAAATAGGGTACTCTTGACCTTTGTGAAATGTTACTTTACAAATTAACCTCTGCCAATGCTATTTAAAATGCATGTTAATTTGATAATTTTCAAAACTTGCCATTCATTTTCTTTCTAATCCTTGTGCTTTATTAAATTTACTATCACATCCTGTTTAGCCATATGTGTTTTCTTAAGTTTAGTTTCCAAAATATGTAGTATTATCATAAATGTATAAAGTTTTTAGTACCTTTGGTTATGAGAGATATCAATGGTTTTATTGCTGGTTCTAGTAATGTAACTTCTATGACCTGCATGCTGGCTGTGCATTGAAAAACACACATAGCTTGAATTTATGGAATTGGTGCATGGTACTCACACAAAATTATTTCTAAACTTTTTTCCGGGCTGTCTTCCTGTGGTCTCTACCTTGTATCTATCTCCCTGTGGTCCTTAACTCTGCTCTTCCCCAAGTTCTCTGCTGGGAGAGTTCTTTGTTCTGTCCATTCTTTGTGGCTCTTATGATGCAGAAACTGTGGAAAAGCCAGATCAGAAGGCACTTAGAAGAGGTTCTGGAATTATGGAGACAGAGAGAAGCAGAAGGGATGAGAGTACATTGGCTAAACTCTATGTTCTAATAATGATGTTCAGGTATATAGTTGAAGCTCTCTGTTGAGCAGTTTTTAAATACTGCAATATTTCTTTTGGAATGTATCATTATTCCAAGCTTACTTTATATGTATTCTGGGCAGCTAAATCTTTTGGGGCAAATATTTTGTTTTCTATATGTGTTTTTCTATACTATTACCATAATATTAATGCATAAAGCACATCACGGCTAGGTTCAATTTCCTGTGAATGATTAGCATAGTGTGGTGTAGGGGAACATATCAAGTCACAAGTAGTCTAAAGTAGATGACTGTACAACAATTAGGTCGTGACTCAATATGCAGAGACTGTAGTAAGAGACTTCCATATCCAGGAATCCATCCCATAATTAGCCTCCAAACGATGACACCATTGCATACACTAGCAACCGTTTGCTGAAAGGACCCAGATGTAGCTGTCTCTTGTGAGACTAGGCCGGGCCTAGCAAACACATAAGTGGATACTCACAGTCAGCTATTGGATGGATCACAGGGCCCCCAAATGGAGGAGCTAGAGAAAGTATCCAAGGAGCTAAAGAGATCTGCAACCCTGTAGGTGCAACAACATTATGAATTAACCAGTATCCTGGAGCTCTTGTCTCTAGCTGCATATGTATCAAAAGATGGCCTAGTCGGCCATCACTGGAAAGAGAGGCCCATTGGACTTGCAAACTTTATATGCCCTAGTACAGGGGAATGCCAGGGCCAAAAGGTGGGAATGGGTGGGTAGGGGAGTGGGGTGGAGGGTATGGGGGACTTTTGGTATAGCATTGGAAATGTAATTGAGGAAAATATGTAATAAAAAATATTAAAAAAAAGAAAAAGAATGAATTCAACAAGCACACCCATATCTAATTTCTCACTCTCTGTTAAAACTAACAAAAAATGCTGGGAGAACTTTGGGAATAGAAGAATCATATGTTAGGTTATCATAATTTATGTATGACTTTCCCACACTTTCTTCTTTTCTTTTGTCCAGCACTCATTAAACATTAGGTAATATATCAGTTCAACTACTTACACAATATCTATAAGATGCAACAATTGGAAATTATGCCTGTGTCTATGCTGTGTCTGTGCTGAAGTTACATTGCCTTGTATCAACTATATGTCTGTCATATAGTTCTGAACCATTTCTACAACAAGATACCACAAAGTATCGCAAGGTCAGTAGATTCGAAAATAGGTTTCTAGGTTCTCAGAGGTCTTGAAATTATAGACCCAAGATGTTGATAAACTATGCTCCTTATAAAAGCAATAATCTTTCTCTCCATCCCTCTCTCCTTCTCTGCTTCATCCTCATCATCATGATCACCATCACCATCATGACCATTATCCTCATCATCACCAGCACACCATCACCCCCAGCAGCAATAGCAGAGTGTTTCCATCTCAGTCCTAAGATTTATGAACAGCTTTATGTATGTTTGTTTCCTAGGAATTCATGTGCTGAAGTTACATTGCCTTGTATCAAAGTATTAAGAACTAGGCTACTGAAAGTTAAGCCTGGTGGAATATAATTAGACTATAAGGCTTTCCTCTCTTGAATGACTGGGCCAGGCCTGGTAGGAGTATATTAGTTCCCATGAGCACTTGAGTATAAAGAAAGACTTCCCTCCCTAGTTTCTTGTTTGCCATATTATTCTATATATTCTCCCTACAATGTGTTATCATTGTCCCAAGACAATTATCTAAATATAGAACGTGCTGGGACCTTGTTCTTTATCTTTCAGAACTGAGCTACATTTCTTTTCTTTATAAATATCTAGTTTCATATAAGTTGTCATGGAAACCAAATATGCACCAAGACAGTTAATATTATTCATGTCCGCTATTCACATATTTTTTGAAGGAAGCTTGCATGTTGCTAATTGTGCTATTGGCAGCTCACTAGTTTATTTCCAGTACGTTTTAGCACAATCTGTAATATGGACTTTCTTCCCACCAGACAGTGCTTTGTTGATGTCAGCAGTGACTGACACTTGTGATCAGCAAAACAGGTATTCAGTCTTATTTACTCCTCTATTTTGTTTAAATTCATCGAATCTCTGCGAAACCTTCCTGCTTTGTTTATTTCCTGCCTAACATGTCATATGTTATAGCACTACTGATTCTCTATTTATCATGATATTATCCTCTACAGATTCTGAGTTCTTACTTTATTTTACCATGTTGATACACTGGTACTTCATTTTATTTTTTGAACTTTCAATAAGTAAATAATTCTTAAATCATTACTTCCTTTTTACCTCAGACACTTGAAGGCAATATATTTGAATGTTATATTTTGATAAATTTTAGATTGTTAGTGGTAACTATTTTATTCAAAGCCTTGTAGAGCAACTGCCATATATCATCTTAGAGAATCAAATGAGTCCTCTCTGCCAGCCTAAGAACAGTGATGTGTATTCTATGAGTTTTTGTAGATTTTCTTCTATCCTCAATGACAAAGGATCCTTTAATCATTTAAGATTCCTCACTGACCCTAAATTTAACTTGCAATGTCTTTAAGCCACTAATTTGTGGTTTTGTGCAACATCATTATACAAAGTATGCAGCAGCATTCCACTACATAAGCAGTCATTCATAGTGTACATGATAGGATATATATATATATATATATATATATGTAAATTTGAGATTTTGAGATTTCTGGTATATGAAGCTATGGGTAGTGAACACTTGAAGGTACTGATGTGTGTGCTACTGCCCATTACTGTCTCTGAAAATACTACAGCATGACCTTTACTCCAATTCCCACTGTGGAACTCTGTTTTTTTTTGTTTTTTTTTTTTATGTCTTTACTCTGTATCTTTGGCTAATGCTCATTGCCTTTGTGTAGTTTATCATCTGACCTCTCCAAATGATAAATTGTGTCACAGTGTCTGGAATTCTTACACAGCACAATGGTTGATTTTTGGTTGTTTGTTATCCCCCAAATTCTATAATTATGAAAAAGTCTTTGAAACTTGACTAAAGCATTGCTTAGTTTTGTATTTTTCATCAGGTTCATAAATCAGTATGCCATAGAACAGGATACTATGAATATTTTAAGATCTGTTTAAAATAGCATAGTCTTTCTGGCTTTTATTCTCCTTTATTGATAGACAAATTCAGAAGGGCATGACCCTTACCTGTGCTTTTTAAATATCAAAACAGACACACAGGAACACAAAGTATGCTTAGTTTTATTTAGGTTGTTTTTATGTCTGATGGTGATATAAATGTTCAAGAGCCAAGAAAGATGTCTTTGTACTCTTGTAGGGAGATGATAGAGGTGCTACTTCCATGCAGCCAATCTCGTGCTGGCATTTTTATTAAAAATGAAACTTAAAGATTCTTTTTATGGCAGAACATCGTACACTGACACATCACACAGAGAAGTAAAACCCAGAACTCTGTTACTGATCCAACGAGCAAAGGCTACCCTACAGGGACTTGCCAAGGTCTCCCTGAGAAAGTGTGGTACCAGGCATTAGATGCAGGAATCAGCCCGCCCTAGCAAGGATGATAGGGTTTCACAGACCTATGAATTGGGTAATTTGAATGCTTGTTATCTCTCAGAGGTAGCTCTGGCTGCCCACTGTTTGGTATTGAGACAGAAGTGAGGGGTACTGGTAGGGTTGCATGCTGGAAAGGTTGTGAAGGCCCTCCTGGTGAGGGACATAACAATGTTGATGTTAGTTAGAGTCAATAGAAGGAAACTCACTGGACTCTAAATGCAGTCTCAACATGTGTTCCAGGTAGCATTTGACAAAACAGAAAATAAGTGTGCTACATGCTTCTTAGAACAGAAGCAAGTTTCATTCTTTTTAGTTACTTTTTCTACTTCCCATAAGAGCAAGTACATTCAGTGTATTCTTTAATTTCTTACTAATGCCACAATGTAAATAAAGAAGATTCCCTTTCTTTAAAATGTGAGAAACATGTGGCCTGGAAACATATTCAGGTAGTCTCTAATGCAGTGTTCTACTGTGCACGTGGTTATATGCAATCTTATTAGCTACTGAATGTATTCAGGCACTTAGTAAATGCATTGGTGAGGATATCTGGGAAGTTTCACAAAGTGGAGAAACTTAGACACAGGACTCAGATGATGTCGATTACATTTTAGATTGATAGAAGCCAGCAGTTTTCTTAAAAAACCACATTTTAAGTGGGTGGGCGGTGAATGGCTTTCTAAGGGACCAAAAATAGCCCAGGATATAGTTGGCAATAGTCTGAAACATGTTAACCCTCTGTCTTCTCAAGTTTAACCAGTTAGCTTTGTACACAGGGCATATTCCTTCCCTGACCTACCTACCTTCTGGGACATTCAATTCATACTTGATAACAGATAGAAGTTTTTAGTATGGTGTTTTAATTTTTTACCATATTTAGTCTACTTCATGGGAAGGGACATTAAAACAACTATTCACATGGCTTAAACTGTAAAATCTTAATCCAATTTGTCTGAGAAAATAATGATAGTGTCAGACAATCCAGGATGCTTGAGGATATTTTCTGCCCCAAGAATTCCTACTAAGCAATTTCAGTAGGACAATATGAATAAATATGAACCTCTTGATAGCAATCTGCTACGACGCTTATTGCTGCTGGGTTCACAGACTTGTCTTGGTATAGTTTTAAATTGACCTTGATGATACCCACGGGGTTTTAGAAGAGAATAAACTAGCTTGGCATGTCTAATAACTTGTACTGTTTTCCTGAAAACTTTGTTCATATTCCTTCTGCTGTAAAATACAGCCAATTTAAGATGTCTTTAGGAACTTCTGATATCATATTTAACTTTGAAATTTTGTCTTTACAAAAATATTAGATGAAACAATGAATTCAGTGGTAAAATCATTTAGCAGCAACTTTGATATAAACCATGACTTAGGTTAAAATATTCTCTCCACTTACTCTAAAAACAGAAAATCAGTAGCTAGAGTATATTATTTTAAGTTTAATGAGTTCATTTTCATTGTTGTTTGTGTGAAGACTTACATTCAAAATAGATATTGACCACGTTTTAGGAAATAAGGCTACATCTCCTACACTCCTACAGCCTTTTTTGTTTTTGTTTTTGTTTTGTTTTTGTTTGTTTTGTTTTATTTTGTTTTGTTTTTTGAGACAGGGTTTCTCTGTGTAGACCAGGCTGTCCTGGAACTCACTCTGTAGACCAGGCTGGCCTCGAACTCAGAAATCTGCCTGCCTCTGCCTCCCAAGTGCTGGGATTAAAGGCATATGGCACCACTCCCATCTTCCTATAGCCATCTTAACATTTTTTTCAGTGCATACTAAATAAAAATAGGACTGTAGTAAGTTTTGTTGAGAAGCTGGTGGGCACAATTTCAGTTTCTCATATTCTGTTTTCATCAGATTTAGTATTTCATGAAGTTGTCTTTTCTTTTTTTTTTTAGTTTTTGTGCCTATACCTCCTTTATTAAAGCAATCTACTGTTTTTTGAAATAGCTTGTTTAAAAAGATTCTTAGAGTAAAAGTGATTCCCCATCAAGTATTTATGACCTTCAGAGCATTCACAAAAAATACAAGGCACATGGACTTTTAGAAGATGATAATAGCTAAGAATTCTTCATTTATTTTTAAAGGAACCTTTTTGTAGATTTAAAAAAAATGTCAATATCCAAATATTTTTCTTCAGCTGTGGAATATTCTATCTGATACACAATTGTTCTAAAAGCCTCTATTGTTTCCTGGATTTATTTAGAGGCAAAAGTCAATGTTTCAAATATAATTAATTTTTAAAATGAAGTTACTAACAAGTTCAGTGTCACAATTATTAAATACTATTTTCTTTATATAAGTCAATTCTGTTATACTTTTCATTTTGTTTATGAAACTTAACATCTCTTTTACATATCATAGTAAATTGCCTTGATTGTAATACCTGACAAACATTTGTTCAAATTAAGAACAATAATATTTAAAGTAATGACCGGTTATATTTGGTAATATTTTGTGCAAAAAGAATCAAAGAACACTCTTTCAGTAAATCAGGATCATCTTATCTCTGTAAATATAGCCTCCACCTTTAATCCCCAATGCCTCTCCTTGGCTAGATTTACATATATGCATGCCTTATCAAAAGTGCTGGGATTAGTCTCATTCTGATTATGATATTTCTACATTTTTATTTGCATGTATACAATGATATATCTGTGGGATGAGACCCAAGTTTAAACACAAAACACATTTCTATTTCATGTGGCCTTGTGCACACTCCTAGGGTAGCTTTGTGTGTTAAAGTGAATGTAGCTTTCTGGTCAGTACAAAAACTTCAGATGTGGAATTTTTCCATTGTAGTATCAAAAATTTTTATATTTTTCAGCATTTAAGACTTCAGATTATTAGATTAAGTGTGTTCAATCTGTAATATATTCATGAAAATATAAAATATTAATTTTATTTTCATATTTCTATGAAAAAGTACTCAAAGATAAAACTCACACCTTCTGAATGTTAGATTATCAGTTCAATCGATGTATAACAGCAATTACTTAACTTTTTAAGATTTTCAGGATCTCATATTGGTTGCCAGTACTACAGTAAGTTGAATATTGATTTTAATTATTTAAAATTAGTCAAGAGTTAAATGCTGAGGTGTTTGTCTGTTTGTTTGTTTTCTTTTCTTTTCTTTTTTTTCTTCCCTATCTTCCATGTTTGCGGAACTGCTCCTATAGACCCAGGATAACTGTACTTATCACTTTCTTTCACTAGTGATCTCACTGGGAAGCACATATGCAGCCCTACAGGACAGTAGACCCAAGAGGAGCAGAAAGAACCAAGTCCCCTGCGTGTTCTTATGTTCTCTAAGCTCATGCTTGCTCTCCTCCATGACATATTTCTGTTGTTTCCACTTTTTTCCCACTTTCGCATAATATTCTGTTCTCATTGGCTCAATGAAATTGTCTGTGTCATTAATTTTGTCTTTTGTACTCCTAGTTACAATGCAGAAAAAGGCTTGTATTGTTGTAAAATAAAACCTGGACAGAAGACAAGAAGTTTACATACAAACAGATCGTATTAACTCATACAAATCTGAAGTAGCATTTTAACTTCTAGAAAACAGTTATGTTCAAATATTTCCATGAAGAATCATCATGGGGAATTACAACTTATCTGATTTATTTGTTTGAATGTCTAATTTTAACAACAGACCACTTCAAAGATGACTTACAGTTTTTACTTGCCTTTTGCTTTTTGAAACAATTTTGTTTACATTATTTTCTATAAGTATTAAAAAATTAGGGGGTTTAAATAGTAGGCAAGAATATATAATATATAAGATTCAATTTAAAACTTAATTTAGGACGCATTTTCCAAATTTCTGATAGTCTAGCTTTCAATTTGCAATTTTATGGGGGAAAAAAAAGGATGGAGTTAAGTTAAATCAAGAAAATCCAAAGCTAAAATCATACAATAGTCACTATCGTAACACTAGTAACACTAAATCACTAATAGCATGTGTTGTACAATCCTGAGTCACCATGCACATTAACTCGAATGTGACTACTGAGAGTTTGTCTGGATTCTGTACGAATCTATAATAACAACAACAACAATAATAATAATAATAATAATAATAATGTTATTATTAATAATAGATGCTCTTAAAACTTTGCAGCTAAAAATTCTATTTTGTTTGTTCATAAAGTTATAATTAGACCATTTAGAGCAATGTTTCTCAACACTCATAACAGTGTGACTCTTTTATACAGTTCCTTATATTGTGGTGACTCACAAGCAAAAAAACCTTATTTTTTGTTGCTACTTCATAATTTTAATTGTTCTGCCATTACGAATTGTAATGCAGCTATCTGACATACAGGATATCTTATACTACCTACAAAGGAGTGAGAACCCACAGGTTGAGAGCTACTGTTGGTGGAAGAACTTCATTCATCTCCATTTATCTACTTGTAACTACTCAATTATTTTTTATTGGCTATTTTCTTTACTTACATTTCAAATGTTATCTCCTTTCCCGGTCCACCTGCCTCCCAAAAACCCCCTATCCCATCCCCCCTGACCCTGTTCACCAAACTTCCCACTCTTGCTTCCTGGCCCTCACATTGCCCTACACTGGTGCATAGAGTCTTCACAGGACCACAGGCCTCTCCTCCCATTGATCCCCGATAAAGCCATCCTCTGCTCTAATATGAAGCTGGAGCCATGGGTCCTTCCATGTGTACTCTTTGTTTGGTGGTTTAGTTCCTAGGAGCTCTGTGGGGGTGGGGTCTGGTTGGTTGATATTTTTGTTCTTCCTATTAGGTTGCAAACCCCTTCAGCTCCTGCAGTATTTTTTCTAACTCCTCTATTGAAGACCCAGTGTTCAGTCCAATTGTTGGCTGCAAGAATCTGCCTCTGTATTTGTCATGCTCTGGTAGAGCCTCTCCAGAAACAGCTATCTCAGGCTCCTGTCACCAAGCACTTCTTGGCATCTGCAATAGTGTCCATGTTTGGTGACTATATATGGGATGGATCCTGTCTTTGTCAGGGTTTCTATTCCTGCACAAACATCATGACCAAGAAGCAAATGGGGAAGAAAGGGATTATTCAGCTTAAATTCCAGATTGCTGTTCATCACTAAAGGAAATCAGGACTGGAACTCAAGCAGGTCAAAAAGCAGGAGTTGACGCAGAGGCCATGGAGGGATGTTCTTTATTGGCTTGCTTCCCCTGGCTTGCTCAGCCTGCTCTCTTATAGAATCCAAGACTACCAGCAAAGAGATGGCACCACCCACAATGGGACCTCCCCCATTGATCACTAATTGAGAAAATGCTTTGCAGCTGAATCTCATGGAGACATTTTCTCAACTGAAGCTCCTTTCTCTGTGATAACTCTAGCCTGTGTCAAGTTGACACAAAACTAGCCAGTACAGATCCCCAGGCAGGGCATTCTCTGGATGGCATTTCAATTCAATTCTTTATACAATATGACAGGAAGACTTTTAAAAGATCACTATGGAAAGAGAATTTTCTTGAGCTAGTCATGCCTGTGCCACTCACATCTTATTTAATTGAGCAAGCAAGTCAATAAGCCTTAGGGAGAATCAAGCAGTGTGAGACCAGGCTTCCTTGGTGATGTTGCCAGTTAAGGATATCACACTGTATTCAATATTGATGAGTAAACTAAGAATATTAAGTCCAATATCTTTATCCATCAATATGATTTTGAACTCATGTTATATATCTCCTTCCTCTAGATGAATTATTATGTTTATTGGTTTTAAAGTTGTGAGTCTATAAACATCTTGAGAAATTTCCACCAGAATAAAGTCTGGGGCTTTTTTGACAAGTGCATATCTTTGAAAAGACAAGCTCTTTATAACTTCCAAAAAGCAAAAAAGAGGCAAACCTACAATATTAAAATAATAAATCAACAAAATGCTAATTAATTCCTAAAAGCTATGGTTGATCATGAACACTATCACAAAAATTCTTCAATCCTTCTTAGAAGGGGGAACAAAATACCCATGGAAGGAGTTACAGAGACAAAGTTCAGAGAAGAGACTGAAGGAATGACCATCCAGAGACTGCCCAAACTGGGGATCCATCCCATATACAACCACCAAACCCAGACACTATTGCAGATGCCAACAAGATTTCCTGGCAGGAGCCTAATATAGCTGTCTCCTGAGAGGCCCTACCAGTGCCTGGTTAATACAAAAGTGCATGCTCAGAGTCATCCATTGAAATGAGCACAGGGTCCCCAGTGAAGGAGCTATAGAAAGGAACTAAGGAGCTGAAGAGGTTTGAAGCCCTATAGGAGGAACAGCAGTATGAATTAACAGCAATATGAGTCCCAGTTCCCCCAAAGCTCCCTGGGACTAAACCACCAATCAAAGAAAATACATGGAGAGACTCGTGTCTCTAGCTTTATATGTAGAAGAAGATGGCCTAGTCAGTCATCAATTGGAGGAGAGGCCCTTGGTCTTGTGAAGCCTTTATGCCCCAGTATAGGGGAATGCCAGGGCCAGGAAGCAGGAGTGGGTAGGTTGGGGAGTAGGGGGAGGGGGAAAGGAATAGGGGATTTTCAGAGGAAACTAGGAAAGGGGATAACATTTGAAATGTAAATAAAGAAAATGTCTAATAAAACAAAAGAAAAAAGAAAAGAAAAGAAAAGAAAAGAAAAGAAAAGAAAAGAAAAGAAAAGAAGCCTGCTGAATCCCAGAAGACTTGCTGTGAGCTGCAAGGCCTTTGGTCAATTGACTCCATTTAACCATTATTTCATTAGCATCTAGTGGGCTCTTGGTGATATCCAAGGTATTCACTAGAGAGTCTAAAACAAAGACTAAACTCAGAGAGTATTAGCTGGGCTCTAGTTCTGATTCAGGCACTCTCTACCCACAGACTGATCAAGAGTCAACCTACTGGCCACAGTAGATAATCCCTGTCATACATTTGCAGAGTTCAGAAAGTAGTAATTAACTGATGGACGTTCACTGTGAAATATGGCTGTGCTTTTCTCGCAAGTCTTTACTTTTCTCCTTCTTCTCAGCTACCCTTTCCTCTTCTCTTCTAAATCTTTAGCATGTATCTCAGTATTTAGGTCCAGAAGAGAAAACGTGATAGTCTATTATTTCCTGCAGAGTCTTAACTTCCTTTAGAGGCAATAGTATAGAAGTTTGATAAGGATAAGTAGTAATAATACAGTGTTTGACAACTGGCAGCTTCTAGCCTAGTGTGATTTTCAACACCCGCAGGGATTTCCAGAGAGTTAACATATGCTAACTACTAGATACAGAATTACATAACTATTTACATGATCTGGGATCTGGTACAAGTATTTGACCTTTGATCTATTTGAATGTAAAAAAATCATGATTGCTGTTTTACATGCTCCTGAGTGGTATTAACTTTCCCACTGTAATAAGAAACAACTTGAGCTTCCTGCTCCTGAGAGTGATATGTAGAAATAATTTTAAAGTGAATGAGGATAAACTGTCTATGAAACCCATATGTGTGGGAGACATAGAAGATCACAGCATCTCTAGTTGACATGGCTATACTTAGGTAATATGGCTCTACTAGTTAATATGTCTATACTGGTTAGGTTTGGTAACTTGGTACAACCTATAGTCACCTGGGAAGTGGGAACATCATCTGAGGAATGACTCTAGCAGACTTGCTTGTAGGGATGTGGATGGTGTAATCTGTTTATTAATTATGAATGTGAGGTGGCTCAGTCCATTGTCGGTGTTGATACTCCTGGATAGGAGGTCCTGGTATTTATAAGAAAGAAAATTGAGAAGGCCATGAGGAGCAAGACAGGAGGCAGCATTCCTCCACGAGTCTGTTTCAGTACTAACATTTAGGATCCTGCTTGGCTTCCCTTGCTGATAGACTGAAAATTGTAATTGGAATAAACCTTTCCTTCTCCAAGTTGCCAGTGTTTATCACAGTAATACAAAGGAAACTCTTAATAGTAGTCATCAGAAAAATCAAGGTCTATGAATAAATTAGAAATATATCGTATTTCTCACCATAGAGAAAGTAAAATGCATCATAGAATAACAAAATCCTATTTCAGTTTGTCCCTGAGATATTTTATTGTTAGGTAAGATATAGAGTAAGAAGAAATGGGTATATTCCTAATGCATATTGTGTTTAATTTCCATCTTTATAAGAAGGAAACATGAATTGAGCATTTTGTAAGTGTCAAATACTATGCTTGGTGCTAATGACACACTAATGAGCTAGTTGTACAATGAAGCACTGAAGCAAATGGAAAGCCCAAAGAGGGTGGGAACAAGTTCACGTTTGAGGTTTCATATGAGATGGCATATGGCTTAGATGCTGATGCAGGACACTTCATCTAATTGTTCAGTAAGGAATGGATAAGTAACTTTCAAGATTTGTCATATAATAGTACATATTCTGAGGAAAAAGGATGTTGATGAAAGGAAAAAATCTAACAACAAGTGTTTCATATTTCAGTTTAGTTTTAAGAATCATTTTTAAGGTAGCTGGAAATCAAAACCTTGAATTATTCTCAATATGCAGATGGCATCATAGGGTTTGATTATCTGTGAGAAAGACAAAAGTAATACAGTAGAAACTTCTTAAAACATATATACACATATAAAACTGATCTAAATTAAACCTCCAGAGAATGGAGGGAACACAGTCACAACTGACTATCTCTCACCAAATGAAGTTTCCAGTATTTGGACTGTGTTATATCTAGATGGTTTCTTGGCCAATGGGGCCCCAGGGCAAATTCCAAAAAACAAACAAACAAACAACCACAAAAACCTAGGCTATTGCCAATACTATCAGTTTCTCCACAAACTAACAATAATACCCCATTACTGATGTCAACACCTACACAACTAATTAAACAGGGAATAGTTGAGCTGGTTCCTACGTAGACTCTCCACCTCTATGTTTCAGCATCTTTGTTACAGGAAGGTAGTCTATATGCTATCAAAAGATAAGGGGGAGGGTATAGGGGGCTTTGCAGATAGTATTTGAAATGTAAATGAAGAAGATATCTAATAATTTTTTTAAAAGAGAAATGTAAACATGAAGCTAGTAAACATTATTGACAATGGTGTCCTACCTGCAAGATATTCTAGGAAAATGGTGGCAAAAACCTTGTGGGAGTAATCAACCAATAACTGATTTGACTCAAAGCCTACTCCATGAGATGGAACACATATCAGTCACTATTTCAGTGATGATGTATCTGAAACTGTATAGTCCATGAATCTAGGGTAAAGCAAAATAATACTGATCTTTAAAAAAAAAAGAAGAAGAAAAAACAAACAATGTAGCGATAAAATGACTCCTAATTATATTTTGCTACACTCATAGGTCAATGCCTTGTTCAGCCTTCACCAGAAAAACTTCCTCCTGCAGTTCATTACACAGAGGCATGTGTTGTAGAAGGAGCTGAGAGTTCTACAACTGGATCCACAGGCAGCAAAAGTGACTGAGATACACTTCTTTCTGCAATGCCACACATATTACAAGTCCACAAGTCCTAATTGTTCCACACTCCATGGGCCTATGAAGCCTATTTGTATTCAAACCACCATGTGCATCTTAGACACAATCAAGTCAGAAATACTAAGTAAGCAAAGAATACAGAATGAGTACTAATTTGGTTCAGTGAGTAGATACTAGGAGCGTTGAAGTGTGTCCTCTTAGGACGATGGGGATGATGAGTAGAGGTCTGGGCAACAATGCTGAGTGAATGAGAAGCTGGCCTATTCACAGACAGTGCTGAGATTCTGGTCAGGTTTATTCATGATTACAAATTTTGAAAAGAGAATTCTGTAATGTGTGGGTGAATCGGAAAACTATTAACACAAAATTACAGGTACCCTGGATATTGACGTAGAACCTGAATGTGCTTTCACATTGAGAATATCTAAACTGCAGTGAATCCTAGTGAAAGGGACTAGTGAATTATCCTAGGCCCACCACTGATGATGAGAGTGTAGCATGGCTGTGATTTAAGAGTTAACATTAAATTATAGCAAGAGAACAAAAGTAACTCTTGTAGAGTATAATTAGTACTATTACATTGATTGTGTGCACCCAGAAAAGATGAAAGAAATAATAACAATGTCCCTGTTTCTTCTAAAGCCCCTCAATGCTGACAAATACATTCCAAAAGGAAAACTTTTAACTTCTGTTTTAAAATGTATATGGAGAAATATACATGATGTATGCAGCATACTAATAGTAACATAGGCTTTTCTTTTCTTTTGCAATTTAGAAGTATGAAAGGGAATATCACATCATAGATAAAACCAAGTGTCATTATCACATGCAATTATTTCCCTTTGCGAAGTTGACCTTTCTGTGAAAAGCGAAGCAAGAGGGCTGAGCACATTCTCCGTTTTCTTTGGTGTTTTGTAGGATATAACAAGAGATGAATGCTCGATGCTGAGGCTACAACTGAAGGACAGGGATGAGCTCATTTCTCAGCTTCAGGCAGAGCTGGTAAGTGATTGGCTGAAGCAGTTACTTACTTTCAGGGTTATTTGCCATAAACCTTTATCTATTGACACTGATACTATTATTTTTGTCTGATGAGTGATTTAATATGACTGTCAATTTTATCATCCTTAAGTAATGAAAGCTGTAGTTCTTTGGTGACAGAAAGAAAAAAAATGGTGTTTTACATGTACAATAATCCTACATACTTCTAGAAAATGATGAAATATTCCAGTTGTATCTATTAGTCATAAAGGCTAAGGCCACATTACATTTTGTACACTGTGTGATTTCCATCCACAATGAAATGAATAGAGAGAAAACCTTACAATATAAAAGAAGACATTTATTATTCTTGCAAACTAAGCAGATTTTATATTTATTTTCACAATCACAAACTATAGCTTTTTGTCAATCTACTGTAGGTTTTCTATTAATGCACAACTCTCACAAAATACAAAATATCTATAGTTTATTTTGGTGATGAGGTTGTTATAAAGACATATTAGGAATCAAAAGCTTAGTACATAATAGTGTGTTTGCTATGAAGAAGAAAAATAGGCATTGCTTTTCTAGATGTTTTAATTTAGGAGAAGCAGTTTAAAATTAGTATTAGTACTCTGGATGTAAATAAAAATCATAGAATCATAAGATATAAATTAAAGCATGAATGTTAACCCATCAAGAATTCTTAAGATACTAGCAAAATAAATATAATACTGTAGAAAACACTCTTGAAACATTATCAGTGTTACAAAATAAGTACCAGTTAAACACATATTATAAGATGATTTAACAGTTGACTATATCAATGTTGGAGTGCTACAATTTAATGGCATAACTGAGTCACAGACCAACATGCTTCTGAGTACTACTCACATACCAGCACCATGCCACATTCATAAAACATTTTATGGATCTAAACAGCTGGCAGTCTTTTTACTGACCCTTGACCCTTATAGAGAATAAGGATTGGCAGTCCCAAGCATGTGCATATGGCTTTACAAGCTTCTAACTTACTACTTAAAAATAGAGGACCATTCACAGGCAAGAGGAGCATTTCCTGTACTATAAGAAATAGTCCATTTAAAAGAGCAGCAGAATATTAACAGTATAGACAGTATCTATTAAATAGTACAAAAGTGTATGTTTAACATATTCTTCAAGGTCATTTGTTATCAACCTTTCCTATTGCTGTGACCCTTTAAAAGGCTTCCTCATGAGTGACCCCAAGCCATAAAAATTTTTGTTGCTATCTCATAATTTTGCTGCTGTTATGATTTGTGATGTAAATATTTGATATGCAAGATACGTGATCCCTGCTGCTCTAGACATATTGTAACCATGCTTTGTTTGCAGGGCATAGAAAAATATCTATGCATTTAGCAAATATCAAGTATAATTACCTATTATAAAATTGAGTGATCAATCTTAAATAACAAGATCTGTTATTAGTTATTATTAGCTATTATCTGTTAAGATTATCTCTTCAGTCACTTTGCCTGGGAGCACTTATTTTCAATAATTACCTCAGAAAAAAAGGATTGTTCATTTTTCTTCTTAACATTAGTTTGATCAGATTTAAGTCATATAATGACCAAGAAGCAGACCTTCCTTTGTTCAGTGAAATGAGAAAGAAAATCATTGCTTCCAGAGCCAATTCTACAACTATGATTACAATAATTCAGTGCCCCTCCCTCCAAAAGCAGGGCTTGTCTAAATTGGCTACTTATCCTTGAAATTTTCCAAAGTAACAATCATGGCACCATTTCAATGTCTAGGGCTGCACAGTTTACATAAACATGCAGAATGTTTTAACAAAGGAATGATGTTACATTTTGCAGTGAAATTTGTTTTGGTAAAAGGATGTTCCAAAGGTAAGAAAGAAGGTGTGATGATTTAGGGAAACATGTTAAAAAGAAAAAACAATTCAAACTAGATCTGAAGATTTCATGTGGTACCCAAGTGCACAGTGATGAAATATTTCTTCAACTTTGGTGAAATGAGCCAACTAAAACCTGATTAAATTATATTAAAGGCAATTTTATTGTGAAACTGCTCTTGGGCTCACTGACCACAGAACTAAGTTCTGGAGAGTCGCCTTATGGAGGAAGGGGAGGAGTAGAGAAAGCAGAGAGAGAAGAGGAGAGGAGAGGAGAGAGGAGAGGAGAGGAGAGGAGAGGAGAGGAGAGGAGAGGAGAGGAGAGGAGAGGAGAGGAGAGGAGAGGAGAGGAGAGGAGAGGAGAGGAGAGGAGAGGAGAAGTGAGGGGAGGGGAGGGGAGGGGAGGGGAGGGGAGGGGAGGGGAGGGGAGAAGAGAAGAGAAGAGAAGAGAAGAGAAGAGAAGAGAAGAGAAGAGAAAGAAGAGAAGAGAAGAGAAGAGAAGAGAAGAGAAGAGAAGAGAAGAGAAGAGAAGAGAAGAGAAGAGAAGAGAAGAGAAGAGAAGAGAGGCAAAAAGGAGACAGAGATAGAGACAGAGACAGAGACTGAGAAAGAGAAAGAGAGAGGCACAAAAATCAAAAAATGAAGGCCAGGATTTAGGGCAGGTATGGCAGGTAGGGACTGAGGGATGCTGAGAGTACCTGAAGTCCAGGTCTGCTTTAATGTATAAAATATGTACTTCAGTCCCTTGATCCAGGGTCCAAGCACAAACACACAGGACTTTACAAACTGCTGCAATCAATGGAAGCTATGGCCAAAGTGATTCTGGTTTTGAAAGCAAGCAACTGTTTTTGTTTTCAGTTTGCATTAGTTCGTTTGAGACATTGTTTCAGCTGTACCCTACTTTGGCTTAGAATTTCCTATACATCTATTTCTGACCTTCAAGTCATGAAATTGTCATGCTTTAGTGTCCCAAGGACAGACATTACAGGTGTTAGTAACTACAACATGCTAATTTGTGACATTTGATAATTTGCTATTTTATTATCATACAGCACAATACTTCATAAGTTATTGCACAGGTCTTTTCTATTTATTGACCACTAATATTATAAACAAATTATTCTACCCATATATTTCAGAATAAATTTGTAAGTAATTATTTCATTAAAAACATAGATTAATAATGTTTTCTTTTGTAATTGTATTTGTTTAGTTGACTACTGCTATTCAGACTTTTCATTCTTGTTACAAATACTTGAGAGGGAAAAAAAATTAAGGAAGGAAGATATTGGCTCATGACTTCTGTGTTTTCAGTTCCTGCTCAGTTGGTTTCATTGATTTAAGCCTATTGCAGGGCAAAACATCATGGATGAAGGAAAGATACACCCTTCAACATTGCTCTCCCAGTGGTTCTCTTCTATACCACCTGCCTGCCATTGTGGTAGTTCTGCAACCTCAAATATACTTTTCAAATTTCGAATGTATCCATTGCCTACATAGGTCATTAGAACAGAGCTATCGTGGTGTAATCCTTCTTAGAAAATTCTTCAAATACACATAGGAATATACCTAACTAATCTCCCAGGTATCTCTTAATATAATATTATTGACGATCAAGATTATGGGCACATCTACCTTGATAGTTTCATCCATTGTACAGAGTTGATCAGTGGTTAATTAGTGTTGGTACAGAAAAAAGAATTGTAAATGTTTCTTTTTCAGCTATTTCCAATAGTAATCTTTTCAATGTCACCTCAACAATGCTATCATCATTCTAGAGTGATTGGCTCTTCTGCATGTGATAGGGTTTCAACAACATCTTCCAATTGAACAGTAGATGTCAGGAGCAGCCTACATAAATTACTAGATATCTAATGTATCTAAAAGTATTCCAATTAGAGCACAATTACTTTAGAGGTACCTTATTAATTTTCAGTCTATCAGTGGAACTGTATAAGATAGGTATATTTCCTAAACACATGAAACTCAAGAAAAATGAAGACTGAAGTGTGAACACTATGCCCCTCCTTAGAAGAGGGAACAAAACACCCTTGGAAGGAGTTACAGAGACAAAGTTTGGAGCTGAGATAAAAGGATGGACCATGTAGACACTAGCATATCCGGGGATCCATCCCATAATCAGCTTCCAAATGCTGACACCATTGCATACACTAGCAAGATTATGCTGAAAGGACCCTGATATAGCTGTCTGTTGTCAGAGTATGCCTGGGCCTAGCAAACATAGACGTGGATGCTCACAGTCGGCTATTGGATGGATCACATGGCCCCCAATGAAGGAGCTAGAGAAAGTACCAAAGAACCTAAAGGGATCTGCAACCCTATAGGTGGAACAACATTATGAACTAACCAGTACCCCGGAGCTCTTGACTCTAGCTGCATATGCATCAAAAGATGGCCTAGTCGGCCATCACTGGAAAGAGAGGCCCATTGGACACGCAAACTTTATATGCCCCAGTACAGGGGAACGCCAGGGCCATAAAAGGGGAGTGGGTGGGTAGGGGAGAGGGGGTGGGTGGCTATGGGGGACTTTTGGTATAGCATTGCAAATGTAAATGAGCGAAATACCTAATAAAAAATGGAAAAAAAATAAAAAAAAAAATAAAATGATCAACGTTTCCTTGAAAAAAAAAAAAAAAAAGATAGGTATATGCATATGGATTCCAAAGGAGCAGAAACCCAGCAGAAGAGATAGACCTTTTTTTTATTTTTATTTTATTTTTTTAAAGATTTATTTATTTATTTTATGCACATGAGTACACTATTGCTGTCCTCAGACACACCAGAAGAGGGCATCAGATCCCATTACAGATGGCTGTGAGCCACCATGTGGTTGCTGGGAATTGAACTCGGGACCTCTGGAAGAGCAGTTGGGTGCTCTTGACCATTGAGCCATCTCTCCAGCCCGAGATAGGCCTTTTCTATATGTCATCATTAAGTGTGAGAAAGCTAATTTCTTGTTCTTTCTGGTAGGGAGTCTGAGATTGGGGTACCAGCTTGGGTGGGAACCAGTGCAGACTGTCCCTGGTTGATGGCTGGATATCTTTTCACTACATAGAGTGGGAGAAGGGGCTACCGAGTTCTGTGGTCTCTTCATCTAATCCATTAAAGGGCCCAATTCAGTGATGTCATCTAACTAAAGACACCTCCCAATGTTCCCTTTTCTGAGGGGACCTACTGTGTGACTCAGGGAGGGTACAGTTCTGAGCAGAGATCCTAGGTTCTGCTTGTTTATTGCTACTAATCAAGAAGCATTGCAATCAGAAAGTTCTACTAAATATTTCATAAAGAATGATCATTTCTCTTCCACATAATTTCAGAATTATTACCATAGCTCTCCACTCTCTGCTTCCTGAGTTGGTAGACTTTATAAACCATGAAGATGCTACAAAATTCAAAATAATCATTTGATTTTATGTTATACATTGATACTGTTTGAGAAGAGCATCCCATTTATGAACTGACTTTCTAATGGGAGTACATTTTCTATCCAAACTTTCAATTTATCATTTTCTGTGTAAAAAGGAAGGCAATAAGCAATTAGTTCTCTTAGGATAAATTTCAAAGAGTGTGATATTAATGCCTATGAAATTTTCATGCATTACTTAATATTATGAGCTTTATTGGTTTTTGACAGATAAAAGTAATGATTTACATAGTTTTATGATGTCCAAGGGAACATTAAGTAGTACAACATCAGCTTTTACTGAGGTTACATACACCATAGGGCAACAAATTGGAAGGAAAAGAAGAGTTACACAGTATAGCCCCTTATGTTAGAGCAGAAAGGAACTGGTTGGTCATGGGAGCATCTACTTCCAGCTGTTTCACCCCACAGCAGAGCCATCATGCTTTGCCAGAAGCATATCACAGAGGAGGGCAAGGCTGTCACTCATTCGGGCTTCTTAAGTAACAGTGTTTTGTGTTGACCATGAGGTTAAGTGGCTTATGTGAAGAGGACATATCTTGTCTCCATATCTGTCTGTCTCTTTCTTTCTGACCTTCTTGCCCTCTCCTCTCTATTTATATCTTCTAATATCCATCTAAAATCCCATTCTCTGCAAAAACCATATGCACATTCCCAGGGAAGTAATTGTGAGCCAGGAAATGGCACTCACAAAACTCCAAGTCTGTTAGTCATATGGTCTCAGAGTGAAATGTCCGGAACCTTGAGTAACTAAAATCCTGTGTTTAACCACCCAGCCTCTGCTGTTTTTATCTGTCTGGTTGTACCTGATACATAATCTTCACCTGTAGCCCAGGCTTTATAGGCATTTGCTATGCAGCCTAGGTTTGACTTGGCTTCATTGTTTTCTTGACTTTGCTTTCCACATGATGTGAACGTGCAAAGCACTAGTGTACCTTGCTTCACCAGGAATCTAAGCTCCAGCAATCTGACTTTGCCCTTGGCTCAATGTTTCATTTTAATGATTATTAAAATTGAAGTACTTATTTTGGTACATAAATTGAGATTTTAGAAGATCTTAGTGCTTTTCTTTCCCATCATCTATCAGGAGGGAGGCAGTAAAATCATCAGAGAGGGTTTTCGTACGCCCTACTAACTGAAAAATAAGAGCCTAATTTTTATTGTTATTTTATATGATATTTTACTTGATAAAATTCTACAAAATAAAATTATATAATCAATACAGACAGAATGATTGCTGATAATTATTATGGGTCATAAAACTGGACAAGGAGGAAGAGAGAAGGAGGTGAAGGCACAACCATACACCTCAGTATATGCTCAGCATTATCAGGACTGAGGTGGATGCTAGGTAGCTGAGAGTATATAACAGAGACAAGGTGCAGAGTCATGAGTGTCTGGAAAGGTTTTTATAATGAGTAATATTCAAGTGTATTTAAATGTGAGGATATATTTTCTTTGTAGGGTATATTGGGCATTGTATATGTTGAAAAGACAACCCAGAACCTAGATTTTAGGATCTTTCTCATTTACTCAATTGAGATATTTAATGAATTCACTATATGTTATATACTTTATACATATATGGAACACACTGCATACATTATAATATAAAGTATGCAGTATGTATAGAATACTCTATATATTAGATTAGAACCAAAAGTCTAAATACAGTAGCACACAAAATACATTGTGATAGGATGATCAATTTACATGTTCACATAACTTTAATTTTGTTAAACTATTATAAAATGCAAATATTTTTCTTGCTTGTGGAAAGTTTTATTCTCTTTCTCATATATTTAGTGAAAGTCTTACTGAAGAATCACCTATAATTTTATTTTTATTACTAATGTGAAATTGAAGAACACTAAAAACTTTATCTCCATGTGCTACAGTAAATCTGTGAGATCTGTCATGAACATTGGTGGTAAAATGTAGCCTTGTGTTTTAGGAAATGGATATATTCTTGTAGATACCTATTAATCATGTAAGTAGCTACAGAATTCTCATAAATGGTTCAGATTTGTGGTGAAAGGTGTATTTCATATGATATAAAAATAAAATAATCTGTATTAGCCATTCACCTTTAAGTTAATTCAAATTACTTTAAGTACTTATAGAGAATACCCCCCCCCACCTCTGGAGAGGAGAACAGAAATGTCCTAATTTGTGTTGAGCTGTCATGTATGCACTAGGGTTTTTAGTAGTAATTTAGACACATACTGTTTATACTTGGTAAAATATCAAATGAGTATTTAGAAATGATTTTAAAAGCAAAACTAAATTACAACAGCCTCTCAAGATTCTGAATTTTCACAAGTTCTATTGGGAAGCTTTTCCCCTCTGAATGGTTTCCTCATCTTCTACCCGATGGGCTTACAAGAAAGTGTTCAGTGCAGTCTTTCTGTTGTTTTTACATTTCAAACTATTAATGTCTAGTCATAAGGAAAATGAGTGCTTGCTCTTCTGCATTGATTACATTTCTCACCCTTGCACCCAACACACAAGAGAAAGCAGCTTAGGGGATGAGGGGTTTGTTTGGGCTTGTGATGCTGGGAATGTGTCTGACCACATGGTGACTGCATGGAGAAGCTCTTCTGGGTGCCCTCCACAGGATGGAGAGAAGCATGTGCACATGTGCAGCAGAATTTCCTCTTTTCTCCATTTTATTCTGCTTGGGACTTCAGGCCATGAGACCTTCCTGCCCACATCCAGAATTGGTCTTTGAAGAAATGCCTTGAACTGTTTATTTTTCTAGTCAATCTGACAATGAAGAGTAACCATCACAGCTACCAAGTTAGAAGTTTATTATCCCATGAGTGAATAAAGATCTTGTGATTATTACTATTTCATATTTATACTATCTGAGACAGAAAAAAATAACATCAGTTTCTAAATCAGCTACAATGTATTTCAGCATAGAACAATAAGACTTTACACTGAATATACAGTATGGAAATAATAACATAATTGCCTGAAAGTCATCTGTGTTTACTGTTTCTTCCTACTAAAATTCTAAACATAACAGTGATGAGTCCTCCTAGGAGCATCTGTGTGTGTATGCATATCTCATTTTTACTAATTCTAGATATTTAGATTATACATAGACACCATATCATATAAATGTAATTAAATGCAAATTTTAATGTAAATTTTAAAATAAAAGCTAGCTAGGAAGACTTATAGAGATATAATACATGAACAAAATCTGTTGTATATTTCCCATGTTGCTGATATAACTGTGTAGATATAGCTCCCTTCAATATGATTTATAAACTGGGTATGGCTAAAGAAGGCTCTATTACCTATAGATTCAAACTTAGCAGTGAAGTTTTGGAATTTTACTTACTGAATCTCATTGCTTAATGGAACTGCTTGGGGTATTTATTTAAAGTTGAGAAGTAATTTGGTGACTCAGGTCAATGGGTAAAATTGTCTGTTGCCAGGCCTGACTCCTTGACCTAGGTTTCCAAAATGCATATGATCAAAAGAGATGTGCTCTGACCTGTACAAATGCAGGCATGCAGCACTATTTACATTTTTGCATTTTACATTTAAAATTTTTGCAAACATCACATAAATAAATAAGTGTACTTAAAATTTCAACAATTAGCATAATAGCCCATGACAGTGAAATGGGCATCTTTTAGGTGATGCATGTAAATTTGAATTCATGCTTTAATGATCCTGAGTGAGGTAACCCAATCACAAAAGAACACACATGGTATGCACTCACTGATAAGTGGATATTAGCCGAAAAGCTAGGAATACCCAAGATACAATTCACAAACCACATGAAGTTCAAGAAGGAAGACCAAAGTGTGGGTGCTTTGGTCTTTCTTAGAAGTGGAAACAAAATACTCATGGGAGCAAATACGGAGATAAAGTATAGACTGAAGGAAAGGCCATCCAGAGACTGTCCCACCTGGGTATCCGTCCCATATACAGTCAGCAAACCCAGACACTGTTGTGGATGCCAACAATTGCTAGCTGACAGGAGCCTGATATAGCTGTCTCCTGAGAGGCTCTGCCAGTGCCTGAGAAATACAGAGGCAGGTGCTTGAGGTCAACCACTGGACTGTGTACTGGGTCCCCAATGGAGGAGTTAGATAAAGGTCCACAGAATCTGAAGAGACTTGCCACCCCATAGGAAGAACAACAAACTCAACCAACCAGATGCCCCAGAGCTTCCAGGGACTAAACTACCAACCAAAGAGTACACATGGAGGGACCTATGGCTCCAGCCACATATGTAGCAGAGGATGGCCTTTTCTGACATCAATGGGAAGAGAGGCCCTTGGTCCTGGGAAGGCTTGATGTCCCAGTGTAGGGGAGTGTGAGGGCAGGGAGGTCGAGGTGGGAAGATGGTTGGGGAACACTCTCATAGAAGCAGGGAGAGGAGAATGGAATAGGGGGTTATGGGGTGGGGAACCAGGAAAGGAGATAACATTTGAAACATTAATAAAGAGAATATCTAATAAAAAAAACTAACCCAGTACATTTTCATATCTCCAAAACTGTTTTATGTTTCTCGTTGGGCATACTTATAATATATATTTTACTTAGTGCTCTCACTAAGAAGACATATTCTGCATACCATAGAGTAGATGCAGTCATTCCCAGTGACTCTTGTCCTTTCAAAAAAATATGCTTATTAAAGTTCCTATTTTTCAAACTTATATTAACAAAGTTCAATAAAAGTATTGGTTGGTTGTGTTTCTCTTCTAGCTATTGATAATATTTATTTAATATAATGTACATTATTTAATCATAAGTTTTTCTTCTAGAAAACAGGATATTAAAATAATGTTTTAGACATCCAATACAGTAGTTCACTGAGGTGAGCAATTTTTTCTCCTGATAAAAATCAATTCTAGAAAGTTAAGTAAAATGAAGGAGTTAGCAAAAGAATCTCGTGTATTATTATGCTTTCTTCCTCTTAAAATAAATATGAAAATAATGTTCTTACTTTAATGTAAACAACAGGCACTTGTTCTCAGCCCTTGGATAGGCCATTCATAGAATGCACGCCAATGTTGAGGATGGTATGTCTGAACTTTGATAACAATGAATGGAATGCTTAGAAGACATAGACTTAGAATTTTTGGAAACCTTAAGGCATTGAAAGTATAGCATCCTGTGTAATCAGGTTAGTACCTATAACATAAAGAGGGTGCTCGAAACAAAAGTCTAAGAAATACATATGTTTAATAGCATTTCATCAATAATCTGGAGAGAAGAATGATTTCATTTTGTTTAAATATATATTCAAAATTCAAATTGATTGAAATTGTACACCCTTGAAGATTTAATAACAGAATAATTCCTACTTTATAAGAGAAACATCCACTCTGCATTTAAAAAAAATCACATCTTGAATTCGGTTTGAAAGTAATTCCCCACTTGCACCTCGTGCTATTATAATTTATAGTATTATTTCATGCCAGTCTTTTTAAGATAGAATATTACAGCCCCATGGAAGATTTACATAAGAACAGGCAGCTGTAAGTACTTTCAAATCCTCTTTCTTTTTCATATTTAGGAAACATTAGGGACAGAAAAGAAATAGATTAGGTATACTTAAACATTATTAAAGTGTCAGGCTACTTTCGTTCTTTTTCCAGGAGAATTAATTGCACAGATTCCAGAAAGGGCTTATCTCAGCAGTAATTACTTTCCTAGTCAGCACTGTGAGACAGATGTAGAATATGAATCTGACAATATCCTGTGATACATAATGGGGATTAGTGTCTGGTTCCTTGCACACTCCAGTACCCTGATGAAGAGCTGCCAAAAGATACAATCTTTAATATCCCACAGCATTTGTTGTAGCAATCCTGAATGCTTGTTTAAGTCTTTATCAAATAGTGTTGTCATATTGCAGTATGTCACAGATACAGAGAAATAATTGTTACCTAGTTTAATGGCAATAGGACAAGAGTTTACTTTTAAGTCATGGATAGAGCATAAGAGGATTATGTAGCTGCAATGAGCAAGTGAGGCATCTAGCAGTATTTAATGCAAATGTAAATTGAAACAGTTGACTATTTTGATGTTTTCTCAATTTCTTCTATCAAGTGTGTCCTGCAACTTCCCACATTTTCTCCTCTCTTTAAAGAAAGATAAAATGTAAATCATATATTTTTAAATTTTCATACCAATACATGTTCCAAACCTTAGTATAAAATTTATAAAATACAGCCAATTAAGTAAGCAGGACATAAACTATACAAACACATAGTTAGAAAAAACATAATTATTGAATTATAGCAGAAAATAACGCAATGGAAATATATATGTATGTTTAAATGTATATGGTTTGATGAAAATTATAACAAATTTTAAGATCAAATTGTTATTAGGAATTAACAAATCAGGCTTGAATCTTATTTGAAGATTTAGAAAACAAAAAATCCCTCTTATAGGTTTTGCAGGGTGAACCTATGCGAAGGAAACAACACCATACAAAAAGTCTGCTGGTTACTTCAGATTACCTCCCTGTAAAACACTGGACTCAGACCTTAGAGTAATCAAGCTGTAACTGACATAAAACCTACTTCCCGAGGAAGAGCCCCAATGGTGAGATGTAAGCTGCCAAAGGAGAAAAGCAGTTAACAGTCTTGCTGAACTGTAAATCCTATGAATCACAGCAATGACTAAGATGGCATGATATTCACAGGGGTTCAGTAGTAGCTCATATCTTGGGGCAACAAACAGCTGTACAATTAGGATGAAATCCCTTCCACTAGAAGAGAATGCATGTCTGGCAACTAGCAACCTAGATAAACTACCCATGGCTGATGATGTCATGGAACCGAGAGAAGAAGCTGCCACAGTTGTTTTCCTAAACCAGTATAAATCCTAACTGCATTATAAAACTCATCCTGCTACAAACAACCGTGACTCTTACCATACTCCTTTTTGCAGAATATAAAGATCAACACTAAACTAAAGAAAACTAAAGCTAGTCAAAAATGACAGAGAGACCCAGCCGCAATGGATACATCTACAACACAATGTCTACACATAAAGCTCATTAGGAAAGCTCAGCAGAGAGGATGGGATTGTCTTCTAAATATGAAAGGGAAGTTATACCCACAAAATCTCAACAATATGTTCTCCTAAATAAGTCCTGCACAATGATAATTCCAGTTGACATGTCTATGTGGGTGAAAGAAATATCACAAGTTCCTACAGCTGGATAAATTAATGAGTGAGGGAAAGATACTCACTCTTCTGCAGGGACTACCAATCTATAAGACTATTCAAGCTAAATCAGTCACTAGTAAACACATAGACATAAAAGCAACCCTAAATAATCTCGGCAGATTTTATGTGTGCATGTGCCCCCCCCCCCCTCTCTCTCTCTCTCTCTCTCTCTCTCTCTCTGTGTGTGTGTGTGTGTGTGTGTGTGTGTGTGTGTGGTGTGCATGCATGTGTGTGTGTGTGTGCTTATGTGTGTTTATGTGAATAATAATTAAAGGCAAAAAGGTCAAAAACTTAAAATGGAAATGTGGATATTTGGTAAGAGTTGGAAGTTGAAGATGAGGAGTGGAAATTATGTAAATACATTACTTGTGTACAAATTCTCAAAATATTTTAAAAATTAAATTGAATGCAAAAGAGATAAAGTAGAAGATATTTCACTGTTATGGTGGTTGAAATCAGGCTATTTGTAAAATTATCTTCTCTCTCTAAAGATCAAATAAACAACTTTAAATTAATTTAGCTAAGAGTAAACTTACTGTATCTCAACTTACCTTCTTTAGAAACCCAATAAAAAACAATGACCCTCTGTTTTACTTAATAGTATGTATGTGTAGCTTTTCTACCTTACAATTGATTATCATTAAAAACTGGAAGTCACTGTGAACATCCACTTTGAGGCCAGAGATACTATTATAAGGAAATGTCAAACTCAGAGGATCGATGCAAACAGATAGTGATTAATTGGTGATCACCTGCTATTTGGTAGATATGACTGTTAATGTTTAAAACTTACAAGTGAAGGTCCTGAGTTTAAATCCAAGCAACCACATGGTGGCTCACAACCATCCGTAATGAGATCTGATGCCCTCTACTGGGTTGTCTGAAGACAGCTACAGTGTACTTTCATATAATAAATAAATAAATCTTGAAAAAAAATTGAGTCAGGACTTTAAAAAAAAATGTTTGTCTGCCTCTTTGAATGCCATCTCCCAACAGATTTCTAAATTTTAAATTACAATAAAATACGAAACAATTCAATATTTTTTATATAAACACTAATGAAAGATCGTAGTTATTCTCTGTAGATTGTTCCTCAAGTGCCTGGCGGCAGCATACTAAAGCTATCACAACTTCCAGCTCAGTGGTCACTACATAAACTCACTTCAGGATAGCGAGTTCACTAACACTGTACAGTCCCTGCGGTGGTCATTGTGACATTCATCAGAAGGGGCACCTAAATTTACAGACTAATGCCATTTCTGGTGTAATATTGCATTGCATTGTTGAATATAACTTAAACATCAATGCTGCCTCTCTTGAGAATGTGTTTGTGCTAAACTGTAAGTGCCTAGACTTATCAAAAACAAAGTAAAAAAAAAAAGAAAGAAAGCACTTGAAAGGTCATGGTTTAGGATTATCTGAAAAATGAAGACTAAACCAAGAGTAAAGTGAGCTGTGAAGGAGGGACATCTAGGATTCCAGAATTAAATGTAAGAAATAAACTGAGGGTAGCAGATTAACATGAGGAAAAAAAGGATTAAAAAATATATTACACAAACAGGGACATCACTGGCAAATGTTGTGTGTCCCATAACACAAATAATATAATGCGGTATATACTCATAATATAAAGAAGAACATGGCTACAGAGATGAAATGGCTAGTGGGGAGGATGGATAGGTCCTTAGAAGAACAGCTGGCTTATGTTACCACACCCACTTTAGTCTTATTCTCCTAGGAGCAGAGGTAATTCTCACTGGGCTATATACCTGTAGTGACATTTCTGACAGAATAAATGTCTAGGCAGTTGAAGTGATCTGTGGCAAATCTTTTTCTGCATTTCACTGAACCCTAAGAACTTTCAGGAAAGAAGCAACAATTTACCAAGGCACTTTGGTTTAGTGTCTTGTTACCGAACTACTTTAGCTTAGAGAGCAATTGTTATTTGTTATTTATTATATGTTCTTCTTCACTATGCTCCTGCAGCTGCCCTGGAGCCTGCAATCCAGGAGGAATCTTGTATAGGAGATTCCATCCTCATCATGCTGTCCTAAAGCATTTTGTCTCTGTATGCTATGTACAGCATAACACATACACACTCATCTACCCACCTTACGCAGAAGTTACCCCATGCTGGGCAGAATGAAGTCCACTGGTTTGCCATTATGATGAATTTAAGTATCCAGCCACCCATCCCATGAAAGCCAAAAACAAACAAACAAACAAACAAACAAAAAAAAAACAGGTGAAGATAAATAAACAGTTGTTCCAGTTCAAAAAAAAAGTTACCCCATGTTGTGACAGTAATTGTAAAAAATAAGTACAAATTTTAATTCTAAACAAACATCATGTATATGTTCAGATGTCTCCCTCACCTGCACACAGGTAGAAAGCGAGGCCTTACACTTACGTTTCATCTCTCTTCACTGGATTGGTGTATCTTCTGTTAGTGACTGATGGGAACAGTATAAACTAATCACCTATGACTCCCTTCCAGAAGCTTGGGTTTAATTGACCTTCCCACATGTTTTATTTCAGAAGCACATGGATTTGCCTTTATTCGGTTCTTTCTCATTGATAAATTCTCTGACAATGGGCACTAGACACATGGTAGCATGCTCAGCAGCAGTGTGAGCTGTTAGTTAATACTGAGGGGTGAATAGATTTGCATCCCAATTCATGCAGTTTGTAAAACTTTTAGGGAAATCTGGAGAGGAAAGCAGGAAAGTATCCCATTATTAAATAGGAAGAGAAAGTGTTGATTCTGGAGGTTCGTTCTGAGAAGTATCAGGAAAGCACACTTTCAGGAACTGTGAGAACAGGAAGCTTAAATGTAGTGTGATGTCACTATGAACAATGCAGGGCCTAGAGTAGAGAGAAGGAAGCCCAAGGGGAAGACAGGCTCTATGTTATGGCAGCAGAAGAGGCTAAATCAGAATCAACTCAGTCTAAAATGTGTTAGATTTCAAAGAAAAACAGTGAACAGCACTATGCAAATGTGACTTGAAAAAAAATACTTGGTAGTATCATGGCATTTGTTTATCTCTTTTATGAACAATGCATTTCATGACAAAATGGAATATTCTCTGTTTTTAAAGTTTCGTTTGTTTATGTATAAATGAGTCTTGGTTAGTTTTATATTACCATGAAGACAAAACATGACAAAGGCATCCTATAAGAAAATATTCAATCAAGGACTTGTTTACAATATTAGATGGGCAGTCTAGCTTACAATCAGATAAACTCTCCATATCCATCTTGGTCAAAAACAGGAAGGCATGGTGCTAGAGGCAGAAGCTTATCCTGATTCATAAGTAAATTGGAAGACAGAAGGTAGGGGAAGGGAAAAGGAGGAGAAAGGAGGGGGGTAGAGAGAAGAAAGTGAATGGGCCCTACATTCATTTTTGAAACCTTAAAGCCCACCCCCAGTGACTCACTTCGTCCAAAAATATCATACTGTCTAATCTTTCCCAGAATTCCACTCAGCAAGGGACCAAACATTCAAATTCATGGCCCTATAAAAGTATCTTAGGGTTATATTGCTGTGAACAGACACCATGACCAAGGGAACTTTATAATGACAACATTTAATTGGGACTGGCTTACAGGTTCAAGGTTCAGTCCATTATCATCAAGGCAAAAAAAAAAAAAAAAAAAATGGCATCATCCAGGTAGGCATGGTGCAGGCAGAGCTGAGAGTTCAACATCTTCATCTGAAGGCTGCTATGAGGAGACTGACTTCTAGGCAACTAGGATGAGGATCTTAAGCCAATGCTCACAGTGACACCTATTCCAACAAGGTCAGACCTTCTAATAGTGTTCCTCCCTGGGCCAAGCACAGATACCTTCACAGATAGCCACTCTCATTCAAACCACTACAGCGATAGTGAATATGCCTGCCTGAGTTTGTGTGTGTGTGTACATGTGGTCAGGTACCTATTGAAGCCATAGGATATTGGATACCTTGAGTATAAGATAGACACGAGTTACCTAAATTGAGTGCTATAAATGGTCCTTGGTCCTTGACAAGCTTAGTAGTTATTCTTAAATGCTTAGCCATTTCTCTTACCCATCAAGATACTTGTTAAGACCAAGAGAGCCCACTTTTTGATATGAAATTATCCACAAAGCCTGGACAACTTACAGTTTAATTCAGGTCTGTTAACACAATAATAACATATATGCTACTAGGGAGATTGAAGCAGGAGGATTGGAAGTTCAGGGTGAGCCTAGGTTATAGAATGAGCCAAAGGCCAGCCTGAATAAGAAGAGACCTGGGAATGTTCCTTTATGGAGGAACTCTGCCAAGCCTGTGGCCTACCTACCTACATTTTATCCCCCAGGACAAAATAATCTATTTTCACTTAATAAAACTTAATTATGTTGGTGGGGTGTTTAAGCTATATATAATACTATCTAAGAGCATTTGATGTGTGAGCAATTAGTGGTAGAAATAAATAATACTTCAGTAAGAAATACTTCACTATATACATCTGTGTATATAATGTATATGCAATCATGCACAAACATGCTTATGAAACTAGGAGAGACTGAGAAACACTCAGAACCAACAGATGACTGTATTATCCGTTGCTACATAAGTCAGTGCACTTATGCAACTTACTGTGCATCCTGTCATATCTCTTTCATGATGGAAGAAACTGAAGCTAGGAGGTGTTTTAGAGAGAATTATTAGGTGTCCTTTAGATAATCTGTGTAAATTTGTATTTGCTGTGAGTAGCAGAACATCACATTACTGAGACCTTTACCTGCTACCGTGTCCTGCTGTTGTGGATGCTGCTGCAAAACTGCACAAGTTGGAAGAGTCTTTTCACTGTAAAATAAGAGATTCTTAAGCCTCTTATAATTCCCTAGACGTGATAGTCTGTTCGCCTTTATAACATTCCACATACCTTAAGGTTCATCACATAGCCAAACAGGATTAACTAGAATTAGGATGGAAAGGCTTCAAGGATTGGAGAGCACTGGACCCAATCTTCCAGACAGTGAGAGAATGCTTGAGAGGTGCTTTCAAGTGGCATTGGCCTGCCATCACTCAAAACAGGCTTTCCAGTAATATGTTATTAAAGAGTGCTATCATTGCTGAAGGGTGAAAGTCTGTATATTTTTTGAAATTCGTCACAAATATACAGTAGGTGAATATTTGTTTTTACGAAGAATAGATAAAGTACAAGGAAGAGAACAGTGCCTGGTGCAGTACTCACAGTCACCTGCATAATTTGAGTTATCTCCAACCCACTGCAAAAGACAGAAACCGGGCAATGTTGCCCATCCCATTATAACTGAACTTAAGGCTGGAAGAATAGCACTTAATCCTTGAAACCATATGAGCTTGACTGTCATTATGTTAAAAACAACAGCCAACAAACTCTTAAAGAAGGTTCATCATTTTCATATTATGAGTAAAGAATATGTTTTGAGAAATTCTTCTTTACTATTAGGTAAAGTTTATTTTATGTTGTATTGTTAGAATATTTTTGAACCTAAGAAAATATTCAGTAGCAGAAGATACAGCATCTGTTTTCCACCTTTTGCACGACAAATCCTGGATGTATTAATGGACATTATTTTTGTTGTTGTTGTTGTTTGTTGTTCTATAAGTGAAGTGAAAATAATTCCATGATACTTATCTTTTTTAGGCATATGTCAAACATAGATCCAGTGATGAACTTTTGTTGTTGTTGGTGTTAAATAAGTTTTCTTTTGCCTGTAGAATTAATAGGGCTACTGATATTAAAGTACTACTATACAGGATCAAAGTCCCCATAATTCCCCAATATCATCAGTCTAATAAAATATTTACTACTAATATTTCCCAATTATCTACATTAGCAAGTTCATATTAAATGTGTTACTTTTTTAAAAAAATCAATTTTAATGGTGTTTTTTGTAAAGCTTACTCTTTCATTAGAAATGTCTATAAATGAAAAGTATTTTTTTCAATTGAGGTCGTTATTTTCAGCTCTAGATACAAAAATAGAGACATATAAACACTTAATAAATATAAGTGAAAAGTGTTTTTTTCTAAAGCACAGCAAATGGGCATACTATAAAGTCAATGGATGGATAAATGCATGCATACTTCTAGGATATAGCATGTATCTGTATCATTGACAACTGAATGTAAGGATGTTAATTTCTGGTGGTGAATGTCTCCCATTGGATTTCACACCTATTATTATTAAGCAAACTATGCTCACTGAAGTACTCATTTTTGACTGTTTCTGAAGAAATTTTTACTCAGAAGCACTGAACTGGTACAACTCAACCCCTCCCCCCCAAAAATAGGGCTAAGATAAACCCTTAGACTTCTCTAGATTTTCCCTTTAGCAACAGATGTTTATGGATTCATAAAATTGTGATTTATTCATAGTAACTGAAGATGAAATGCAAGACTGATTTTAAACATTGCCTATCGGTCAGTGGTTTGCAACCTGTGGGTTGTGACCCCTTTGGCAATCTTTCATCTCCAAATATGTTTACAGCACAATTTATAACAGTAGAAAATTATAGTTAGGAAGTTGCAATGAGCATAATTTTATGGTTAGGGGGGTCACCATGATGTGAGGAACTGTATTAAAGGATTGCGATATTAGGTATGCTGAGAAGCACTGCTCTAGGTAAATAAGATTGGGCCTCACCAACAGACTAACTGCATCTCACTACACTGACACTCTCCAGCAAGGAGTAGGAAACACACAGGATGATTCTACATGTGTCTATTTATCTTTACCTAGTGCTTTCCCAAAACCCTAAAAGGCTCATTTCCCTGTAATCCAAGGACAGTATCAATTAGCTCCTGAAATTATGGA